>NC_045426.1:674579062-674892752 GCF_902635505.1 Sarcophilus harrisii
CTTCAGCTAAGCTGGTTTGTATGTATATGTATCTAAGTATATGAATAATTAATGATATTAATAGTCTGCATATTATAGTCATGTACAATTGTACTAACAACTATGCACATCATACTACATACACAATAGAACTTAGAGAAGGATGAGATAAAGGCAATATTTCTGTAGTATTCATTATATAGGTTTTCTTGGAATATAAACTTATTATTTTATATTGAATCCTCTCCTATATTCTACTATGTGGGTGGAAATATTCTTTTCTTTTCTTGTTTTATATTTAAATTTTAAATGAATTAAAAAAAATACAAATAAATGAATGAATAAAAGATGAAATAGTCTTTGTTCCCAGAGTCAAATGGGGAGTCTTAAGCAAGGAGAGAGCGTGGTCCAGTAAAGCCATTTTGGCAGCTGTACTGAGGATAGATTAGAAAGGGGAGAGAGGAGGCAGGAAGTCCATTGAATACTCTGTTGTAATGGTTTATGTGAGAGCTGATGGGAGTAGAAAAAAGGGGTTGGATTTGAGAGTGTGGTGGAGGAAGAAAGAGGAAAATCTGGCAACTTATTAGGTGTTGGGGGAGAATAAGGGTGAATGGGAGTGAAGCATTGAGGAAGAGTATAAATTTGGGAGAACCTGGAATCCTCGGAGGGTGGAGGTGCTTTGGACAATTGTAGGGATGTTTGGAAAAGGACTAAGTTTTTGCAGAAAGAGAATTTGAAAATCACTACTCTACAGAGTAACTAAGTTGCTGTGAAGTTTTTAGGAGGTCTGTGAAGGTATTAGAGCATCAGAGTGAGGGAAGAGCTCTACATAGGGCCACTGACTAAATTCCCAGGTCTGGATAACATTTCTGGGGGCCACAATTCCTCTGTACCCCATTTTCTCCCTCTACTATTCTCCCATGATGCATCTCTGGAGGGAATGGACAATAACCTGTGGAAATGGTTTTTTTCTTATTTTATATTTAAGTTTAAAATGAATTTTTAAAATACAGTAAATAAATAAAAGATGAGATAGTATTTGTTTCCAGAGTCAATGGGGAGTTAAATGAGGAGTCTTGGGTTCTAATCAGGGCCATAAACTGTGTTCTGGGAGCCTGCCTGGCTTCCAGGAGCTTTCTCCCTCCCCTCCCCCTACATATTTATCCAGAAGGATCCAGTTTAGCTATTTCTTTCCATTTCTTAGTCTCCCACAACAGCCTCCAAGTCAGCACATCCACACCATGCCTCATGACTGGAGGCACTTGGGAGTCTGGGTCCCTTCCTCCTCAATCCCTTTCCTCCCTGGAGGAGGAGTGAGCAGAAGTTTAGAAGGCAGCAAAATGTTAATTGCCCTGTAAATCTCCCCCCAGAATGCCAAGGTACCAATTTTCTCTGACTCACATATGCTGGGTCTCAGATTGATCTTCCCTTTCCCCCTTTTCCCGCCTCCTCCCTTCCTCCTTTCCATGCTTAAGCAGGAGAGAAAGACAAGTGAGAGAGCCATTCAGAGATGGCAGGAGCAAGCAGAGCACTGTCCTTCCCACGAGGGTCTGGACATCCTGCTGGCCAGGGAAAAATGCCCTGGGAAACAACATGTCTCTCACCCACATAAGGTCCTAGCTCCTAGCTTCTCTCTGGGTCTCTGGTGCCATCCACTCTTTCTGAGCCTAGCAGGGCAGGCAGGGAGAAGGGGGAGGACAGAGGTGAACTAGGGAAGAAATTCCAGCTTGCCCCTGTCTGATTCAAGCTGCCACAAATGACCACCTTGTGAGCTTCAATGTCATGGTATTTACTGCAACGTGAAGAGCACAGTAGCAGGGGGAGGTGGGGTGGCTCTGGGGCCAGTCTCAGGGGTCTCAGAACCTGGCCAGAGGGGGGAACCATAGCAGAGCAGAGCAAGATCATTTGGAACTGTAAGAGGCCTTTGGGGTCACTGAGTCTGATACTCATTTTTACAAATGTGGAAAATGAGACACAGCAATGTGAATTTGCTCAAGGTAAAAAAAAAAAGAGTGAAAGTTGGGGCTCTAGGTAAAAAAAAAGAGTGAAAGTTGGGGCTCTAGGTAAAAAAAAAAGAGTGAGAGTCAGGGTTTGAACCTGTCTTCCAAATCTATTATTTTCCCTACTGGATGTAGGATCCCAAGGTAAGGATGAAGGATGGTAGATGAGTTTGAGGTATAAAAAGAGAGGGTGTATGAGAGTCCCCAAGAAACCTGGGGAGTGGGGGCCAGGGAAGACAGAGAGATGCGTGGGGAGGCAGATTCTGGGGAAGTTTGGAAGTTGGGGATACAGAGAGAAGTTGGGGTGCAGCCTCCCAGCCAGGAAGTGAGAGGGAAAGGGATGTGTGGCAGTCTCACAATCAGGAAAAAGTTGTGCTCTGATGATGTCCCGTCACTGGCTCATTGACCATGATTAGCTGATGGCATTGAAAACAGATCCCTGCCAGGCAGCAGGGCACCCTCCTGTAGCCTGCAGCGGGTCTGGGAAGCTGGTGGAACACTTAATTATATGAATTCAGAGCTGCAATTGGGTTTAAGCCAAGGGGTCCACATGAAGGACGGCCTCAGGGGAGTGAGCCTCTGGGAACCGAGGGCGCCTGGGCTGCCTCCCAAGGGGTGGATCCGTCCAGGTCAGAAAAATGGAGTCATTCTATGCTGAGCGATATTAGGACGGAGCCGCCAACGGCTTCCCTACTCCAGTCTGGGCAAGAGAGGAGGCCCAGTCTAAACAAAAACAAGACTGACCACAATTGGATTTCTTCTTAATGCTCATTTTCTTTGGTTCCTGTCTGAGGCTTGCAAGGAAAGGCAGCTGATGAGGAGGGAGGAGGATCCTAGGGAGGAAAGACTGTACAAAGTTCTTCTTGGCTGCTCTCTGCCATCAGATCAGACACAGAAGGAGGAGACCCAGGAGGTCCTGGGTAGGCTATCCAACATTCTTCCTCTTGTCCAGTATCCCCTGGCTCCTTAACGGCCAACTCCTCAGGGAAACCTGCTGGAAAGGCTCAAACTCCCCATCATTCTGCCCAGTCTGGACAGTTCTTCTCACAATCACAGAACGGTCCTTCCAGCTGGAAGAGAGGCCTTCTTTTCCAGCTTCTATCCATCCAAAAATTCTGGATACCACATCTCCGATGAATGGTCATCCTGTTTCTGCAAGGGGGAAATCATTTCCTCCTGAGTTGGAGAGCTTGCAGTCTCTGCCTCTGGGTAGTGGCCAGGATGGCAGGCGTGTGGAACTGTCGGGCTATTCAAGCTGGAACCGAAGAATAAACTCAAGGTTGACTTGAGAGACATGAAAAGAACACATTGATGTCTACACGGCCTTAGTTCTCTGGATTTTTGCCCATTTCTCAATTCTTGTGCTATGTAAACTCTGTTCTTTCTCCATAGAGAGTCCATTATTTTAATAATTTAGGGCAAATATAATTTGATTGAAACTTTATTGCTTCCCCCAAATACCCAAACAGTTGGAAAACCACCCTGAGGGCTTTGGACCTAGATATTTTGCTGGTGAAAAATGAACAATAAACAATAGCATTTTGCTTTTATTTTTTTACTACTTGAATTTTATTTTTTATTTTACTATAATTTTTCCTTTTAAATTCATTCTTGAACTCTGTGAGATCAGTAGTGTAAATACTCTTATACCCATTTGGGGCTTTGCACCTAGATATTTTACTGGTGAAAAATGAACAATAAACAATAGCATTTTACTTTTATTTTTTCTGTGAGATCAGTAGTGTAAATACTCTTATACCCATTTGGGGCTTTGCACCTAGATATTTTACTGGTGAAAAATGAACAATAAACAATAGCATTTTACTTTTATTTTTTTACTATTTGAATTTTATTTTTTATTTTACTATAATTTTTCCTTTTAAATTCATTCTTGAACTCTGTGAGATCAGTAGTGTAAATACTCTCATACCCATTTGGGGCTTTGCACCTAGATATTTTACTGGTGAAAAATGAACAATAAACAATAGCATTTTACTTTTATTTTTTTTACTATTTGAATTTTATTTTTTATTTTACTATAATTTTTCCTTTTAAATTCATTCTTGAACTCTGTGAGATCAGTAGTGTGAATACTCCTATACCCATTTGGGGCTGGTGAAAAATAAACAATAAACAACAATACTTTTTTTTAAACTATTTTTTATTTTACTATAATCTTTATTTTTAAATTCATTTTTGAACTCTGTGAGATCAGTAGTGTGAATACTGTTATACATTTTATAGGATAGGAATTCTTGAAATCAAGGATTCGATGGTCGTCCAATGACTATGATTTCTCAGCATTGTGATCACTAATAGAGCAGATTCATAGAATGTTAGAACTAGGAGGCCCTTTGAAGGTCCGCTAGCACAAAGTCTTCCTTATGCAGGTATGGAAACTGGAGTTACTGAATTGTCCATGATTACACAGATAGTAGGATTTGAACTTAGATCCTCTTGACAGAGCCAAGCTTCTTTCTCCTAGTCCATTCAGTGCACAAAAGTCCCCCTCCCCCATCCTTCTCTCTCTTCTTTATATTTATCCTTTCTTTCAGCAAGGTCATATTCCATTATATTTTATACCATAAATTGTTTAGCCATTTCTCAATCGTGAAACAAACACTTTGTTTCTAGTTCTTTTTGTTGCTGTTCAGTCATTTTCGGGCATGTCTGGCTCTTCATTGGTCCCATTTGGGGTTTTCTTAGCAGAGATACTGCAGAAGTTTACCATCTCCTTCTCCTGCTCATTTTACAGATGAGAAAACGGAGGCACACAAGGTTAAGTGACTTGCTCAGGTTCCCACACCTAGGAAGTGTCTGAGGCTGGATTTGAACTCAGGAAGCTCAGTCTTCCAGCACTTATCCTCTATGGTGCCTCCTAGCCATCCTGTGGCTCTTCACTACCACAAACATTGAGAAGACTATTTGGGTACATGGGGACCTTTCCTGTTTCTTTGATCTCCTCGGGGAATGTTCCTGGCAGGGCAGCTACCTCTGAATCAAAGGGCCTGTCCCTGGCTTTTCTAACTGCATCCTGGCTCTGAATTATTCTATTCCTCCAGACCAGGGGTAAGGTGCTTTATATTATGTGAGGGCCAGACCCTGTCCTGGGCCACCGGAGGTAATTCGAGACATGATTTTTCCCTTCAGGGACACCTGCCCCTGCAGCCCGACAGTCAGTCACCTCCCGGGTTCCTGTGGGCCATGTCTTCCTCCTAACAGGCCTAGGAATAGAAAGAAGGCCCAGGGATGGAAGGTACAAGGTTAAAGCCTCCTCTGCCTGCCCCCGCTGCCCCTCGGCTTTTCCTAGAGCCGACAGAATTGACAGCCCTGGCTCTGACAGAACAGCCCCATCATTCTCGGTAACAGATGTCCTCCGCAGCCCCCGCTGGGCCCCTGGGCTCTCTGGGAGTGACAGACGAGCAGCCTTGTCTCCCGGGCCTCAGGGCCATTTTTCAAGGCTTAGAAAAACGTTGCCTGCCTGACTCCATCCATCTCAAAGCACAGGAGAGGGAGAGGGGAGAGGGGACTTCACATATTTCAGCCCCTCCCCAGCCTTCCCTGGCAGGATCTCCAGTAGCACAGCTTCTTGATTTCTTCCAGGGCTGGGAGCTCTTCCCCTTCCCTATGGGATGTGGGTCTGGAGGAGCAGCAAGGACCCGTGTGGAATTAGAATTAGAGCTGGATTCATGGCCCAACCCAATAATTTCCTTCTGTGATCCAGGAGAATTCACTTTCCTTCTCTGATCCCCAGTGTCCACAGGTGTAAAGTGATGGTTTGGACCAGATCAGGGGTTCTTAACCTTTTTCTATATGCTCCCTTTGGCTGTCTGGTACGGTCTCTGGATTCTTTCTTAGAATGAGTTTTTGGCATGCTTAAGATAAATTATTTAAGATTGCAAAAAAGTAATATTGAAATGAAGAGATTAAAAAAATTATGAAAAACAACCTTTGGGGACATCCAGGTGCACAGAGCATGGATCCTGGAGTTAGGAAGCTTTGAGTTCAAATCCAGCCTCAGACACTTACTAGCTGTACAATCCTGTATAAGTCACTTTATCCTGATTGTCTCCCCTACAAAAAAAAAGCCACAAACAAGTTTGTGGACCCCAGATTATAACCCCCTACACTAGATTATCTTTAAAGCCCCTTGATTCTGTAATCTCTCAGGACAAAATGCTCAAAGAGGTGCAGAGGGAGAACCCAGCTGGGCTTTTCAGAGTTGCCCCAGACTTTGGGGTGTGTGTGTGTGTGTGTGTGTGTGTGTGTGTGTGTGTGTTGTGCAAACCCAGTTACTCCCTGCTGCTCCAGTCTAGACTACATTTCCTTCTGGTACTCACCACAGGACACTGGACATACCCTAGGCTTTTGTCCCTGAAGGAAAAAAGTGATCTCCATTCTTATAGGAGAAATAACAGCAGTCAATCTGGCAAAAATATGTTAAGGAAGGTTATTTTCTTCTGGATTTGCCCTCTCTTATATGACTTTTCATTCTCATCTCTCTGTTTGAAAACCCCCATCACCCTGAATGGGAGGGGGGGGACTGGGAAAGATCTGAGTTCAAATTCTGTTTCTGATACGTACCTATGATCACCCCCTTGAGCCTCCCTTTTTTGGTTTATATTAGATGAGCATGATAGTAATCTTCTTAGCTTTTAATTCAAAAGGCTGTGGTGATACCTCAATGAGATAATTAACCATTCTGCAAATTTTAAAACGAAGCCCAATCTTCTTATTGTTCAGTCATTTCTCAGTCACGTCTGACTCTTCATGATCCTATTTGGGGTTTTCTTAGTAAAGATACTGGAGTGTTTTGCTATTTCCTTCTCCAGTTCATTTTACAGATGAGGAAACTGAGGCAAACAAGAGTAAGTGACTTGTCCCGGATCACACAGTTAATAATCTGTTTAAGACCAGAATTGAACGCATGTCTTCCTGATTCCAATCCCAACACTCCAATCACTGTACCACCCTAACTGTGTAATTGTCCAAGCCCAACATTCCAAACACTGCACCAGTTGTGTAATGTGCTCTAGGTACATTGCATTCATTTTGTCTGTGCTTATTCGAGTCTATGTTGTCTCTTCTCATTGAATGTGAGCCTCCTGAGGGAAGGAACAGTTTCACTTTGCCTTTGTATCCCCAGCTTGTTACACTATCATGCCTTAACAAATGCTTTTTGATGAAAAAATGTCATTTATTGTCATTTTAACCTGCTCCTCAGCCAGACTGCAAGCTCCCTATAGGGGAGAGCTGCTGTTGTTTTTCTTTTTCCTGGAGGCTCTGTATTACATCACACTTGTCTGGTCAGACAGAGAGAGAGAGAGGATGGGAGTTTATTTGCTTGCTTTTCATCCAGGGCTTAGGGAGAGTTGGTTTAATAAGAAGGAAAAGACAAGAAGGAAGGCAAAAAAGGAAAGAAGGAAGGAAGGAAGGAAAATGGGGGAAGGAAAGACAGAAAGGAGGAAGGGAGGGAGGAAGGAAAGGAGGAGGAAAAGAAAGGAAGGAAGGAAAAAAGGAAGGGCTTTGTTTTTTTTTAATTTAATAGCCTTTTATTTACAGGTTATATGTATGGGTAACTTTACAGCATTAACAATTGCCAAACCTCTTGTTCCAATTTTTCACCTCTTACCCCCCCATCCCCTCCCCCAGATGGCAGGATGACCAGTAGATGTTAAATATATTAAAATATAAATTAGATACACAACAAGTGTACATGACCAAACTGTTATTTTTCTGTACAAAAAGAATCAGACTGAAATATTGTACAATTAGCCTGTGAAGGAAATCAAAAATGCAGGTGGGCATAAATATAGGGATTGGGAATTCAATGTACTGGTTTTTAGTCATCACCCAGAGTTCTTTCTCTGGGCGTAGCTGGTTCAGTTCATTACTGCTCCATTGGAAATGATTTGGTTGATCTCGTTGATGAGGATGGCCAGGTCCGTCAGAACTGGTCATCATATAGTATTGTTGTTGAAGTATATAATGATCTCCTGGTCCTGCTCATTTCACTCAGCATCAAGGAAGGGCTTTGAAGGAAAGAAAGGGGGAAGGAAGGAAAGAAAGGAGGGAGGGAAGAAGGAAAGGAGAGAGGAAGGAGGAAGGGAGAAAGAAGGATGCTAATGGCCATGAGAAATTTCAGAGAAGACCTGGAACCCAAGACTGGCAGGAGAGCTCTTCAGATGCTCCTTGCAGATAATTGGCAGCCATTATGATGGCAGCTTAGAGATAAACCTGGCTTTAAAATGAGACTCCCCAGCTTCTGGGGCATGGCTGTCAAAAGCTCTTTTTATTTGTATATTCCCCCCCCCCCAGATGGCAACTCTGATGTCCCTAGCTCCTTTGAAACCTGCTGTTTGAAACTCATTTCTCTCCTCATTTCCAAGGTCCCCTCTCCCCCCCACCCCCCACTCTGCTGAGGATTCCAGAGCAGCCAACAGTGCTGGGGGGTAGGGAGGAGGGCTTCTGCTCAAATGGAAGCTCCTAGAGTTTGTCTGGGAGAAGTTGTCACATAGTTAGGGAGTCTGTAAAAAGGTCAAGGAGGACGTTGCTGAAACCAGAAAGGTTGTACTGAGATCAGAGGCTGTGGTAGGGTCAGAGAGGCTGTAATGGGTTAAAAAAACAACTTTACCAGCACTAAATGGAGCAGAAAAGGAGTCATCTCAACATGACTGCTGCCAAAATATCAGCCTGCCTTAGGAAATTGCTTCCACTGTCAAGAAAGGGAGATAGTCCTGCCATAGTCAGCCCTATCTGGAGCCCTGTGTTCAATTAGATGGCTAATTGGCCATCTTGGCAGCTCAGTGGCTGGCACCATAACGGTGCCTGGGAATTAGGAATACTCGTGTTCCAGAGTTCAAATCCAGCTTCAGATACTTATTAGCTCTGTGACCCTGGGCAAGTCATTTAAACCCTACTTGCCTCGGTTTTCTCATCTGTAAAATGAGCTGGAAAAGAAAATGACTCTAGTATCCTTGCCAAGAAAACTCCAAAGGATCAAGAAAAACTGAACAATAAGAAAAAGCTTCTTGAGGTCAAGGAGTGGATTTTTGCCTTTCTTTGAATCTCCTGTGCCTCACTATATAGTGCCTGGTACACAGGAAGCACTAAAGAGATGCTCATTGATGGAGTGGCTGACTGAATTCTGGTTGCTGTAGTTTAAAATGGACGTTGCTAAACTAGAAAGTGTCCAGAGTTCAGCAAGCAGGATGGAGGTGTAGCAGGGCCAGGGATGTTGTGTCAGATACAGTATTTCAGGAGGAAAGGGGTTGTCATGGAAGTCAATAGGATGTCCCAATTAGGGAGGTTTTAACAGGGACCAAGAAGGTGTAACAGGGTTAGAGTGTAATTAGATCATCAAGGATATAACAGGAACAGGAAAGTTATAACAGGGCCAGGCTGGAGTATAACAACAAGGCTTAGAAAGGCTGCAAAGATCAGAGAAGTTTAAGCAGGATCAGGAGGTTGAATGAGTCAGAGAGGTTATAACAGGATCAGTGAAAGTAGAATATGGGTAGAAAAGCTGTAATAGGGTGAGAGAAAGTGTGTCAGGTTCAGAAAAAAAATGGAATAGGGCTAGAAAGGCTGTAATAGTGTCACAAACGGTGTACCAGTGTCAGAAAAGCTGTAACATGATCAGAGAAGTTTTAGGAGAATCAGAAGGCTGTATCAGGGAGAGAAAAGTGAGAGAAGGTATAACAGAGCTCAGAAAAGGTGTAATAAAATTAGAGAGGCTGTAATAGGGTGAGAGAAGTCATAAAAAAGGTGTTAATAGGATTTGAGAAAGATGTGTTAAGGTCAGAGAGGGCCATAATACCGTCAGAGAAGGTGTAAAAGGTGTAATAGGATTTGAGAAAACTGTATTAGGGTCAGAGAGGGCTATAATGGGGTCATAGAAGGTGTCAAAGGGTTAGAGAGGCTGTATCACAGACCGAGAGATTTCATGGGTTCAGAGAAGGTATATCAGAGAGGCTGTTATAAGGTCAGAGATGGTATATCAAGTTCAGAAAAGCTGTAACATGATCAGAGAAGTTCTAGGAGGATCAGGAGACTGTATCAGAGACAGAGAGGTTATGATAGGGTCAGAGAAATCAATTCAGAAAAGGTATGATAGAATTAGAGAGGCTATAACAGAGGCAGAGAAAGTATAAAAGGGGTCACAGAAGGTGTAGCAGGTTCAGAAAAGGTATAATAGGGTTAAAAAGGTTGTTAACTGGGTCAGAGAAGGTATAATAGCATCAGAGAAGGTGTAAAAGGGTCAGAAAAGTTTGGTAGGGTTAAAAGACTGTTAATAGGGTTAGAAAAGGTATAAAAGGGTCAGAAAAAGTAGAATAGGGTTAAAAGGCTGTTAACAGGGTCAGAAAAGGTGTAAAAGGGTCAGTAAAGGTAAAATAGGGTTAAAAGGCTGTTAACAGGGTCAGAAAAGGTATTAAAAAGAGGTCAGAGAAGGTGTAAGGTTCAAAAAGGTATAATAGGATTAAAAAGGCTGTTAACAGAGTCAGAGAAGATATAAAAGGGTCAGAGAACATGTAACAGGTTCAGAAAAAGTATAATAGAGACAGAGTGACTATGACAGGGTCAGTAATCAGCCTTATTTTCGCATGGTCAGGGAGGATATAACCCAGTCAGAAGGGAATCTCTAACATCCCTTGGTGGCCTTCAGGGATCCAAGGTTGGATTTCTTAACATCTGGTCTTGGGAGAAGGAGAGGGACTAAGTGGTCAATGGGGGAGGCTTATAGACCCTCTAGATATTGTTGCCTTCCCATCAAGCAATGCTATCTCTTTAGCTTATGCCATCTATACTCCGGGAGCATCTATAAGGGACAGTGGACCTTCTCCTAGTTACTTGCTCCTGTACTTCTGGGTCAGTCAATGATTATCTCAGAGACGTTGGTCCTTCCACTCTCTAGATCATGGAACTCCTAGCTCTAGTTCTGACTCTAAACTTTACTGCTGTGATACCTCAGCTGCCTCGTCACCCTGGAGCATCCCTGTGCCCTCCTTTTCCACTGGTGCATTTGTCCTGAAATCTCCATTTTGGAGAGGAAGGGAATCAGGCCAGCCAAACTCCATTTCTTTCTTTTTTTTAATATAGCATTTGACTTTATTTTTGACAACATTCAGGTGATTTTATGGAAGCACTTTATTACCTAAACTTGTAATAAGGAACTTGGTGACAGAGAGCCTGGAGCTCTCTGCTAGCTATGCCATAAGTGCTTGGGAGGTATTTGCAAAGTACATGATAATAATGCTCTGGGTTTTTATAATTCTGAATTTCTTTTTAAACAGAAGTGTCAGATTCCATTTCTGTTCTGAACTTTGCATCTTTCTCCTAGAGTGGAAGTTCCTTCTGGGTAAGGACTATTTAGTTTTTGTTTGTATTTGTAGCCTCAGTCCTTAGCACAGTGCCTGGCATTTTTGTGAGCACTTAATAAATGCTTATTAACTGAATTATTGTGTAGATTGTATTGGATTTTTTCAAATTAATTTTTAAAATGAAACAAATCAAATTCATGTCTGGTTTGTGGAATAAATGATGGTCCTGTAGAAGTATGGAAGAGCTTTTATTCTCCCTTTATTAAAGCTTTTTATTTTTCAAAACATATTAGCCCTTGCAAAACCTTGTGTTCCCATTTTCTCCCCTTTCTCCCATGCCCTCCTCTAGATGGCAAATAGTCCAATACATGTTAAATATGGTAGAAATAGATGTTAAATCCAATATATGCTTACATATTTATACAATTATCTTGTTGCACAAGAAAAATCAAATCAAAGAAGAAAAAAGAGAAGCAAAATAAAATGCAAACAAACAACAAAAAGAGTGAAAAATGATATGTTGTGAAGGGTGGAAGAGTTTGAAGAGTCTGGAGAATCTGTTAGTGGGACCCACTCCTTTTGTCCCCTACCCTTTCCTATCCTTATTAAACCTTACAGTCCCTTTCCCCCATCCACATATAACAAACCTCTTCTTAGGTATTACTTTTCTCATGCAACTATCCTTTCATTCTTTCAAAAAACATCTTATTTAAAAGCTATTTTCTAAGCTACATATCTGTAATTGTGCAAGAGGGAACTAGGTCCAGATGAGCCAAAGCTAATAAGCCAAGGTCGCTATCTTCAGGGACTTCTCACAGTGTGTAGGAGGGGTATAGGTAAAGGGAATGAGAAAGGACCTGGGTGGGTGGCCCTGGCAGGAAGGACTCTCCCTCCCTTTCATCCCTCCCCATTTCCCATCTTCCTTCCTCAAGGTCATGGTCCAATTAGTTTTCTTGACAGGAAGAGGCTGCTGCCTCCAGAAGGCCTCTGGGAGCCCACCTGCCCCTCCCCCCTGCCAGACCAGAACAGAATGGAGAAGCCTTATATGTTTAAAATGAAAATATCACATCCCCACAGCAGTTGGGGGTGGGTGGAAGTAGGGATAGGGGGCAGGGGATGGAAGAGGCAGGGTTGGAATTTCGGTTGCCAAGGAAACAGCAGCTTGGACCAATGAGGAAATCAGCCGAGCTCAGCGGGTGGGTCCAGAAGTAGACATCAGCACAGCCAGGGAAAGGGAGGGCTGGGTGTGACAGCAACAGGGACAGAGAACAAGCAGACAAGGAAGAGAGGAAGACCAGCTGCTTCCTCCCTTCTTCCCACATCCGCTCCCATGGTTTCAACTTTCTCTTCCTTGCAGATCGATGGCGTTCAAAGCAATTTCTCAGAGATCAGAGATCTAGATTTGGAGGTAGCTGGAGGCCACCTAGAATAACAATGAGAGGGAGTACTTATGTGGCCCTTTAAAGCTTACAAAGCACATCGCCTCTTTTGATCCTCACAGCAGCCCTAGGAGGAAGGTGTTCATATTACAGATGGGCAGACTGAGGCTGAGAGAGAGGCTAAGATAGTATTAGTTGCCATTTATACAGCACCTACTATGTGCCAAACACTATGTTAGACATTTTACAATTAGTATCTTATTTTATTCTCACAACAACCCTGGGAGGAAGGTGTTCATGTTTCAGATGAGCAGACAGAGACTGATAGGCTAAGATAGCATTAGCCACTATTTACATAGCACCTACTATGTGCCAGGCACTATGCTAGGGACTTTACAATTAGTATCTTATTTGATTCTCACACCAATTCTGAGAGGGAAGTGCTGTTATTATTATTATTAATTAGCTATGTTTTATATAGCATCTACTATTTTTAAGGCACTGTGCTAAGGATTTAAGATCTCATTTGATTTCCACAGCATCTCTGGGAAGGTAGGCTCTATTATTAACCCCATTTTTACAGTTGAGGAAACTGAGGCAAATTGACTTGCTAAGAGTCACCCAGCTAGTACATGTCTGAGGCAGGATTTGAATTCATGTCTTCTTGACTTGGGGCAGCTGGATGGTTTGATAGAGTACCAGCACTGGAGTTGGGAGCACCAGAATTCAAATCTTATCTGTATGACACTAGGCCAGTCACTTCATCCTGTTTGCCTCAGTTTCCTCATCTGTCAAATTAGGCAGATGGAAGAGGAAATGGCCAACAATTTCAACGTCTTTATTACCCAAATGACATAATGGAGATGACTGACACTACTCAACAACAACTTCTTGACTTCAGACTCAGTGCTCTATCCAACTGAAGCACCTAACTGCCACCAAATCCAATTCCCTTATATTACAGATAAGGAAACCGAGTTTCAGAGAAGTTGTCACTTGCTTAATACCACAAAAGTTGTTAAATGCATTCTCTAATGACAAACAAAGGAGTTGATCTTGTATTCTAGAGACAATCAGGATCCTTCCTGTCTAGGATGAGCTTTCCCCCCCCAAGGGTTTCGCCCTGACCTACCAGGCACTGATCTTGGATATCTCCACTCAGATAATCTGCTGCCCAAGAGGAAGAAGAGAAAAATATATCTCATCTTTTCAAGAGGGTTTAAAAAAGTGTATGAAAATCTTATCGACTGGGATAAGATCCCTTTGTCGGAAACACAATACAGTTTGTCTCTCTGGCCTCACAAATGCTTTTGATAGCTTTCCTTTGATAGTTATTTTTTCCATTTCTCTTTGATTCTCCTCCTCACTCACCCCCTTCTCTTTCATCACCATTGCCTATAAATCCTTCCCCTGGTAGAGATTAGAGCAGGAATGAGTGATAGATGCTGTCAGTAAGGGGAGCTAATTTTACCCCTGATAATGGCTGGCAGATTTATAGAGACTTTGCAGAGCAGAAGTAGAGAGATACTAAGGGCTGGTCGGCCTGCCTGCCCATCAACGCCAGAGGCTTTGGATCAAAGGATCCATGGTGGCCAGAGAGCTACATGGAGCTGGGCAAGGCCAAAAAACCTTGTGTGAATGGACAAAGCCAGTGAACTATGTGAGGATGCTCCAGATTAGGATACCACATGGAAAGGGGGGGGGGGACTAATATGAGTGTGGAGTAAATCAGGGATGCATCGTCTGGGGAAACACTTAGAAGTGCACTAAGGTGGCAAACTGTAGAGATGGACCAGACCAGAGACCACTTGTGGATATATCTGGTCAGGGAACTGCATGTGACTGCATCAAGCCAGGAAACCACATGTGTATGGACTGGATAAGGGATGATTTTGGCACAAATTAAGCTGGGAAACCACATGGCAATGCACCAAAGTAGGGAATTTGCAGAGATGGACCAGGCCATGGACCACCTAGGAATGTATTTGGCCAGGGTAATGCATGGATGGGCAGCCATATGGATATAGATGGACCAGGACAGGAAACCACACTGGGAAGGATCAGATTGGAAGGCTTCATACAGATAGAATAGGTTAGGGACCCATATGGAGAGGGAAGCAGTAGACCAAGGACTAACAGGAGGATGGATCAAGGAAGCAGGTTAGGTTTAAGGGAGGGAAGAGGGCTAGTATTTGAACAGGCGCAGGAAGGAAAGAACTAAGATAAATTTTTTTGAGAGCAGCCACCAGGAAACCTTTTTGCTTTTCTCCATCATTCTTCTCCATCCATGTTTCCCCTTAGCTTTCGCCTGATCCTACTGAAGGGGAATATGTCAAGATCTGTCTCTATCCTTCTAAACCTCCATCTTTGTTTTACCTCTCTCTGCTCTATCCCTAGTTCCCCAGTCTTGATCTCAGTGGGTGATCACCTAGGCCACGGAGGGAACTTTACATTACCCAACCAATAATGGACTTTCTTGGGGCCAAAGGGGAATGTGCTGAGCTCCATATGGATGGACTTTGCTCTCTTCTTTTGCTCCAGACTGGGCCTTTACCTTGACTCTGGCCTCAGATGAACAGAAGTCCTTTGATTCAGACCCCAGAATGCCTCCTGTCCTCTGCCCTAGGCAAAGCTCTGGTCCTGATCCCAGAATGAGCCCTAAATCCAAGCTACACCAGGTCCCAGACCAGAATCTTGGGGGTAGAAGGGATCTTAAGCGCCATTTGGTCCAATGAGAACTGACTGAGGACCCTTTCTGCAATGCCCTGAAGTAGTCATCCAACCTTTGCTTGAAGATATCTGTAAAGTGCTTGGCACTTTGCCTCATACCTAGTATGAGCTTAATAAATTCTTTTTTTTTGTAAAAATTCTTTTATTTAAACATTTTTTATTTTACTTAGGCAATTGAGGGTTAAGTGACTTGCCCAGGGTCACACAGCTAAAAAGTATTAAGTGTCTGAGGACGGATTTGAACTTAAGTTTTCTTGATTTCAGGGCTGGTGTTCTATCCATTGTGTCATCCAGGTGCCCCAATGCTTATTCTCTTTTTCTTCCTAACCCCTCACTTCACTTTGGCCTTTGTATACCCAGCTCCTGGCTCTTAGTGCCTGGACTTAGAGACTTGATATATACTTATTGATGACTGTGATTCTAGGGAACTTGTGAAAAAAGATGCTTTCCACCTCTGGGAGAAGGGGATGGACTAATACATGTTTTTGGGCATGGCCAATATTGAAACTTATTTTGCTAGATTAAGATCTTTTTATTTTCCTTCCTTCTTTCTTTTTCTTTTCTTTTTTTTTTTTTTTCAGTGAAAGAGAGATGGGAAGGAGGGAGGGAAAAGAAACAAACCCATGCTTGATAATTGAAATGGAATTTAGTATTTAAAAGGTATGTTAATTAATGAAGTCCCAACTTCAGTCCCAGACTGATCTTTGATCCCCAAAGGATCTTTGGCTTCAGATTAAACTTTGACTTTAGCCGTAGATCCTAATCTATTCAAAATGCTGAACTTGGCACCAGCCTAGTCCTGACCTTAGCTCCATGCTGAAAACTGTCTTTAATTCCAGGCTGACCCCTGCTTCCAGACTAACCTCTGACCCCTGACCTCAACAACATTCTTACACAAGACCTCAGATTTCAACAAAGCCCAGCCTTGAGACCCCAATTTCAGTTCTAGGTTCCTCTTTCAAGACAGGCTGAGAACAGCAAACCTAGGGGCATTCCTGTCTGGGTCAAGAACATGCCAGTCTCAAGGTCTCCGGGTTAACGGAGATGAGATGGTCAGGATTTGTGTCTGTGCTTGGGTCACTCTGCAGACTGACCAAGGGCCTAAACCAGCGAACATGGGGCCTGTCCCTGGGGATACTCTGACTTTGGGTAGGAGGCTTGTCCTTCTCTGCCAACATTTCTCAGGCAAGAAGCTGCTTTGTGGACTGGGGGGAGGAGAACAGGGAGAGATTCTGTGCTAGACACTCCCTGGGGGTCTCCCCAGGGGATAAGTGTGAGCTGCTTGTGCTCAGCAGGGGTGAGTGTGTATGCTGAGGGGAGAGAGAGGGTGTGAGGGGTGTAGAAGGGAGCAGCAGCTCAGAGGAGCCAATGACTTTGTTCAACCGTGTATTAATTAGCATCCTGTTTCCCTGCATAGTCTAGAGGCCCAGAGAGCATTGGAAGAGGTGTTAAGCTGAAAGGAAGCCAGGGTTTAGGAAGGAGGGAGCCCAGCAAGTGGCCCCAACACTGGACTGCAAGGCCGACTGATTCTGGGATCCTGGGGCTTGGAGCTGGAAAGTCCAGAGAAATCCAATTCAATAAGCATTAATCAAATATAATACATATATATATATATATATATATATATATCATGTTGCTTTATTCGACTCCTTCAGAGTTGGGGCAAGTTACTTAATCTCTCTCAACCTTAGTTTTTTCATCCACAAAATGGGATTAATAATAGCACCTCCCTTCCAGAGTTGTCACGAGGATCAAATGATATATTATTTGTAATTGGAAAACACTGTCAAACACTATCCTATTTTTATTGTTATCAGTAGTAGAGGTAAAATGCCTCTCACTTGGTCAATGATTAATACATGCTTGTTGAATTGAATAGCCTGGAGAAAAGGAAAGGAAGGAGGAAATAAAAAAGAGAATAAAGAGCACAGTGGGTGAAACCGAGGAGAAATAAAACAGTGGGAGCTGTTGAGGAGAGGAAATTTGATCAGAGAACAGAATTTCCGAGTTCAAGGTCATTGAGGTGGAAGGATGTTGGGGGATGGACAGAAAGAACTGAAGTTCAACCTTCCCTTTGGCTGGCTGAGGAAGAGAAAGGGATCATGGATGACTCTTGTCTCGCCCTTGGACTTGAATGACTGAAAGAGAGAGTGAGTTTGATGACTTTGTGCAGCTCTGCTTTATTTAAAGCCAATTCACTCACAAGTCAAGACTTCACCCTCACGATGTCATCAGTCCTCTTCAAGAACGAAAGATTAACAGCAACAACAAGGGTCATGGGAGTTGAGGTTGACTAACTGGGAGGTCAGGAGGTTTGAAGGGTCACCCACAGAAATATTAATGCTTTCAAGGATGAGCAGGGCTCAGATGAGTTGGAGTGGAGAAAATAGCTACTGAGGAAGGGGCCCCAGTGCCCTGTAAGTCAGGGGATGACAGCAAGAATAATCAGGGTGGCAGGATATAATAGGATAGCACGAACTCCAGAGGAGAAATCGCTGAACAGCAATGGCAGAGAAAGGTCTTGGAAGTGTCCACTTCTGGTTCTATGGCTCAGGAGTGGATGGCATGCACCAAGTCAGAAACAGCACTGGAGGAAGCAGGGGAGAAAAACTGCTTTCAACAAAAGTATGAAAATGAAAAAAGTATGAGAGAAAGAGATGGAGGATGTGGGGAAATTTCTTAAGGACAGAACAGAGCACCAGAGGGTACGGTGGAAAAGGAGAGAGGTCGGGCTGGATATAGATGAGAACAGGGTGCAATGAGTGAGCCTAGGGGAGATGATGCCATCTAGAGAGAAAGAAATTCTGACTCATTGGGGAACAGGATGTAGGACTGAGCTGGCCCTGGGGCAGAGGGAGGGCCAAGTAGGGAGGAACCTGTCTGCCCACTGTATTGGTTCCAAGGTTTTAATTAGAACATTGGTCTATGAAGGTACATGGGATACTGCTGCTTCAGTCTGACTGAACAGAGAAAAGAAGGTCAGGATTGAAGATGAGGCAGAGAGAGCCCTGACTCTGGGCTTAAAGTGGGTTAAAATCCCACTTCTCACATTTCCTGCCTGTGCGTGAGTGAGCTAACTTCTCTTGTTCCCTGCTCCATAAAATGAATTAGTTGGGCTAGGGGGTCTGGGAGCACTATAGCTCTTAGCTGATGAGGGTTTAATGTTTGGAGGGTAGAGATTAATCCAGTTTGGCTGGAGACTAGAACTCAAGGAAAGGAGTTGTAAGTTGTAGGATAACTCTGTGGCTCAGTGGGTAGAACATCAAGTCTAGAGTCAGGGGGATATGAGTTCAAATCTGGCTTCTGACACTAAATGTATCACCTTAACTGTTTGCCTCAGTTTCCTCATCTGTAAAATGAGTTGGAGAAGGAAATGGCAAACTACTTTAGTGTCTTTGTCACAAGACCCCAAATAGGGTCATAAAGAATCAGACGGGACTGAAAAACACCACCATGGGATAAGATGAGAAAGGTAGAGAAGATTTTGGAAATCTTCAAATGTTAGGCAGAGAAATTTGAATTTTGCTGAGGAGGCAATAGAGAACCAATGGAGGTTTTGCTTTATTTTTGGTGACATGAGCAGGGAAATACTAGGAGGATTATAATATTGGCAGTGGAATGGAGGATGAATTGGAGATGGGGAAAAGTGAAGGCTGAAGGACCTATTAGAAAGCTATCAGAAGAGTGTGGATAAGCAGTAAAGGCCTGTTTTAGGGATTTTGAAAGGGAAGAGGGGAAGGGAACAAGCATTAAGTGACTGCTATATGCCAGGTGTTGAAAAATATTGCCTCATTTGGTCTTCACAACAAATCTGGGAGGTAGGTGCTATTATTACACCTATTTTATAAGGAGGAAACTGAGGCAGAGAGGGACCCTTGCCCAGGGTCACACAGCTAATAAATGTCTGAGGCAGAATTTGAACTCAGGTCTTTCTAACCCTAGGCCCAATGCTTTATCCACTGCATCATTTAGTTGCCTCTTGAAACAAGCTCATAGATTTGGAGCTGAAAGGGGTTCTTAACTTTTTCTGTATCACAGATCCCTTTGGTAATCTTGGAAAGCTCATGGAACTCTTTGCAGAATCATGTTTTTAAATAATTGAAAGAAATACCAAACTTCAACTAGAGGTTAGCGAAAAGAAAGATATATATTTTTCCCCCATCTAAGTTCATGAACAGACCCTTTGGGGCTCTGTGGATACCAGGCAAAGAACTCCTGATCTATTCTAGCCCCCTCATTTTACAGACATGTGGTGGAGTCTTAAAGAGGATCCCTCAGGTAGCCATCAGCAAAGGTAGCATTTGAACTCAGCACCCCTGACCCCAAATTTTACACTCTTCCATGGAACCATGCTGACATCCATAAAGAAGAAGGGAAGAAAAAAGAGATGGAATTAGCAAATGGAGCTGCAGAAATGAAATCTCTAGGATTTGATAAGTGATTAGAGATCATTGACAAGGGAGAGGGAAGAATGAGAGAAAGCCCAAGGCTTTGAATACAGGAGTGATCATCTGTCCTTTTGAGACAGAAGAAGGAAAATCTAGATGATAGAGTAGATACAGTACTGGTCCTGGAGTCTTGTAGACCTGAATTCAAATCTGAACTTAGATGCTTACTAATTAGCTGACCTGGGTAAGTCAATTAAATGCCTCTGTTTGCCTCAATTTCTTCATCTGTAAAATGGGAATAATAATATCCCTTTCCTCCAAGGGCCATTGTAAGAATCAAATAAAACAGTAATTGTTTTTGTTTTTGTTTTTTTCTCCCAGGTCTGAATCTATTTTTGTTTATTTTATGAAATAGTTCCCAATTGCATCTAAAAAAATTTAACATTAATTTTTCTTAAATAATAGCTTTTTATTTTCAAAATATATGCAAAGATAGTTTTCAACATTCACCCTTGCAAAACCTTGTTTTCCAATTTTTTCTCCCTCTTTTCCACCCCACTCCCTCCCCTAAGACAACAAGTAATCCAATATATGTTAAACATGTGCAATTCTTCTATACATGTTTCCTCGTTTATCAATAACATTAATTTTTCAAAAAAGTTTTGAGTTCCACATTGTCTCTCTCTCCCATCCCTCTCCCACTGCTTGAGAAGGCAAGCAATAGATCGATTACACACATGAAATCATGCAAAAACATTTCCATATTAGCCTTGTGAAATATTTGTAAAAAAAAAATCTTACTCCAGTGTCGAGCACGTAGTAGGTACAATGTAAATTTTAGCTGTCATGATTATTTTGATTAAATAGAAACACTAGCAGGAGTAGGTTTAGATAGAAGGATGATAAGCTAGATATTGGCTGTGGGGACTGTGTTCATTGGATACAGTGTTTCCGGGGGAACAGTCAGCACTGGGACAATTTCTAGTTGACACGGTTGCCATGATGGATCACGGCTATGACGTCAAACGCAAGAGTGGGTGTTTGGAGCTTGACAGTGATAGTAGGGACTAAGAAAATGGAAGCCAAAGCATGTCTGACCCTCTGCTATTTTCAGTGAGAGCTTGGACAGCCAGGCAGCATGGCTGTGGGGATTATTAGCCTCTGTGACGCCTCAGAGCTGGAGATACACGAACCAGACCCTGAGGCAAAGAGTCCTAGAGCTCTAGGACTTTGGTCCATCCACCCATGCAAGAAACCACCAACAAATGAGGCTCGTGAAAATTCTTACAGAACTCTCTAATCTCAGTGTGAGCTCCTTGTGAATCAAGTGCCCATTTCGGCTTCCCTGGGGCCCTCGACATCTGGGTTGATTCTTTCTTGCTCATATGTATGATACAACTGAGAGAGTGAAGGGGGGAGGAAGAGGAATCCAATCAGACACCCTTTCATTTTGCCTTGGAGGGGTGGCCTGGGGGAGTCACATTCCCTGATACATGTATTTATTGCTTTCTTAAAGTTACCAGGCTTTGACCAATCCAAGCCTTTGGGTAGCCTTGACTTGGAGGTGAGTGATTGAAATAGCATTTGGAATTGGAAGAAATAAGAAGGGTTTATAGGTAGAGGTTGAGCAATGAATGATGCATCATGACAGATAGATGCTTCTGAGATATGACCATAAGAGTTAGAGGCTCAGTGATAGGTGATTGACAGTTACCACCTGTGGCCTTGACTGCTGAAAATGACAAATATGTCACACGAACACATTGAGTCAATGGGATATAAGTTTAATAATTTCCTTTAGGCAGAGGACAATTTGGGTATGGAGCTCCAAAGAGAGTTAAGAATTGGATTTATATACATGGGACTCATAGGGATGATAGATTTAGAGTTAGATGGAGACTGTGGAGTCCATCTCATTTTACAAATAAGGAAACTGAGGCTCGCATAGGTTGCATGACTTGCTCAGGGTCATGTAGCTAATAAGTTTCTGAGGAAGGATTTGAACCCAGCTTGTATTCAGAGCTTCTTTTAGTCATTTGCATAGTTTGAATCTCAAGAGGTGAGTGAATCAACAAAAAGAGAGTGTTTAATATGAGGAATAAAGACAGAAGATTTAGAAATGCCCATATTAAGGAGACACAGAGAGAAAGAACCACTGGGGAGGGAAGGAGGGAACCAAAAGTGAGCAGCATCTTTGAAGTCAGACGTGAAGAATCTTGTTGTTCAATCATTTCAGTCATGTCCCATTCTATATGATCCATATTTGGAATTTCCTTTGTAGGGATACTAAAGTGATTTTCCATTTCCTTCTCCAGCTCATTTTACAGATGAAGCAATTGAGGTAAATAAGGTTAAGTGATTTATCCAGAGTCACATAAGCCAGTAAGCATCTGAGGCAAGATTTGAACTAAGGTTTTCTCAACTCCAGGCCTGCTACTCTATACACTATTCCACCTACCTCTTCTCTCAAGCTCCCCAAAAACTTGCAGAGGTGGGTAAAGGAAAATGTAAATTGAATAAAAGCCTCTGGATTTGCTGATCAGGAAGTCATTGGTTACCTTTGAGAGTTAGTGATACACCTGCATTTTTGATTTCCTTCACAAGCTAATTGTACAATATTTCAGAGTCTGATTCTTTTTGTACAGCAAAATAACGTTTTGGTCATGTATACTTATTGTGTATCTAATTTATATTTTAATATATTTAACATCTACTGGTCATCCTGCCATCTAGGGGAGGGGGTGGGGGGGTAAGAGGTGAAAAATTGGAACAAGAGGTTTGGCAATTGTTAATGCTGTAAAGTTACCCATGCATATATCCTGTAAATAAAAGGCTATTAAATAAAAAAAAATAAAATGAAATAATAAAAAAAAAGAGAGCTAGTGATAGAAGTGGAAATGATTTTAATGGACTTAGAAGAGGGTTTATAGTGAGGGTAGAAATTATAAAGATAGATTTTTTTCTAGCAGTTGAACAATGAAGAAAGAACAGAGAATGGTTGACTGGATACCACTGGGATTTTTAAAGATGGTGGAGAACAGAATATGTTTTTGGTAGATGTGGAGAAGCCAGTGGGGAAAAGAAAGACTTAAATTATCCCAGGGATGAGGAGCTGACCACTGAATCAAAGTCCTGAAGGGGTGGTAAAGGATGGGAATAATGAGAAGGATGAATCTTAGTAAGGAGAAAGGTTACCTCTGTTTGTAACCCAAAGGGAAGAGAAAAGATGCTCACTTGAGACATGAAGGATCCAGGCTCATCTTATTCTTGGAAAAGATGAGCTTATCTCATCTGTTGTTAAGGGATAGAAAGAGGATTAGAATAGGGACACATGAAGAGCAAAGGGGCATGAACAGTTGATAGGGGAAATGAGCCATTATGTCAAATTGGTTTGCTTGTTCTTCCTGCAACTCAAATTATCTGTGGTTCTCAAGGGGGCCAGAATACACATCTTCAGCCTCTTCTCCCCTACCCTTCTCCCAGGAAGACTTTCATTCCTGCCAGGTGGAGAAGCAGGAGGTTGGGGCCGGAACTGGCCACTCTGCTCTTCTCAGAAAGAGGGGCTACTGGGCTAAAAGTAGATCTATTTGTTTCCTTAAATACTGTCTAACTGATGAAGTATACAAAAAAATCCCTCCTCTCTCTTGTAGGGGTCTCACTCCAGACTTGACTGCCTTCTTCCAGGCTTAGCTATTTTAAACCTCAGAGGTCTGACTAATTTGTTGTTCCCTTCTCTGACTCAGGGAAGTGTTCACACGTCATAAATGGATAACAGGGTATAAGTACATCTTGACAGTTAGCTGAACACAGCACAAACACCTTGTGATTCCATTCTGGGCTTTGTCTAGTCAATTGAGGAGTGTATGTGTGTGTGTGTGTGTGTGTGTGTGTGTGTGTGTGTAATCACCTCCCTTCCAAAAGGGCTGCAAGTACCAATGAGAATCAGGTTATGTGACATTAGCTTGTGGTAAAATAATTTCTACTATGTGATTTTCTTCTTCATCAATGATCATAACTTCTGGGGAGGAAATAGAGAAACCCAGTGGTGAGGACTACCAAGAGCTGAGGATTAACAGGTCAGGGATAACAAAAGGTTTGGGAACAAGTAGGGAAGTAGCCATTGAAGTATCAGTGTGGCAAATTACATGGTGGGGAGACAAATGAAGTCTGAGGGGGAGAGATGGACAGAGAGGATAAGAAGGTTCATGGATCCAGAGGACACAATAAGGCTGAAGAAGAGAGCATGAGAGAGTGAGAGGATAAGAAAGCGTCATCCGAGTATTGATTTTCAAAATTTCTAATACTGAGATAGCATCATTCTGAGATGATGAGAACCACCTTTATCACCTCCCTGTCTGGCTCATAAGATTTTAGTGATTCTCTGAGATGAAATAGAAGTTCTTTTGCCTGGTATCTAAAAGCCTTTCCAATCTGGCTTTCTTTTATCAGTCTAGAGTGATCTTGTAATTCAGCTAAATTAAGCTCCTTATTGTTCCTGTATATAACAATATCCCATCTTCCACTTCCAAGTCTTTAGAAAGTCTTCTCTTCTTACTTCTACCTTGTAAGACCCTTAGATTCTTCCATAGCACAGCTTGGGTGCTACCTCTTACAGAAAACTTTTCTTAATTTCATTAGAAATTAGTGGCAAGGGGCAGCTAGGTGGTGCAGTGGGTAGAGTACCAGCCTTGAAGTCAGGAGGACCTGAGTTCAAATGTGGTCTCAGAAACTTAATATTCCTAGCTGTGTGACCCCAGGCAAGTCACTTAACCCCAATTGCCTCAGAAAAAAAGTTAGTGGTAAATCATTTAACCTCTGTTTATCTGAAATTCCTGATCTGTAAAATGGGTATAATAAAGGATTATCAGGAGAGTCAAATAAGATAATGATTTTAAAGTGCTTTGTGCTGTGCCTAGAACACATTACATGCTAGATAAATGTTTGTTATTATTATTATTATTAGTAGTAGTAGTAGATAAAGATGATGAAGAAAAAAGGAGGAGAAGGAGGTTTTCACTCTTCCTGAAATGATTTTTTTGGTATTTATCTGTGTACATGCTATCCTCCTCGCTTTCAACAGTAGAAGGTAAGCTCTTGGGAGATAGGAACCATTTAAGCTTTGTGTTTGTGGCTCTAGAACTAAGAATAGTGCTGGTACATCACAGGTCCTTACTAAATGCTTTGGGTTTGATCTGATATATGGCCATATAAGTAAAAGGAGAGTGGAGGAAGAGGTTATTGGAGTTAAAGAACTGAGAGATCAGGTGGTTAGAGGGACTATCAGCTGAACCTTAAAACTAATGGTCAAGAGAATGAATGAGATGGAGAAGATGGTGACTGATCCAGGTACTGAAGTTATAGAGAAAGTTGGGGAAATGACTGAGGGGTTGGTAGATGCTAGTGACAGAGTTGGGGAGAGAAAAGGCCACAGGGAAAGAGAGTATGGAGCTCAGAAAAGTGTCCTTCCTGAAATGATGGTCTAGAAGTACAAGTGGAGAGAGAGCAAGAATGTCTTCTAGATATATCCGAATGAGATGAAGAAGTAGTAGCCTCCAGTGGAAAGGGCTGCAAGGGACATGGTGTTTTCAAGAGAGAGTTTTCTGGCAAAGCAAAGAGGTGGAAAAATGATGGCTGCAAAAATCAAGGATGTTAGAAAGGAATGAGTATAGAAGAAAGAGCTAAGTGAGAAATTAGGTAGGAGGCTGGGAATGGGACTAATTAAAATAAAGATGAGGTTTTAGGAAAAGATGAAAGATTTTCAGAGCTGGAAAGAATATTACAGCTGAGGGAATGAAATTGAATGACCAGGCAAAGGGAGCCAATAAAATACAGAGGGAGCTAATTGTTTAGAGGAGGGTGAGATTCAGAGAAGTAATTGATTGATGCATGAAAGCAGTATGGCCCAGTGGAAAGAAGACTTGATTTGGAGTCAGAAGAACTAAGCTGAAATCAAAGCCATAACAGACAATTTTTGCCTCTGGGGTAGCAGTAATTGTGCCCAGGGGAACCAAAGCTCCCCATTGGCTCCCCGTGAAAGGAGATCCCAGGAGATCAGAAGGGAGCTTTTGGAGAGATTGCCTTGGGGAAGGTAAAGGGGGCGGGGGAGAGAAAGAGAAGATCAAACAAAGAATCAATAAATAAGTCCACAAGCTTTTATTAAGCATCTGTTTATGCTCCAGGCGCTGCCCACTGGAGATACAAACGTGAAAGTCCGTTTTCAATAAGTACTTTCTAGGGGAGCAGGGTGGGGAAGAAAGACTATATACTGTGCGAAGAATGAATGAATGAAGAAATGATGAATGAAAAAGTATTAAGTACTTGGGATACACTTAGAAAAGTCAGACAGATCCTGTTCTCAGGGAGCTCACGCTCTAATGGAGAGACATCCCATCTGGAAGCTTTTAGCTGCAAATCAGAAGGAAAGGTCCCATGGTTGTTAGGGTTCAGTGGAACAGCTGGTTTTCACTGGGAAGGTCATATCAGCTTCTGATGCTGAACCATTTAACAGCATAAAGGATTTCAGTAGAAAGAACTGTTCTTTTGGGGCTCTTCAGTAGCTGGGGCTAACACAATTTATAGGCTGCATTTACACGAAGATTGTGTTGGAAGACAGTGGTTGCAGGGAAGGGAGGGTCTGTTGGGAGCAGGGCTGGTTGTTTAGGGGGGCACCAACATTTCCAGAGGTCTTGGGGCTACTTGTCCATTAGTGATTGAATGGTGGTGGAGACAGAGAAGGTGAGATTGCTCCCTTCAGTGATGGTTGTGGGGCCAGGCTGGAAGCAGAGTTCTTTATCTGCGATTGCCAGTGCTTTTAAGGATATATATATATATATATATATATATATATATATGCACATATATATGTATATATATATATGCACATATATATGTATATATATATGCACATATATATGTATATATATATAGAACACATTTTATATGAATATAAATATCTATTTAAAATAAATGCAAAGTAATTTTGGGAAGAAGGGATCTAGTACCTGAGGGGGACACCAAGAAATGTTTCCTAGGAAAAGTGACATCTTGTGAGTGAATCTTGAAGGAAATAGGTGATTCCAAGAAGTAGCAAATGCACAGGAATAGTAGATGCCCATTGCTTGTGAAGAACAGCAAACAAGGCCAGTTTGGCTACCAAACAGTTCCTGGAGGGAAGCAAATTGAAGAGGTCAGATCGTGAAAAGCTTTAAATGCCAAATGGATGAGTTTCTATGTGGTCCTAGAGGTAATAAGGAGCCATGGGAATTAATTGAGTGGGAGACAGAGCATCATGGTCAGACCTTTTGACTCATTTTGACCTCGTTTGGGGTTTTCTCATCCAAAACACTGGAGTGATCTGCCATTTCCTTCTCCAGCTCATTTTACAGATGAGAAAACTGAGGCGACAGATTAAAGTGGCCTGCCTAGCTTCACAGAGCTAGTCAAGGGTCTACACTTTAGGAAAATCACTGAGTAGGAGGAGCAAAGCAAGAGGAGTTGACCCTGAAGTATAGGGCTGTACCTTCCTTTGTGTACTGATTGTACTTAAATGATTGTTTCTTTTATTTCTTCTCATGAAGGACTGAAAGTGCTTTCTTTGCCCTCCAAATCCAAAGCCCTTGTCATCCTGCTGTACTTATTTTTTAAAAAATTAATTTGTTATGTGTTTTTAGGACTTTTTTCTTTTTAAATTGTGAGTTCCAAATTTTCTCCCTACCTTCCACTCCCTTCTCAGCCCACTGAAAAGGCAAGCAATATGATATCAATTAAACATCAATTATATCGTAAAAAAAATTCATAACCATATTTTTTTTAAATGCAAGGAAAATAGACTGAGAAAAATGTATTTCATTCTGCATTCAGAGTTTGTCAGTGCTCTGGAGGTGGATAGCATTTTTCATCACGAGTCCTTTAGAATTGTCTGAGATCATTCTAATATTTAGAGAAATCAAGTCTTTCACAATTGACTGGCATTGCTACATTGCTGTTACTATACACATTTATCTCCTGGGTTCTTCTTGCTTTACTTTGCATCAGTTCCTGTAGATTTTGACATGTTTTTCTAAAATCAACCCTTCTCTTCATTTTCCATAACACAATAGTTTTCCATCACAATCACATATCACAAGTTAATTAGCTTGTGGACAATTGTCCATTCCCCCAGTTGTTAGACTCCCTCCAAATTTCCTATTCTTTGCCACCACAATTAGAGCATTTATAAACACTTTTGCACATATCAGTCCTTTACCTTTTCTTTGATCTCTTTGGGTAATGATTTTGTTGAATCAAAGAATATGCACATTTTTATAGCCCTTTGGACACCTGTGCTATTTATAACTGATGTGAATCCATCCTGGCTCTGTGACTTATCTTTATAATCGAGGTGGAATCTTTTCCCTTTTCCTCCACTGGGCCTCAGTTTCCTACTCTGGAAAATGACAGGCTTGGTCTGCATGGATTAAAGTCTTATTCTTGCTCTAAATCTCTGATCCCAGGATGAGGGCAGGTGACTAGTGAGGGGTAACTGCTTAGGGAGGAGCTGGGGCTAATTGCAGCCCAGCTGTTCCAGGCTCATTCCGTCATGGCTGCGAGCTGCTGACGCCCTCTGATTGCTGGTGATTTCCCCCTCCCCATTATGACTGCAGAGAAGCAGGGTGGAGCGGGTACAGATGGCACCATGCTGCACAGGGAGAGGGGAGGCGGGGAGAATGGGTCCCTGCGCCAATCCGGGCCAAGCTCCGGTGCTAATTCAGTGAGGAAGTCAAGGCATCAGAGTGTTGGCAGGGCAGGGATAATTGGTATAATTGCACCCTAATTACAGGATAATTACTCATTAATAAGTATTTTAGCAATTCCCACTTTTTTATGCTACGGCTAAGAATAATTACTATGTAATCTCCGGGTAGCCATGTCCATGGCTGCTTGCATGAGGCTGGACCTGGAATGGAAGGAGGCTCTTGTGGCAGCAGTAGCAGAAGGAGGGGTCTTTGCAGGGCTCATTCAGAGTCACACCCTACTCCCCTTCCCCTCCCTCTCTCTCTCTCTCTCTCTCTCTCTCTCTCTCTCTCTATCTCTCTCTCTCTCTCTCTCTCTCCCAGCCCTTTCACAGGGAGCCTTGGGGCAGCTGTGAAGAAGGGTCCTTGTCAAGGAGGAAATGATTATTTGTGGGTCTCAGATCCCTAAGAAGCCAAGAGACTTGATTTCTGGTACATTTGACACCTCCTTCTTTAGGCTCTTAAAATGCTAACTCGAGAGGTACCCTTCTTTTTATTTATTTTTTATTTTTGTTTTTGTTTTTTGAGAGGTACCCTTCTTTTTATTTATTTTTTATTTTTGTTTTTTTTTTTGAGAGGTACCCTTCTTTTTATTTATTTTTATTTTTGTTTTTGTTTTTTTGAGAGGTACCCTTCTTTTTCTTTATTTTTTATTTTTGTTTTTGTTTTTTGAGAGGTACCCTTCTTTTTATTTATTTTTTATTTTTGTTTTTGGTTTTTTTTTTTTGGTGCCCTTCTTTTTATTTATTTTTTATTTTTGTTTTTGTTTTTTTGAGAGGTACCCTTCTTATTTATTTTTTATTTTTGTTTTTGTTTTTAGATACCCTCCTTTTTATTTATTTTTTATTTTTGTTTTTGTTTTTTTGAGAGGTCTCCTTAAACTCAATCTGTCCCAAACAGAACTCATTATCTTTCCCCTAAATGCTCACCCTCTTCCCATCTTCCAATGACTGTACAGGGCAACACCATCCTCCCCATCCCTCAGGCTCTCAACCTAGGAATCATACTGGGTTCCTCACTATCTCTTACTCCTCATATCCAAATATTCCTGTCAAGGGCTGTTGATTTTGCCTCTGCAGCATCTCTCCACTACGTCCCCTTCAATGACATTGCCATTTCTCTAGTGTGGGCAACCATCACTCCATCCAATAGCCTGCTGGTGAGTCTGCCTGCCTCAAGTCTCTCCCTGCTCTAATCCATTCACCATTCAGGCCAGTGTGAGTTTCCTAAAGCTCAGATCCAATCATGTCACCTCCCCTACTCAATAAACTCCCGCAGCTCCCTATTCCTTCCAGGAGCAAATACAAATACAATCAATACCCTTCCTACCTTTCTAGGCTTCTTACACCTTAGTCCCCATCACATACTCTTCTATCCACTGACGCTAGCCCCCGGCTGTTCCATAAATAAGACCCTCCATCTCTCAACTCTGGACATTGTTTCCTAGGTCTGGAATGCTCACCCTCCTCTGCCCAGCTTCCTTTAAGTCCTAATTAAAATCCTACCTTCTCCAACTCCTCTTCATTCCAATACCTTCCCCCTGTTAATTCTTTCCTATTTATCTTGTATGTTGCTCACTTGTATGTTGCTTACTTTGTATATATTTGTTTGCATGCTGTCTCACCCATTAGATCGTAAGATCCTTGAGGGCAGGGGCTGGCTTGTGTCTCTTTTTGTATCCTCAGCCCTTAGCACAGTGCCTGGCACATAGTAGGCTCTTAAGAAATATTTATTCTAAAGTGACTAACATAAGATCTCAAGATTAGTCAGTAGTTAGGATCAGGATTAGAACTGAGCTCTTCTCATTTTATCTCCTGCCTTCTCCCAGGAGACATGAGGACATAGCTTCTCAGGTACAGGCTGGGGGGGACTTCCTCAGTGTTTGTGCTCTAAACTCCCAGGAAGCTGGGCTAGCTTGTCTCTAGAGCTGGCCCAACTTAAGTTTGGAGGGCCTCCCTGGGCACGCAGGAAAGGTAGTTTTACTTTTTTTTGGATAGCACAGGATCTAGCATATACAAGGCCAAATGCTTGTTAACTGCGTCTAGACATCATTGAGAATTGTTCCTACATTCTACAGAGGAGGGGGGAGGGAGGGAGAGACAGAGATAGAGACAGAGACAAATAGAGAGAGACAGAGAGAGGGAAAGACGGAGAGAGAGACGGAGAGAGAGAGAGAGAGAGAGAGACAAAGACAAATAGAGAGAGACAGAGAGAGAAAAGAGACAGAGACAGAGAGAATCAGAGATTGAGACACACAGAGAGACACAGAGAGAGAAACAGAGAGACAGAAACAGAGAAAGGAAGGAAGGAAGAATGGGAAGAAGGGAGGACCCACTCTTTGGGTTCCAATATAGTGCCCTTTTGAGCTCCTGCTCTAACTGCAAACTTGACTATTAGAAGGAACCAAAAGAACCAAACCTTTTAGAAACAGATACCCTGATGTTGGCAAGGCAACCGTTTATGGTTTCCTTCTCCAGGTCATTTTACAGATGAGGAAACTCAGACAAACAGGGACAAGTGTCTTGCCCAGGTCACACAGCTAATAAGAATCTGATGTTCCTGTTTCTGAGTCCAGGGATCTATTTACTGAGCCACCTATTATGTTACACTCACTTTTTTTTGATTATGTATGATTTTCTGTGACCCCGTTTGATGGTTTTCTTAGCAAAGACACTGGAATTGTTTGTTATTTCCTTCTCTAGCTCATTCTCTAGAGAGAAAACCAAGGCAAAGAGAATGAAGTGACTTACCCAAAGTCACACAGCTAGTATGCACCTGAGATGACTTAATCATTCTAGTGGTTCCCTATTTTCTCCAACATCAAATATAAAATCTTCTGTCTGGCTTCCAATGTCCTTCAGAACCTAGTCTTTTCCTGCCTTTCTGGTCTTCTTGGCTCCTCTCCAGACACTTCATTTTCCAGTGATGCCAGTCTCCTTGGTGTTCTCTGTACGTAACCTTCCATCTCTAGACTCTGGGCCTTTTCTCTGACTGACCCCAATCTGGGGAGCTCAGCCTCCTCACCTCCACTTCCCAGCTTCCTTCTCGTCTTAAATCTCATCTTCTTTAGGAAGCCTTTTTCGATCCCTTCCATTGTAGCCCCTTCTGAGACTAACCTCCCAGTTACTCTCTCTGTCCTCTGTTTTTATAATTTCTGGCATTGCTAGGTGGTGCCATAGTGGATAGAGCACGGAGCCCAGAATCAGGAAGACTCACTACCTATGTTCAAATCCATCTTCAGACACTTACTAGCTGTGTGGCCCTGGGCAAGTCACTTTACCTTGTTTGTCTCAGTTTTCTCATCTGTAAAATGAGTTGGAGAAGAAAATGGCAAACCACTCCAGGATTTTTGCCAAGAAAAACCCAAATGGATATTATTGAAATGACTGAACATTAACAACAAATTTTCTCTTTCTTTCTTTCTTTCTTTCTTTCTTTCTTTCTTTCTTTCTTTCTTTCTTTCTTTCTTTCTTTCTTTCTTTCTTTCTTTCTTTCTTTCTCCGAGGTAATTGGAGTTAAATGACTTGCCCAGGGTCACATAGCTAGGAAGTAGTAAGTGTCTGAGACCAGATTTGAACTCAGATCCTCTTGACTTCAGGGCTCTATCCACTGTACCAACTAGCTGCCTCAACAACAAATTTCTTGCATGATGTTTGCTGCGTTAGACTGTAAGATCCTTGAAGGCAGGAAACCATGTTTTTGCCTTTCTTTGTATCCCTAGTGCACGGTAAGCCTTAACCAGTGGTTGGTCATTGATTAGTTTACCATCATTGGTGTCTGATGTTGATCACACCTTTTCAAATAATCATTGCCCGTGTCTCAGACACTCTTGTTCATATGCAGATGCAAGCTCACAGACACTACAGGGACTTGTTCCCGAGGTACATTCACATTTATCCACCCATGTGTTTACACCCTGATGATGGGAAAGGGAGAAGATAATTCTGTCCCCTTCAAAGTGCTGACAGCCTGGTTTATATTGAAGATGACCTTGAGAGAGGAGAGCCATCAGCATCAGCCTGGTGGAATCTGCTGAGCCAGTAGGAGGGAGCCTGACAAGCTGTGGACAGATCTGTCCAAGGGGAGCCTGGGAAAAGGCCCTGTTTACAAATTGCCTTCATTCCGAGCATTCCTGGAGAGAATGTCCTTCCCCCAGTGGTGTGGAGGGAGTTTTTCCCATCTTAGCGACCACCCGAGTTCATGTCCTCCTCATCCCTCCTCTCTGATAATCTCCCCATTCATCTCTCTGATTCAAGTTTCTCTCCTTCCTGGGCATCCTTCTTTAGTGTCAAACTCAAACTCTGGCTTCTTTTTGACCTAGAAAACTACAAATCAACATTATCTATGTTGTACTGTATTTTTGTGCATTTTGTTAGATAGTTCCCAAGGCCACACTCAGCCACCCAAGGGCTAAAGCCCCCGGGCTGTACACAGTTGTAGGATTTTACTAAAAAAGCAAATTTGACTGGATCACTCCCTTGTTCAATAAATTCTAATGACTCCTTATTACCTTCACAATTAAATATAAATTCTACCATTTCGAATTTAAAATCACACTCTTCTACCTTAGAAATTACTGAAATAAGTGCCAAGTTATCAAGAATAATTAGCTCAAATAGGAAGCTATGAGATGCTGGGTTTCCTCCTCCCCAACATGGTCCCACTTGGTTCTCTGCAGGTGGTAATCTCTCCAGGAGCTTCCTCTTGATATCCTGGAGAAAAGAATCCTGGGATATTTGTTTGTCCTTGACAGGATGCATCCTGGGATTTCTCTCTACTTTGCGATAGTCTCAAAGTCTCCCCTACCTTGTGTCCCATCCCTCTAAATGAATCTGGATTCATTACTTGTATTATTTTCAGAGCATTACTGACAAAGTGGTTTTTAGGGCATGTTTCTGCACCGTTCTCCAGGCACAAAAATTGCCAGCTACAGCTCTGAGAAATTGTGACCTGAGACCAGTGAGTCGTATCCTGACTTTACTGTGTAGGAAAGACCCCTGGATTACCAGGTGAGGTCAGAACATCAGCAAGGAATAAGAGAAGGAAGAAATCTCTGGTCACAGCTTCTGGGGATGTCCCCAATAGTTCCTGCCTCATGGGTCAATGAAAGACTGTGGAGAGAGTCTATCAGCATTCCTAGGCCCAAAAGTCTGCCATTAGACTGTTGTTCCTTTTAAAAATAGATATATTTATTTTATCTATTATAAAATATAAAAAATTTAAATATTATAAAATTATATTATATATTTCATAATTATAACATATAATTATAAATAAATTGTATATTATAAAATCATTTATTGTTCCTTTTAAAAATAAAAATCTCAAGGGAACAGTAAATTGTTTAACAATAATAATAATTAGCATTTGTAAGCTATATAATGTTTGCCAGCGGCTTTATGTATATTATCTCATTTGGTGTTCACTGACCCTGGTGTTGATGTAATCATCATTCTCATTTTACCAATGAAGAAACAGAGGTTACAAAGCTACCAACTGTCTGAGATAGGATTTGAACTCAGATCCTCTTAACACTAAGCTTAATTCTATTTTGAATACTCCTCCCCAAGAAGAGCCCCTGATCTAGTTTCTTAGTGTCCATTCTCATGATCACAGAATTTCAAAACTGGAAGGGGCCTTGGCAAATAAATATCTTGGACAGCTCCTACCGGGAAAGAAAGTAGTTTCCACCAGTTCACACTTGTTTGAAGCCCTCCAAGAAAGGAAAATCCACTATCTTCCCTTTGCACTTTTGGAGAGTTCTGATTGTAGAAAGCTACGAGCTCTTGGAGGGCACAGATGTTATTTTTGCCTTTCTTTGTAGCCTCAGTATTTAGTACAGTGACTAAAATAGAAAGTACTTAATGAACGTGGCAACTAGGGAGTGAAATTTGTCACTCCACTGGATCAAAATCTGTGTTCAGATACTTACCAGCTGTATGACCCCAGGCAAGTCACTTAACCCTATTTGTCTCTTTTTCTTTATCTGTCAAATGACTTAGAGAAAAAAATGGCAAACTTTGGTAAGAAAATCCCAAATGGGATCATAAAGAGTCAAACATGATTGAAAAAATGAACAATAACATTATGAACAGTAGAAAAAACTTTAGCTCTGGATCCAAGGTCCTAGGTTCAAATCTTGCCTCTGATGTTCAGTACCATTGTGACTTTGAAAAAAAAATCTTTAAATCCCTCTTGGTTGTAGTTCCTCATCTGCAAAATGAATTCAGTGACCTCTGTAGAGCCACAATACTCATGAACCTTTAAAATACACAGTTGAAGATAGTTATCATGTCTTCTTTTTGTCTTTTTACCATAATAGCCATCCCTAAGGAGCAGCTGAATGGTGCAATAGCTAGAGCACCAGTCCTGAAATCAGGAGGACTCAAGTTCAAATGTAGCCTCAGACCCTTAATATTTATTAATTGGGCAACCACTTAATCCCAATTGCCTTGCAAAAAAGAACAACCTCCAAAGTTTCTTCAACTGATCCTCATATGGTATGAATTTAAGGTTCTTCATCATCATCATAGCTGACTTCTCTAGTTTTTAATCCACATTTTTAAAATAAAATACTCAGAGCTCACTTGCTCAATATACACAGATATTGCCAAATTGGGTCTCCAGAAGAGTGGCTGCTACTAAGTTCAAGATTCTAGGGAAACCCCTTTTAAAAATAGCTCACAAACCCCCACTGGTAATGCTCACCTTAACATCTCATCTGATAGAGTCACTTCTTTAGCAAAAAGTATTTATTCAAATGGTATAGCAAGAATAGTAATTGCATGAAGATTTAGAATGGAACTTGCTAGTTCAAATATGGTCTGACTGGAACATTTCTATCTCCTCCAAGTTTTGGAACCTATGTTCTTTTTATATAATCCATTTTTTCCTTATTACCAAGTTTTCCAAACCAGATGTGAGAATCAGAGCTTATTGTCTGGAGGAAAATCATAGGATGACTTCAAATGCCTTCCCAGTCAGAAACATTGCTTGTTTGCCTGGTTCATTGTCTGAAGGGATCCTCATGATTCTATGGACCGGTTTTTGGTCCCATTCCAGGACACTGATTTAAACCTAGGTCTCTTGACAATTAGCCCATTATCGTTTGAGGTTGGAAGCAAGTTAGCTAAGCTCAAGCTTTATGAAATTTAACAGCCTAAGATCCCAGAATTGGCAGTTCCACCTCATTTTGTTTTTCATTTTTTCAAGGTCTAACTGTGAGGAGAAAAGTGGGCAGTAGTCCATGATCGGAGTCTTTTTGAGGAGGTCACATATTCCCTTTCCCTAAGCAAGGGCCAGAATCCCTAATTCTCACCCAACTGACTACAATCGTCAGATTCCAATGAGATTCAGCTGGAGAACCAGCTGTGCCGGTAAAAATGTATTTGCTTGATGTCTTGCAAATCTAATCTGACAAGAAAGGGGAAGAGAGAAAACTGACTGTGTAGTGTTTGGATCATGGGGTATTCATTCAACAAGCATTTATATCTCCCAGGATACAGAGGGAATAGCCACAGTGGGGAAAGAAGACCAGCAAAGAAGTTACCCAGAAAATCAGAGGAGATAGAATTCAATAAAAAGCGCCAGCAATAAAACTAATTCACAAGCTATGGGCAATGAGCTGGATAAAGTGGAGTCCTTAGACAAGGAGGACAATTTGGAATCACAGGTCTTATTAAATTTTGGTGGTTTGAAGCCAATGTGGGGCTGGAGCCAGCACATAGTGACTCAAGAGAGCTGATTGTTAAATTTTTAGTGTGAGCATTTATACCATAGAATTGTTAACAGATTTGGACTTGATTTATTGATTTTTTTTGATAGTCTAGACCAGTGGTTCTCAAACCTTTGTTCTCAGTATCTTCATGTTGTTAAAAAACTATTGAGGATCTGTTCAAAGAGTTTTTGTTCACATGGGTTATATTTATAGCTATTTACTCTATTAGAAATAAAAGATAATTTTGAATTTGTAGAGCCTCTGAAAGGGTTTCAGAGACCCCAACAGTTCTTTGGACTACACTTTGAGGACCATTGGTCTAGACTTAAAACACAGAAAACTGTTAATAATTCAGAATAAACTTAGAAGTCATGTATACCTTTTTATTTTTGGATTGGGGAGAACTGACTGTTAAATATTTACTGGTATAATTGTGGATAAGACCTATGATTGGAACATGGCTTTCAACTGTATTTGATTCAAAATAAAAACAGGATAGGTGGGGGTCAAGGGTGGGGTGAGATGATGAGAATATCATTGTAAATTAAGAAGACAATACTCGTGGGAATAAATTCAGAAAACCACAGGGAGGAAACATGGGAGAAAGCTTTTAGGTGATCACTAGAAACAGAAGCAGAAATGAAATTGTCATTGGGGTGTATGACTGACTCTCTGAACAATAAGAGGAAATAGATAAGGCATTTGAGAAAGAGATCACAAACCTGATAGAGAGAGAGGTGTAATATAGTAGTAATGGGGAGCTTCAGTTATCCATAATAGCTGGAACTCTCTGTGCCAAAAGCAGAGATGCTAATAATTTCTTGGCTTGCCTTAATGATAATAATAATAATAATATAGCTAATATTTATATAGCACTTACTATGTGCCGGACACTGTGCTAAGCACTTTACAATTGTTATCTCTTTTGATCATCAAAACAACCATGGGAGGTAAGTTCTGTTATTATCCCCATTTTACTGGTAAGGAAACTGAGGCAGATAAAAGTTAAATAATTTGCCAAAGGTTACACAGCTAGTAAGTGTCTGAGACTAGATTTGAACACAGGGTTTCCATTCTATCCATTGTACCAATGAAACTGCCTCATGAGTTCATCCTTCAAAAGGAAGAGGGAGGAATTAATGAAGGCATTATTCTGGAGCTGATTCTTAGAATATAGTGGACCAGGCTACTGAGGTAGGAATGATGAGAATTTCAAGGGAAGTGACTATTAACTATATCTTCAATTCAATTCAATTTAATAGACATTTATTAAGCACCTACTATGTGCCAGACATTGTGCTAAGAACTGGGGATACAAAAAGAGTCAAGATAGTCCTTGTTTACAGTCTAATGGGGGAGACATCAAGCAAACAAATATGAATAAACAAGCTATATACAGGATAAATGGGGAAAATTAACAGAGGGAAGGCACTGGAATTAAGAGGGATTAAGGAAGACTTCCTACAGAAGATAGGATTTTAGTTGAGATTAAAGGAAGCTGAACCCAGTGTGAGCTGCCCACCTTGGTCTTGTTAGATTCTAAAGAGTTCTAAAGAAAGGAGACGTAGGATTTCATGAATTAAAATTTTATTCAAGAAGTTGGCCCAGAAAAAGTGTGAAACTTTTAAGAGTGAAATTCTGGGGGCAGAGCAGCAACACAGGAGTCAGGAGGACCTGGATTCAAAGTTTATCTCAGACACTTACTAGCTGTGTAACCCTGGGCATGTCACTTCACCCTGATAGAGAGAGAGAGAGAGAGAGAGAGAGAGAGAGAGAGAGAGAGAGAGAGAGAGAGAGAGAGAGAGAGAGAGAGAGAGAGAGAGAGAGAGAGAGAGAGAGAGAGAGAGAGAGAGACAGAGAGAGAGAAGAGAGAGAGAGACAGACAGACAGACAGACCCAGAGAGACAGAGACAGAGAGAGACAGAGAGAGAGAGAGAGAGAGAGAAAGAGAGAGACAGAGAGATAGAAGAGAGAGACAGACAGACAGACAGACAGACCCAGAGAGACAGAGACAGAGATAGACAGAGAGACAGAGAGATAGAAGAGAGAGAGACAGACACACACACAGACAGAGACAGAGACACAGAAAAAGACAGACAGAGACGAGAGAGATAGAAACATAGAAACAGACAGACAAACACACAGAATGAAATTCTGAAGACAGAAAGGGAAGCAATCCTAATGAGGAGGAATTGAGTCATGAATCTCTTGGAAGGGACCCCAGAGAACATCTAATCTAAGTGTTCTCAGCATGGGCTAGTTGTGCCCCTAGAACTGGCGGGGGATGAGAAGCTTGTCAAACGTTATAGGGGGAGTACTGTTTACATAACTATTATCCTATTGAAATTTTATTTTATGTGAACATGTATTATAATTTATTATATAACAATATAGAATATATTTATATATTGTATGTATAAACATGTAATTTATTTCCTTTTGTGATACATGAGGAGACTCACAAGGGTTACTGAAAACCAAGGGGTAAGGGACCAAAAAAAAAAGAAAGCTAGGAACCCCATTACTGATCTAAGCCCCACACACTGACTCCATAGGGGACATGTCAATTATCTACCCTGTTACTCCACGTGCCATTTGTGTGACTTTCCAATCCATACCTCCCTTCCCTAGTCACTGCTACAAACAGTCCAATACCAATTCTATGGACCTGATTGTCAAAAATTTTTTGTCTCCTAATGCCCAACTCTGCAGTTTCTTTGCATACTTTACCCATTTCTCCTACTGGCACCAAACAGAACAAGTCTGGTCCCTGTCCCACACACCAGTTCTTTGAAATCCATAGCTGTCTGGCACCTCCCAAGTCTTTTCTCCTCCAGGAATTGTCAGTCAGTTCCTTTGACCAGTCCTCATTTGTTAAGATTTTGAGATCTTTGACCATCCAACAGCCTCCTCAGGTTACTTTGTAGCTTATCAAGGTCCTTCCTAAATGTAATACACATTATAAAACCCTTTACAGAATCCCAGATTTGGGGGAGACCAAGGAGTTAGATCTTGAAGAGACTTACAAGCCCTTTATTGCAAACTCCTCATTTTATGCACGACTATCTGAAACCAGAAGAGGATATGGCTCACTCCCTGTAGTAAGTAGTAGTGGTGAGAATCTGAATTCAGGTTCTCTGCCTCCAAATAAAGCCTATCTTTCAGGGAGCCAAGCTGCTTTTTCTCTCTATTTCCAAACACCATATTTTTCTCAGTGCAGCCCAAGATTACATCTTTTTCCTGATTCCTACACCATATTGTTGTTTCCTGCTGAGCTCACAGCCACTGAACACACTTGTCTTTTTCCATTGCCTAGAACTTGTCAAATTTGTTTTTTTGAACCCTAGTATTTATTTTACATTTATTATATTATTGTTTCTATTATATTATTAATATTTTGCATTTATCCTCCAAAATCATTGACTCTGTCAAATGCTTCAACATCAGTTAGTGATATCAAGTTGTCAGTGGAAATGACATTTGAAAAAGAAGCATGACCATCTTCTTTGTCCCTGTGCCCTAAGGATCATGGGACTCTTCTCTCTGACTTCAGCTGGAACCTTCTTATGTATTCTCTTCCCCATTCAAATGTGAACACTTTGAGAGCAGGGATTGTCCTGCATTTCTTTTTGTTTTCTCACACTGTTTTTTGGTGGGGTTTTTTTGCACATAGTAAGCACTTAATAAATGCTTTATTGGTTCATTTGTTTATTTAACTCCCATCAAATTCCATCTAACTGAATTTAGCCCAGTGTTTAGCTTGCCGTGGGATTCAGTTAAACTGTACAACTCTGGGTAAATCATTAACATCTCTAAAATATGGTAAGAGTGGAAGACTCTTGAAACATGTTACTCTGAGAAGTGGGACTCCATCTCTGTTTTGCTTTTTGTTTTTTTGTTTTTATTATTTTCATTTTCTTTTTTCACTCATGGCTTCTTTGTTTGGTTTCTGTTCTAGGTAGAGGGAGTGAAGTCTTTGATCTGGTCTGTGAATATGAGACAGTGATCTGGAAGTCCAGGAATCCAGGTCAGATGTTGCAGCCAGATTGGCTGATTTTTACTTTGGCTTTGAACTTGAAATTGTAATGGTATGTGGGAACCAAGCTAAGCTGCTCCCCCACTACGGTCTCCAAGAATGATTGGGGTGTGTGTGTGTGTGTGTGTGTGTGTGTGTGTGTGTGTGTATGAGAGAGAGACAGAGACAGAGAGAGATAGAAAGAGGCAGACAGACTGACAGAGAGACAGAGATAGAGATACAGAGAGAGACAAAGACAGAGAAAGACCAAAAAAGAGAGACAGAGACAAAAAAGGAGACAGAGACAGAGAGAGACAAAGACAGAGAAAGACAAAAAGAGAGACAGAGAAAGACAAAAAAAAAAGAGAGACAGAGAGAGAGAGAAAGACAGAGACAGAGGGAGACAGACAGAGAGACACACACAGAGGGGAGGAGAGAGAGAGAGAGAGAGAGAGAGAGAGAGAGAGAGAGAGAGAGAGAGAGAAAGAGAAAGAGAGAGAGAAATTGATTATGACCTCAAGGTATTGAGGCAGGTATTTGCATAGTTATTATTGCTGTATGTCATCTGGTTGAAGGGAACTGGGATCATTGGGCCTCTAAAACTGGAGCAAGGGACAATTAGGTGACACAGTGGAAAAAGCACTAGCCCTGAAGTCAGGAGGACCCAAATTCAAGACACTTAGTAGTTGTGTTAACCTGGGCAAGTCACTTAACCCTGATTACTTCCCAAAAATAAAATTGGAGGCAGAGAGGGAAAACAATTGGTGAGGTGACAGCAGAAGAACCCTTTGGGAGACTAGAGAACTCTGTGATGGGTAAAATACAGCTGGTCTGGCCTGAGAAAATGGGCCAGCGTTTGTTAGAAAAGTAACAAGGAAGTGAGCAGGAGACCGACTCTGGAGAGAGACAAAGCCTGAGTAGGATCCTTTCTAAAATGATGGTTTTGGGATGGAGTCATTAATCAAGATGGAGGTTTCTGAGGGTGGCAATGTGTAGGAGAGAAGGAGATTGAATCTTGGGACAGTCAATCAATCATTAAACAATTATTAAGTGCCTACTATGTGCTAGGGACTGTGCTAGGTGCTGGAGAAAAGAGAAGAGAAAGAGAAGCAAAAGACAGTTCCTTCCCTCAAAGAGTTTACGATCCAATGGAAATCAACAGGAGAGGTCCTTTCCTTGGCTTCCCTTAAGATTCGACTCAAATTCTACCTCCTATAGGAGGCTTTTTTTAGTCTTCTCAACTGTTGCAATATTTCTCCCTATTGCCTTCCCTTTTCTCTGTATCTTACAAGTCATCTCTCCTGTTAAATTTTAAGCCCTTTGAGAACAGAAATTGTTCTTGTCTTTCTTTGTTTCCTCAGCAATTAGCTCAGTGCCTGACATATAGTAAGCACTTAATTAATGCTTCATGTCCAATTGATTCATAAATCTAAGGTCCCTTAATCTCTGATTGACCCAGGCCACTCTTTAAGACTCAAATTATCAGAGAGGATACTGCCCTATATTGCTAAAGAGTCTGCTCATCCTAGAGGCCCCTGTGCCAACGGAATCACAGGTTCCATCCCAATCCCTAAAAATGAGGCTATTTCAGGAGGGAGACCATCAGTAGCTGAGAGGCCCAGGAAAGATTTCACATAGGAGTTTCCACACTGTTCCTTAAATGTATGAGCCTATTCCTTTTAATTTCCAAATGAAAATATTTCCTGGATACCTCCTCTGTCCAAGGCCCTGTGTTGGGTACCATGGGGCAGACCGAGATGGAGGAGGCTGTCTACCTGCCAACCGGGAAATATGGTAAAGGAACTTACTTTTAAAATGGCACAGGAAGGATTAAAAATAAAACAAAAATAGTTTCTTATTTGCATAAAAATGAGGACTGATTTTAAAACTGTTTTATGAGGGTGAATCTCAAAGCAGCTCAACCTTATTCTGTACCAAAATAACTAGAGTTGACCTACATACGGATTTTTGTAAACATGCAGAGGTCTGAGCCAGGGTACCCATATCAACTTTTTTTTTCATGTATAATTTGGTATTAAACACACACACATGCACATCCACACATGCATGTGCACAAATATATGAGTAAAGAAGGTTGGAAAAATTCTTTTATGTTTAGCAAACAAACACTTAATTGTGAAAATCATAATCATAAAAATAATCAGTCTTCTCCCAATGCTTATATGTTTAGAAATAGTTTTACAATTTGGAATTAGTGGACATGAACTTGTTTTCCTTTTTGGGCAAATATCTCTGACTCAGTTTCCTCACTTGTAATATGAAGGGATTGGAATACAATCCTTTCAGTTTCAAATCTATGTCACTATATAAATTTTTAAAAATCTACCAAGGATTTTACCACTGGTTTCTTTATCTGTAAAATGACAGGGTTAGATTGAAGGTCTATAGTCCTAGGACTTTACTCCATGATCTCACTTGAACTTCAGTAACACCCCTGGAAAGTAGGAAATATGGTATCATGACCCCCATTTTACAGATAAGAAAGTTGATTCAAGTCACATAAAGTGGTATGTTTAAAATGGTGGAGCTAAAAAGTGTCAAAGTGATATGATTTAGGAGAGCAATGGCTGGTTCCAAATGATGTATTTTGGGGTTTAGCAGCAAATGAGGAGATTGATATAGGAAAATGTTGGGGTTTGGTGATGTGAAGAATTCACAATGGTCATTCTCTCTGGCAAAAGGTAGGTTTATTTAAGAGAAGAGGTAATGGAAAAAATGGAGAGATACGGCAGACACCAGGAATGGTAAGTATAAAATGGTAAATATAAATAGATTTGGGATAATATATAGTTAGCAAGGAAAAGGGATTTTAATGATTCATGATGGAAAAGACAAGTTCCCTAGTGGAACTCACAATTAACCAGGAGAAAGGGAATATCTCATGAGGATGCTAAAGTTATAGAGGGCTTTAGCAAGCTAAAAGAGTTAGTTATCTATAAGAAGGAGAAAGAATAGAGCCATGGTGGGGGATGAGTGGAGAGATACCATCTGGCAGGAGGCCATGAGGCAGAAAGATCACCGGCAGATTGATCCAGAGGAGTTCAACAAAGATGGCGTGGGCAGATTTATAGGGGGAATTCGACCCCAGTGGTTTGACATAACTTGGGTTCCCGACCGTCCATCACAAGGTGGGGCTGCCCATGACCTCCACAGAGGGTGGAACAATGAGACTAAACTGATCCCTCTCAGTGTCCTTTCTTGCCTGCCATCAATTCCATCAATATTCCAGTCCCTCTCTGCCAACAATACCCAGTTACTCAGGACCTCACCAAGAGGTGGGACTTCTTTACTCCAAATCCAACATTATTTCTGCCCTGGCACTGGGTTTTAGGGTCCTTTGAACATGTGTAACCCCTTTGCTCTATGTCATGGTCTCACTTCTGTGGAAGGAGGATTCTTCCTTGAAAGTGCTGGAAGGAAGAGCAACCCAGAGGCCAGACTTGTCCCAAATGTAACTTTGTCAGAGAGGGGTTGGTTTGGGCTTAGGGTGGGGACTGACCCATGGATGGTTATGGCATGTAACAGTGTGGACCAGTGGAAGACTTTGAGATGAGACTCAGGGATGATGGTTGGAAAGAAGTAACCACAGTCCATGTAAAGTTCTTGGGCCAAAGCCCAAGAGAGTTAGAGCTCAGGAGCAGAGAGAAGGAGAAAAAAGACCTATTTACAACATAATAGAACTAATGATCCAGGGGCAGCTTAGCTTGCTAAGCTACTAGCTTAGAGATTTAGGGAGGGAATGGAGGAAGAGGTTTTGTACGGGTTACCATCTTGGATCTCCCATATTGTGCCCTTCTACATACAGGTCTGGGCGTGGAGGCGGGTTTATGGGAACATGTGTGATGGCGTATGATTGGGAGGAAGTAGCAAACGACTGGAGGACCTGACCATGAGACCCAAAATGATGAATAGTGTGGAAAAAGTCTCATCTCTGAAACCCAAGGCTTTGAGTCAGATCCAGGTAGTCAGGCTGGACAAGCAGGTTTCACAGGGATCATGATTCTTTTTCTCTCCATGGGACACCATAATTTGAATAGCCTGACCCAGTTGGCCCCAGAGGGAATCATGGGCTGACAGACCACCTTGGAGGGGTGGAAGATTGGGACCTTCTACTCTAGCCCCATGGGAGAGGCTGAGCTCTCAGACTGAGTTCTTAGGTTCCTGGGAGAAATGGAATCTGACTGTGTAAATCACGCTGATCCAATATGCTCCTGGGGACAGAGATTGATTTGGAAATTTCCAGGGACATTAAGTTTTTGACTGCTGGCCCTGCCAGGAAGAGGTCAGAAGTTGGCAGGATGAATAGAGAAATTTCAAAACACAGGGAGGAGACCCAATGTTTGTCTTGGAAGTAAAATTTATGGGCCATTTCCAGCTTGCTATGGCATAGTAGATAGACTGCTGGATTTGGAATTAGGGAAATCTGGTTCAAACCCCACCTGTAATATTAACTTGATACCTCTGGGTCTGTTTTCTCATCTGTAAAATAGTCTGACACACTAACTTTATAGCTTGTTATGAAGTTTAAATAAGATACTTCATATGAGAGAGATAGTATGGTGCAATGGGAAGATCACTGGATTTGGAGATGGAGTCAAATCAACAAGCATTTATTTAGCACCTATTGTGTGCCAGATCTGCATTCAAATCTTGGTTCTTCCCCTTATAACTTGTCATTTTTGGGGTAAATCATTTAGCATATCTGAGCCTCAATTTCCCCAACTGTAAAATGAGATTTTTTTATTGGATGATCCCTCCCAGCTCTAAATCTGGCATCCTATGAATTGTGTTGAGATTTAGATTTGGGAAGCCCAGATGTTTTTGATCAAGATAAAAGGAGCTCTGGTATAAACTCTATACCATGGGTCTAGTCTATAACTGGGACACCCCTGGCTTAGAATGGTGAAAGAAGCCTGATGCCATCTGCTGGAGAATTGTGATGCTGTATAAGGTGAAGGAACCCTGAGAGGAGAGTGGGGAGGGAAGAGGTATTTATTAAGCACCCACTATGTCCCAGGCGCTGGGCTAAGCACGTTGGATTCTCACAACAATCCTGGGAGATAGGAGCTCTTATAATCCTTAATTTTACAATAAGGAAACTGAGGCATAAAGAGGTTGTGATTTATCCAGTGTCTGAAGCTGGATTTAAACTCGGGTCTTTCTGACTCTGGACCCAATGCTCTATCTACTGCATCATCTAGCTGCCATTATTTCTGTCATCTGCTGAGAACTGACAGCAGAGTGAGGAGGGATGCTTTGCAGATGACTGAGCACAGGTGTATTAAAGAGTACCCTGGAAAACCTTACTAGGCATTTGAGAAATTGCACTATAGGCAGGACCTGCCAGGTGCTCCCGGCATGATCAATCGATTGAGGTGATACAAGTCTCTGGAGAGATTTGCTCACAGGCAGACAATGAATTTTGTTCTGAGTCTTTTTTTTTTTTCTTTTTCTATGAACTGTTAAATAAACTTGTTCCTTCTTGAGCGTTGTGAACCCTGTGCTTGCAAGGTGAATCAGTGACCACTCTCAGGCACATGATTGTCTGGCAATAAAATTCCCAGATTGCCCGGGTGAGGCAGCCGGGATTCAGTTGACATTAATTATTGCCTTCTATATGTAAAACATTCTCCTGGGTGCTAGAGATACAAAGACAGAACAAAATAAACCAGGACTAGTTCTTAAGGAGCTTTTTCTTTTGAGGGTGGGGGAAGGAGGAAGATTGCTAAAATATTTATACAGAAAAGTAAATACCTATAATGCTGACTGGTCTCTATTGTTAGAAGCCAGATAGGTTACATCTCATCCTTCTCCCAAGGTTTTCCATTACCCTTAAAGGAGATTGATGGGGGATCCAGGCTCCAACCTCCATCCAATCGTGTTCCTTCTGATTGTAGGGGTCACTCCCTGAACTCCAGTTCCATTTAACAGTAGACTTTGCTTTTAGAAAGGAATATTTACTTCAAAAAGTATTCACACATACACAAACATACTCCTCTAACATGAGACGTATCTGTCTCACTTCTCTATCCTCTACCCCAGTCTCTGGGAAGGGGAGGGGATTAGATTCCTAGCTTAGCTCCGTTTCTATAAAGCATAGTCCAAGTTTCAAATCCATTCTCTCAGACTTGAGTCTCAAAGCTTCTCGGATGGATGACTGGCTATACCATCCCACCTCCCAATTGATCCCAAGGCCTTTATAGCTCAGGTTCCCAGTTGTGGTGGGGAATAATGTCTACACCTGAAATTGAGGACAGAGGAAACAAGAGAAAACCCAGAGTTATTTCTCAGAACTGGAGTAAAAGAGAGGAGGGAAGACATTCTGGGTTCTTCATGACACCAGCATAGGGGCAAACTTCAATCTTCATCCTCTGGAATGATATAGAAGAGGAGCTGGAGCCAGAAAAAGATCCTGGCACAGAATAGCTGGTTTGAGAAGATTCAGTCTTTCCCTGTGGTCGAGGACTTTGCTGAGGGCACCGAGCAGGATGGCTGGACTTGAAAGGAGGAGGTTCCTGATGAGAAGTCATGAAATGACTCAATGATTAGACAGGTTAGGTGGAGCCATAGGGAGGAGGGAAGGCTTTACGTGACAAGACTGATGAGTTTTCATTTTTCCTGGAGAGAATGGGAAGTCCAGAAAAAATGTTTCAGAAGGGAAGGGACCTGGCTTTATAATCATGAGTTTGGTAGCTATTTTTATTTAATTAATTCTTATTTTTTATTAATTTTATTTATATTTGGCAGTAAATCATATATACAACTTGTTTGTACATATTTGTTATTTGCTTTCTCCCTCATTGGACTATGAGCTCTTCAAGAGAAAGGATTGTCTTTTGCTTCTTTTTTGCATTTTCAGTGCCTGATAACAAATCAGAGAAGGTATACATAGAAGAAAAGGTAAGGACAAACAACAGTCTGTGAGTAGTATTATCTGCCCCATTGGGGACCCTGCTAGCCAGTTCCATTTGGGAAATGCTCTTCCATTCCTCCTCTTCCTCCTTCTTTTCCTCCCTCTTTCCCTTTCTCCCTCCCTCCCTCCTTCCCTTCCTTCCTCCTTTCCTCCATCTTTTCCTTTCTCTCTTCTTTCCTATCTTTCTTTATCCTTCCTCTCTATCTTCCTCGCTCCTCCCTGCCTCCATTCCTCCCTTTTTTCCTCTTTCCCTCCCTCCCTTCTTTCCTCCCTCCCTTCCTCCCTTTCTTCTTTCCTTCTCTTTCCCCCCTTTTTTTCCTCCACATGGGGAATCAGACATTTGCATGTTAGTACTCTGCCCAAAGAAATATAAATCTCTTTAAGTAGAGTTGTTAAGCCAGGCTTCGATGAAGCCTATTTGGATTCAAATGTGAGCTACTTGGGGTATTCCTTAAACTGAAATCACTCTGGCTTTCACTGACAGGTCAATAATGGGCTCCAACCCAAGCCTCAGTTGGTCATTTTTTCAGGTTTTGTTGGCTCAGGGAAACAATTGTTTCTGTTCTGCCCCAAAATTTTGAGACCTTCCCCTCCCAGATGGATTTTTTTTTTTGAGTACATAAAAGAGGCCATTTTTTTGGGAGGGGGATCTCATTCCTTTCCTACCTTTAATTACTGAATAAATGGCACCTCAGACAAACTGAAATCTGTTAAAGACCTTAGCTTAAAAAGGCCAAGGTCTCCCATTGCATCCAGGGCCATCTCCAGTCATCCTGACCCATATCTGGCCACTGGATCTAGACAGCTCTGGAAGGGGAAGTGAGGCAGGGACCTTGCGCAGCCCTTCCTCACTGAAATCCAATTCACTTGCAAGTCACTTTGAGAACAGAAGATAAAAAGCCCAGCACATAGGAGAATATATACCAGACAATAGAGCGAAGGAGCTCTCCCATTGGGAGTTAAATAACTCAACTCAATCAAGCCAGGGAACTGGATCTGACCCAGGGGAAACACTTTGAAGTCTCTGGCGTATTAAGCAAGGAATGGAGATATGATGCAGATGGTGAGACTGCCAGCTCCTCCCATATCTTCCCAGAGTTTTTTCCTTTAGGAACCTGAAGTGGGGGTGGCCCTCATTACCATCTACTTTCACTTGAAGCTGGACCAGTCCGATGGAGAAACTCTCTTACAGAGTCCCAAAAGAGGGATTATAGATATTTATTTTTATTTATTTATTTTTTTTTGCTGAGGCAATTGGGGTTAAGTGATTTACCCAGGGTCACACAGCCAGGAAGTATTAAGTGCCTGAGACCACATTTGAACTCAAGTCCTCCTGACTTCAGGGGTGGTGCTTCATCCACTGCACCACTTTGATGCCCCAGGACTATAGATTTTACAAACTCCCTGCCTATAAGGCATCCATCTCTACTAATGAGAGGATCTCCTATCAGAAAGCTTGATTTCTCCAATGTCTGGCACATAGTAGGTGTTTAATAAATGCTTATTGACTGATTATACCTAACCCATTGGGTATTTTTAAACCTCTTCCCCATGCTCACATAAGGTTCTGTGTAGAGGACCACAGTTGCCTCCACTCTGGGGCCAGAAGGAAGATGAAGTCAGATTGTGAGCCATTATTGGCTAGGAGTCACATATCTCTGGGTTGAACATCTGCCTGCCCTGGACGGCTTTCAGGAGAAATTAGTGACAGCATCCAGGTCATGGCCACAGCCAGGACCACAGAGCTATTTCTTTACTCCCAGGCCAGGTCTATCTTCCCTGGAAAGATCCTTCTGCCCTCTTTCCACAGCCAGTCTCTGGCCCCTGGCAGGCAGACTATCTCTCCCCAGGAAAGGCTTCAGGGAGCAATCATGGAGACTAATGGGAAGCAGATTTAGATAAGTGTTTGTATGTTCGGCATGTATGTGTGTGTTGTTAACATGGGACCAGCCTTGGGCAGGAAATTGTAGTTTTCTTCCTGAAAAATTAAAGATAGACTTCCCTGGAGGCCTGTGGGAGCTGCAGCTGGGGCCAGAGCGGAATCCAACTATTTTGTTCTGAGATCCTCCAAAGGGGCCAGGAGACAGGCTGCGAGCAAGCTGAGGAAACCTTTTATTTGCCAGTACCCATAGGGGAATGGGGGCCTTGTTAAATCCTTGAGTTTAATTTGAATTGTAGTAGCAGAGTGTAAAAAAAAACCTTGTAAAACGGTTTCTTTATAAATATTTTCCAAGTCAAACTGTCCTTCCTCATCTTTGGTCACCCAGATGAGCTTTTAGAATCGTTTGTGGGTGCTGGCATCAGGTTCCAAAAAGATCTCAACAGGCTAGAATTTGGCCAGATAAATCAAACTTTGCTACTTTTTCCCTCCCAGGTTGCCTCTTCCTTCTTCAATATTACACCTGGTGAGGGCTGATTAAGGTGAGAATTCTGATGAGGGGAAAAAAAAGGAAAAAAAAGGGAAAAAGAAAAAAAAAATTTACACCTGTCCATCCAGGTTGCTGCTAATTACTCTCATTATTCCTAGAAAGAGTGGGGTGATCTACTGCCTTAGAGATCGCCTGAGACTTCCCAGGGCAAAAAAACATCCTTCCTGGCCATCCCTGCAGTTAGAGTGTAAGCTCTTTGAAAGCAGGGAGCGTCTCTTTTGGATTTCCATCTCCAGGGTTTAGTAGAGTGCTGGCCATATAGTAAATGCTTAATAAATGCTTTCACATTCACTTATTCATAAATGTCAGATATTCCACTTGGGTTCCAAAAATCAGCTCCACAAATTGTCCCAGATGGATGGGTAGCTCAAGTGGGCTTGCATCACTAACGGTACAGCATCTTGTATGGATCATATCTGAGAAAGGATCATGACAGGATGGATATCCAGAGGAGGGTGAGCAAGGTCTGAAGGGCCTTAAAGTTAGGATTATGTCACGCGAGACATGATGGGTGAAGTGGGTGAATAGGCGAAAATGGAGAAGGTGCCAAACACTAAGGGGAAATATGATGGCCGGCTCCAAGAATTGTCAATCAGAAGATCTTATTATATTTGTCCCCGAGCCATCCAGGGCGAGCAGATGTTCAACCCATAGCTATGTGATTCCTAGCCACTGATGACTCTAGATCTGGTTGCCCTCACCCTTATGGAGACTAGTTGTGGAGGTGTAAGAGTGCTGAGTGGGTGAGCTCTGACCAGCATTTATTAAGTACTTACTATGTACCAACCACTGGGGATATATATGTAAGTCCTGTCCCAAACCAGGAGCAATAGTTAAGAGATTACAAAGAATTAAATATTTCCCAAAGTAGACTGGACTTTCTTGAAACGTAGTGGTTGGGTTCCCCTCCCCCTGGAGGGCTTCAAGCAATGACTAGGTGACCAGTGGGGATTCTTATTCAGATATAGGTTGGACTAGGTGCCTTCGGGGGCTTCTTTTCTCTCTTTGGCATTCTTGGATTCTAGGTAAAGGGAACCCTCAGTCCAGCCCCTGTTTCTGATAGTGACCCATTAACAAGCCAACCAATAAGCATCTAAGCACTGAGCCAATAAACATTTATTAAGTGCTTGCTGTTTGCCAGATGCCAAGCTCTAGAGATAGAAAAAAAAGGGCAAAAAACTAGTCCCCATCCTCAAGGAGCTTACAATCTAGAGGGGAGACCCCTTGAAAATAACTTTACCACCAAGCTATATATACGAGAGATAGGTAATTAGCAACTAATTGGGGATACAATACAAACAGAAAGAAAGATAGATACTTTCTTCAAGGACATTCTTTTTTTATGTTAAACATGGTAGAAATACACGTTAAATCCAACATATGCTTACATATTTATACAATTATCATGCTGCGCAAAAAAATGAAATCCAATCAGTAAAAAAAAAAAGAAAAAAAGAGAAGCAAAATAAAATGCAAGCAAACATAATAAAAAAGGTAAAAATACTATGTTGTGAACCATACTTAGTGTCCACAGTTCTTTCTTTGGGTATAGATGACTCTCTTCATCATTGAACAATTGGAACTGGTTTGAATCATCACATTGTTGAAGAGAACCACGAAGGACAATTTTTTTATGAGACAATTGGGCTAAGTATCACATAGCTGGTAAGTATCTGAGACTGGATTTGAACTCAGCTTCTCCTAACTCCAGGGCTGGCGTTCTATCCCCTGCATCACTGAGCTGCCCCTCTAAGCTGACATTCTAATCAGGAAGACAACACATAAAAGGGGGCTGAAAGGTAGAAAGCCCCAGATAATGAGAAATGATGGGTCAGGACCCTTCCCCAAAGGACTCATAACAATAGCATCCCAGAGCCACAGGCTCTTCAGGTAAGAAGGGACCTCAGAGACCGACCAATTCAGCCCTTATCTGAACAAGACTCCCTTCTATTGCATTTTTAGCCAATAGACATTCACTTCGATAATACAGCCGTTTATTAAGCACCTACTCTGGGTGAGGCTTGATGCTCAGCACTGGGGATTCATAGCTAAAAATTAACTGGGGAAGGAGTTTACATTCTTTGGGGTATGGGAGAGGAGGAGAGGAATAAAATGTGTAGGTAAGGGATAATAACTGACATTAAGATTGGGATTTAAAATGCATAATATGCTATATATATAATATATATTGCATAATTATATATTGTATATATCTATGAATTATCTCTATAATGTATTGTATATTGTATATATATTGAATATACATAGTATATATACATATAGAGAGAGATATAGTGTTATAAATATATTTTTCTTTCTTTCTTTTTTTCACTGAGTGTGACAATGGCCTTTGTGGAAGGATACCAAGATTTTTTTAATCACATACATTTTACAGATTTTACATTTGACAGATGAAGAAATTGAGGCAAGCAGAGGTGAAGTGCTTTATCCAGGATCACACAAGTACTAAGCATCTGAAGCTGAATTTGCATTCAGATCTTTCGGACGTGGGGCCCAATGCTGTATCCCGACACTATTCACTACTTTCTGAGTGAAGGCAGAGTCACTGCTAATAAATGATGACAATAATAGCTAACAATAACTAGCATTTATAGAATACTTTAAGGTTTACATAGTGATTTACAGCTGTTATATCATTTTATCCTCACAACCATCATGGGATATAGATGCTATTATTGTTGTTTTTCATCCTTCCTTCTCAAAGAGGACCGATGGGAGGTGATACCATGACATGCAACTGAATTGGGTTTAAGTGAGGGAGGGATGTGCAAGGTCACCAACCTCACTTTCCCCTCCAGAGTCATGTGGGTCCAGGGGCCAGATATCGATCAGGATAGCTGGAGGTGGCCTTGGATGCAGTGGGAGACCTCAGCCTTTTAAAAGCTAAGATTTTTCCCAGTCCTCAGGTGGTGTGAGACAACAGCCATTCAATGAATAAAGGCTAGGCAAAAACTGAGGAAAAGATGTCCTCATTTGCTATCAAAGAATCAGTCTGAAGACCAACACTAGATGCAATTGTTATCCCCATTTTTAAAGATGAGGAAATAAAGGCAAAAGTTAAATGACTTTCTCAGTCATACAGGTAGCTAAATGTCTGAGACAGAATTCAAACTCAGATCTTCTAACTGGTGATGTAGTGGGTAGAACTCTGGGTAAAACTGGACAAATCACTTAATCTATTTGCCTCAGGTTCCTCCTCTGTAAAATGGGGATAATAAAACATACTTCTAACTTGTAGGGTCATTATAGAGGTCAAATGAGCTAGTATATGTTAAAAAGAAAATGAGAGGCTTACTAGAGTGCCTGGCACATAGTAGGCACTATAGAAATGCATATTCCCTTTCTTCCCCACCCACACCACCTAGCTGATTCTATCTGGGACAGAACTCTTTGGGATGGAGGTATCTTAAATGGATTATGTTCAAGGAAGGGCTATTGAGTGTATGATTCCATGACTTTAGCTCAGCTTTGTAGGATTTGGAGAGGTAAAGGAAAAGGAAAAATCCCTCCAGGGAAAATCAAGAAAATGTAAATAAATCTGGAAGGATCAGGGTATCAGTCTGGCCTGGCCGTATGGGAGGGTAGATATGTTGGGAATACTGGGCCACCAAGTTGGTTGGGTCCATCTGGGCCAGACTAGGAAGGGAGTGGGAAGGTTTGGCTTGATGGGAGAGGCTGAGGGAGCCTCAGGCAGGAGCTGCTGCAGCAAGCCCTTTCCTGGAAGATTTCAGATAATGATGATAATAGGCTAGCTTGAGGAAAACAGATTCTGAGGATTTGATAAGCTCACCTGTTTTAGTGAGAGAGTTATCTTTTCCCTTGACAGTGTGGGAGCCTGGGCATGGGCCAGTGGTTTCCCTCAAACAAAGGAACTCCTAAAACCAGCTGGAGAGTGAGCTTCAGACACTCTTCGAATCCTACCTTCTGTAGGAGGCTCTCTCTGGTACCCTCAAGTCCCCCTATTCCCCAAACCTCTCTCTCTCTCTCTCTCTCTCTCTCTCTCTCTCGCTGAGGCAATTGGGGTTAAATGACTTGCCCAGGATCACACAGCCAGGAAGTGTTAAGTGTCTGATATTTAAACTCGGGTCCTCCTGACTTCAGGGCTGATGCTCTCCCAGGAATCTTCTCTTTGAGATTGCTTCCAATTTACCTAGTTTATATCTTTTACAACATTTACATAGTTACTCATGTATTGTCTCCTCAATGATTGTGAACTCATTGAGGGCAGGATCCTGTTTTTTGCCCACTTTGTATCTCCAGCACTTAGCATAGTGCCCGCCATATATTAAATGCTTAAAAGATGCTTGTTAATTGATTGACTGATGATCAGTTCAGGGAAAGATGATTAGAACAATTGAGAAGAGAGCCTGTTATACCTGGATCCATTGAAAAAACTGGAGACTTTAAAACCATAAAAGAAAAGATGATTGGGAGTTGGGAAAATCGGAATGGCTGACATAAAATACCTGAAGGACCATCACTTGGAAGAGGATTGAGGTGTTTTTGTTTGTCCCCGAGGGGCCAAATTAGAAGTAATGAGTTGCAGCTGGTGAGGATCAGATTCAGCCTGAACAGGAGTACACCATAAAATCCCTTTCTAACTGGGGGAGGGGGGGCTGGGCTACCCCAAATAGAACAGGCTGCTTCCAAATGTAGTGAGTTCCCTGTCCCTTGGCACATTTGGGTAAGAATTGGGGGTGTTGTAGAGGGAATTGGACTGGATGGTTCCTTCTGACTTTGAGATTCTGGGATTCTAAAATCCCTTTTATTCTTTCTCCCAGTCAACAAACATTCATTGAGCATCTTCTATGTGCTGGGCACTAAATTAAGGAAAAATCGGTCTTAAAGTCTTAAAGACTTCATCTTCTAATCACCAGGTGTCATGATTCTTGTTTCTTGTTCCACAAGATGGCTACGTAAACAGAAGGGCAGAGAAAAGAAAACTGGATCACGGAAAGATCCCATTCTTCTATTCCTCCTTTTCTGCCTTCCTCTCTCTCTTGTCTCACCCTAGTGCCCATAACTCAAGCTGTTGAGGCAGCAGTCAGGGAAGGGGTCATGTCCATCTCTTATCATCGTCCTGAGCTGGAACCCTAGTGAGCTCCTCCATGACTGGCACTCTGGCAGATTTCCCCGGACATCTGCCAGCAGGGCACGGACATGCGGAGAGGCTGATGGGAGCTTTGTCAGCCCGGGTGTTATCAAAGCTACTGAGCTGGGAGTCAGAAGCCCCCAGAACAGGCTCCAAGGCTCAGGACTCTGATGGAAAGCTGCCAAGATTTTTTTCCTTGCCCTCCTCATCCTCTGGTTCAGATTCATTTTTGGAAGTGCCTTCCCTGACTCTCAATTATTTTCTAAAGAGCAAAGGAATCCTGGGGAGGGGCTGCCCTGTCAGAACAGGTTAAAAATAGGCTCAACCTTTTCCCTTGCCTGTCTCCTTTAGTATTGGAGAGGGAAATGTTCTTCAGTCTTCAGGCTCAGGCATGATGTAAGTGCTGTTTATGGAAGGGCTGTAATAATAGAACCACACCAGCCAGGGGCTTTCTCTCTGGAGGCCTCCACCCAGGGAGGGGTGATGTGTCCAGACAACTGAGCAGTCTCCACACTGAGCCCACCCCTGGGGTGGGGATGCGGAAGGTGAGTAGCTTGAGGTCTGGGTGTATTCCAGAGATCTGCTGACAGCTGAATCCTAGGGAGGGCAATAGTTGATTGGAAGGTAACTCCAGATCATTTCACTGAAAAACCCTCCTGTGAGATAGAATGGAAGAGTGGACACCCCAGAAAGAGGCTTTAGAATTAGGGGACCTGAGCCTGAATATTGGCTCAGATTCTTCCTACTTTGTGACTTTAAGGGAATCACATAATTTCTTTTGGTCTTAATTCTTTTTTTTTTTTTTTTATTTAATAGCCTTTTATTTACAGGTTATATGTATGGGTAACTTTACAGCATTGACAATTGCCAAACCTCTTGTTCCAATTTTTCCCCTCTTTCCCTCACTCCCTCCCCCAGATGGCAGGATGTTGGTCTTAATTCTTATCTATGTATAGATAACACCCTTTATGGCTGTGTTGCTCCAATTGAACTAACTGGGACAGATTTAGTCCCCAGATGAGAAAGAAAAGAAAGGGAATAATCATTTATATAGCACCTTCTGTGTCAGGAACTATGCTAAGGGCTTTTTACCTATTAGATACATACTATTTTTATCCACTCCCCCCCCTCCTTTTTTTTTTTTTTTAGTTAAGGAAATTGAGGCAAATAATGACTTGCCCAGGAATATGCAACTAGGAAGTATCTGAGCTTGTCTTGGAGCTCAGATACTCCTGAAGCCACGCTCACCACTCTACTGTACCACCAGCTGCTGCTTTCAGGATGCTGGAATGACTGTGGGTTTCTATACTCTTAACATTGTAGCAACAAGCCCCTACCAGCGTGTTTCTGTTTGGCAATCAGCCTAACTCAGTCGTTTAGCAAAGACATTGACTCGAATAGCGCAGCAAGGACAGAAGTTAAAAAACATCGTGAAACTCGGGGCTCACTTTTCCACAAACCACAGCATCTGTGATGAGAAGACGGGATACAAACTTTCACTGTAATAGTAATGAGTAACACATGAAGTTAAGGTAAAGAAGGAAACACCCATTTATTAAGTGCTTACTCTGTGACAGGCATTTTAGAAATATTAGTTCATTTGATCTTTACAAGAATTCAGTGAGATAGGAGCTATAATTATCCCTATTTTACACTTGAGGAAACTGGGGCAGACACAAGTTAAATGACTTGCCCAGGATCACATGGCTAAGAAGTGTCTGAGGTTAGATTTGAACCCACGTTTTCCTTATTCCAGTCTCAGAGTTCTATCAATTGCACACCTGGTTGTCTCTCACAGTTCTAAAACTTCAAGGTTTTAATATCTCTATCTTCCCATCCTCCCAAGGAAGGCTCTTCATGAAATTGAAACACAGAGTATGGTATTGATACCTACTTGATACCTACCTATTCTCTCTCTGTCTCTCTCTGTCTCTCTCTCTCTCTCTCTCTCTCTCTCTCTCTCTCTCTCTCTCTCTCTCTCTCTCTCTCTCTATATATATATATATATATATATTGCTTGTTTGTATATATTTGCTTGCTTGTTGTCTCGTCCATTAGATTGTGAGCTCCTGAGGATAGGGACTGTCTTTTGCCTCTGTTATATACCCAGTGCTTGGCAAACAGAAGGTGCATAATAAATGCTTACTGACTGGCAACCAAATTTCTCTGCCTGTTATCTGAGCACACTTTTTCGGAGGGTAAGGTGGCTCAATTGGACTTGCTTCTCATATTCCATGCTTCTCAGAACTGGACAGAGCAATCCATGCTGCTTTGAGGCTAGCCTGATAAATGTTTCTTTGCCAATGAGCATGGTTGCCTCTACATTGGACTGGACAGGTCATTAGACTTCTGAAATATTGCCAGCTTCTGGGCTCTTCATAGGAAACAGCTTCTTTGCTGGAGAAGTTGGTCTGCAAGACTCAATGAAATGTTCCCCGCCTTTGGCCACCACTTAGCTGGCTAGTGCTTCACTTTCTTCAGTGAGAGCACTACATCAAGGGCAGCAACCCTTTATTTGGGATTGGCAGAAGCTTCTCTTCTGGTGGGAAGTGGGAGAAATCCAGTTTCTCTCTTTTAACAGCTCTTTCTGGTTCAGAGGTGGGCTTCTCTCAGGGAAGGACTCTATTTTTACCTATGAAGCTCAACTCAGTTATACTTCCCAGACTCCTGTTGGGTTTTATGTAGATGAGTGACTGGATAAAAGGTATGGAAGCAGTCTGTATCCCGGGGCAAATTGTGTCAGATGCCTTTAGTGGTTTTTTCCACTTCTGATCTTCAGCGCAGTTAAGTCTCAACCAGGCACGCAACTACACACAGCATTATGCTGGTAAATATTTAACAAATAACTCTCTGGGAAAAAAGAAATGTCTACAGGGTACACTCTTACATTGAATCTACATTATTAACATTTTTTCCATCACTTGCTTAAGTTCAGACAATCAACAAGGTGATAAATCAAGCCCTGATTTGTGGTTATTGTGGATTTCTGAGGGGTAAAAGCTCTTGCTGAAAATTGAACAATCCATTCTCCCAAGATGGTGAGAGCTGGCTCCAACATGCCAGAGTTGGAATATATGGTCCTGAAGTTCTCTTTCAGTCTTATCTTTGATCCTATGATGCTGCTCTTGAGGGGTCTGGAGAGATAGTGCTATGTAACAGCAGCTTAGACCCACTCCCAGCTACCTCTGTCCTTGGTATCCTCTGGGGGTTCTGGTCTCTGAGGACCTGCAGATGACCCAGGCTGAGGTGATACAGTGGGTCGGGGAGCACAATACTTGTGCTTCATAGAGAACCAAAGCTGCCAGCTCCTTGGCCATCTGTTCCTACTCTTACTAAGAAAGACTCCAGTTCCCTTTCCTGCTTTGTTCCTAATGACCTTTCTGCCAGTCTGTAGGGAGCTCATTCCTTAGGATCAACTTTTTCCTGACTTTCTGCAGGGCCAGGGAACAGGGAGGCACCACCTTTGGCCTAGATAGTCCTAGGATTATAGATTTTGAGTTGGAAGAGATTGCTAGATAACTGTCCACAATCACAATTTCAGAGAAGCCGCTAACCTTTGTTTTCTTCCTTGGAAGTTCCCTCTAACACTGAAATCCTGGTCCCCCATCCTTCCTGACCCAAGTTCAGCACTATCCATTGTGCTGTAGTACCTGTCTGCTTAAGTTAATTGAACTGATGTGGGTTGTTAGGGACCAGTCCTTCTTGGGGAGCCCTGGTCAGAATCCCTGTTTCCAGGGCTCTGGCCTGACATAGGAGCCTTCTGACTTGTGATGTCCCCGTATACTCTTGTCTTCCTGATGTTCATCCATCAGCAGATTCATGGTCTGTGGGCACATGGAATGGTCCCTAAAAATCTCTATATAGTTCCCTATGACCAGGATAACCATACTGACTTTAATGATCATTCATTCATTCATTCATTCACCTCACTCACTCATTCAATTCACTTATTCATCCATCTATTCATCCATTTGTTCAACAAACAAAATGTATTAAATGTACTTATCGAAAATGTATAATAAATAAATTTATATAAATTACACAATTTATATAACTTTATGCAAAATGATGCAGTATATATTTATACAAATCACATACAAATTTATATGTTGTATAAATAACTTATATAAATTTATTAAACATACAGACTTTAGATGCTTGAAGATACCAAGACCGAATGAAATAAAATAAAAAACAAACAACAAAATCCAGGTTTTGTCCTAGAGCCGTCCATGCAGCTGCTCATTAGCTCTCCTGACAGAGTCTGAAGCTGTTCATTACTCATCCCTCACTCACTTACTCACCCACCTGCAGACTGGGCTGCAGAGAGAATTGCAGGATTATCTTTAAACTGATGGAGTTTTTTAACCTCAGAGATCTTGGACTTGGGGGTTAGGGCAGAGGTCAGGTCAAGCACGGGGGCCTTTGCTCCAGTCCTGGAGAGCCCCGGATTTGGGAATATTAAGTCACTGTGGCTGATAGGAAGGTGCCTCCTGGACTTGAACAAGCACTATTTCCACCAAATGTTCACCCTGTAACTGCCAGAAGGGATCAATCAGCTTTGCTGAAAAGACTCACTTTGGAACAAACTTCATTGTGAGGAAGCTTTCAGTCAATCAAATTTAAATTTCCCTCCCTGCAACTCTGCCTATTGCTTCCCTCTGGGGACAAGCAGAATAAAGCTTTTAGGGAACAGTCCTTCAAATATTCAAAGATGTATCCGGTTAGCCTTTTTTTTCCTTAAAGGCACGGTGAATAGAGTGATGGGCTTGGAGTTACCATGGCTTCGTGGCTGTGTAACTCTGGGCAAATGACTTAATCTTTGTTTACCTCAGTTTCCTCATCTGTAAAAGGGGTATAAAAATAGTAGCTACCCCCTATGGTTGTGGCAAGGGTTAAATTAAACATTATCTCAAGGCAGCTAGGTGGAGTAGCAGATAGAGTGCTGAGACTGGAGACAGGAAGATTCATTTTGAGTTCAAATCCAGCCTCAAACACTTTCTAGCTGTGTGACCCTGGGTAAATGACTTAACCTGTGTTTGCCTCAGTTTCCTTATCTGTAAAGGAAGGAATTGGTAAATCTACTTCCCACGGTCGTTGTTAGGATCAAATAGAATGTTATCTCATTTTTTGTCAAATGAGAAATCTGTAATGCTCACATTGCTTGGCCCATGAAAGTAGCCCAATAAAATGCTTGTTCCCTTCCCCATAATCTTCTTCTCCATCTTAAGCGTCCCATTTCCTTCAAATCCACCTCATGTGTTATGACCTTGAGATTTCTCACTATTCTAATGCAAAAATGAGACCTATAGCCCTTCCTTCAAATCATTTCTTACATTTTACATAGATCCCTTTATTCAACTCCTTTCCACCTCTTGTCATATGATCCTCAGATTTCAGTATAATAGAAAGAGCACTTGGTCTCAATATTAATAACTTGAGTTCTAGAGCTAGTTCAATCACTAACTGTGTAACCTTGAACAAGGAATCGGCCCTCCTTTTTTTCCTGAGGCAATTGGGGTTAGGTGACTTGCCCAGGGTCACACAGCTAGGAAGTGTTAAGTGTCTGATGGCGGATTTGAACGCTAGTCCTCCTGACTTCAGGGCTGGTGCTGTATCCAGTGGTCCAACTAGCTGCTCCTCTTCCCTCCTTTTTAAAAAATCAATTAAGCAGTCAACAAACATTTATGCTAAAGGCATTTGCTAGAATGTAAACTCCTTGAGGGCCAAGATAATTTTGTTTTCTTTGTATCCCCAGCATTGGCACATAATAAATAAATGCTTGTTGATTGACTTACTATGACCTACAATGAGACTACTGAGAAGTATTGGAAATAAAAAGGAAAAAAAGCAAAATAGACCTTCCTTCAAAGAGCTTACATTCTAATGGGTCTCAGAGTTACACAGACTTGGGTCCTCCTTCCACAGTATAGTAAGAGTGTGAAAGGCTGGCCAAAGGTGGTTGAACAGAAGAAGGCCTTTGGAGAGGACATTTCAAGGGCTCCTCACCTCCAATCTCACCACTGTGGAGAGGAGGGGAGGGGAGGGGAGGGGAGCAAGAAGAGGAGAAGGGAGCAAGGGAGGAGAGCAAGAGGAGAAGAAGGGAGCAAGGGAGGAGAGTAAGAGGAGAAGAGAGGAGAGGAAAGAAAAAAGGAAGAAGAGGAGATAGGAGAAGAGGGAAAGGAGAGGGGAGAAGGGGAAAAGAGAAGAGAGGAGAGGGGAGGAGAAAGGAAGAGAGGGGAGTCTCCTTACCCCAGCTTTCCTGCTTGCTTTTGCCTAGTGTCTTCCTCAATTAAATTGTAAACTTATTGAGGCCAGGGGCTGTCTTTCTTTTTAATTAATGATATCCCCAGTGCTCAGTACAGTGTCTGGCATATAGTCATCACTTAATAAATGTTTATTGTAGACCTCTGAAAAGGTGACCTCTTCCATCTGGAGTTGTAACTGCTCAATCTCTAGTGGGATAGGGGCTGGAGGGGAAAAAGGGATGGAAGAAATTGTTAGTGATCCTGCCCTTCATGCTTTTTCTTGGTTGTCCCCAGATCTTCTCAAACTTCTCAGGTCCCTAAATCCATCTTTTGCCCAAGAGTCCTGGATGCAGTAATGGTGGAAAAGTCTGTAGATTTAATAATTAAGCAAACAATGGTCAACAAGCATTTATTAAGTACTTTTTTATATCTGGCAGGAACTGTCCTAAGCACTGGGGCATTTAAAAAAATATTCATTCGTTTGATCTTTACAACAACACAGTGAGGTAGAAGTTATTATAATCCTAATTTACAGTTGAAGAAACTGAGGCAGACACAAGTTAAGTAACTTGTATCCAAATATGTCTAAATAATCCAAAAGGAGGTTGAATTTGAATTCAGGTTTTCCTTAGTCCAATTCCAGAGCTCCATTCCTGCCTACCTGGGGGCTCCCCAACCCCAAAACTTCCATGCCTCAATAGCTGTTTTTTTTTTTCTTTTCTTTTCCCCTTGGAGGATCTTCATGAAACTGAAACATGGGGTGTGATATTGGTACCTATCCATCCCATGTACAGCTTATTGTCTTCCCCATTAGACTGTGAGCTCCTTGAGAGTCTTCTGCCATGTCCATTTACAATATTATTGGGAGGTCATTCACTTCTGGGAGAAGGGTCTGGATTCAAATGCTGACTTTGTCATGGACTAGCTGTGCAGTTCTGGGATGACTCTTATGCTTCATATTTCTCAGCTGTCAAATGCAGAGGAGAGCTCTCCTGTTAAAACTCACAGATGGTAGCACCTCCTTCTCCCCGCCAGGGAGAGAAAAGTGCTTTGTTGGCAGTGGAGTAGGACTGAAACAGGAGGTGCTGCCTTTAAGTAGGGAGCAGAACCCCGGAAGGGAGAGGGGGCCACAGGCAGAACAAGGCTTCTCCCTTGGAGAGAAGCAAGGGAGCCTGGGAAAGCACGGCCAGGTACCTTTACTCTGTGTCTGTGCCTGAGTCCCCGGATTTCTGAGTTTCTCCATCAATTGAATGCCCAGTCAAGCCTGACTTTGCCTCTACCTGCCTAACGAGGATGTAATGAGGGTTAATGAGTAAGGATGTGTAATGCTCAGAGATCCTGATAACAAGATTTAGGATGAGTTTGCAGAAGCTAGCCTCTCTCCTGCTTTGATGGTGAATTGATCTCCCTAATGGGCCTTCTTGCTGCCATCAAATACAAGAATAGTTATCCTAGAGTAAATTATTCTGGGATGAGAGCAGCGAGCCAGACATGGAGGCAGGGGCCGTGTCGGCTGGTCATGTCGGTCCTCCTGACAACCTGCTACGGTTCTTGAGGTCTCAGTTTCCTCATCTGAAAAATGGAAGTTATGGGAGTTTCTAATTTAGTTTATATCTGAGTGCTCTTTACAGTTTCCTGAATTGGTCAATTAGTCTCTTGCCTAAAGATCTGTACTTATAGGGAACTCACTACCTACTGGTGCTTGTCTTAGCAAGACACTTTATAGCTATTATTGGCTGTTGGTGTCGGTGTGGATTGTTTCAGTCATGTCCAAACTTGTGACCCCATTTGGGGTTTTCTTGACAGAGATACTGGAATGGTTTCCTTCTCCACCTTATTTTACAGATGAGGAAACTGTGGCAAATTGAATGCTAAGAAGTTGAGGCCAGATTTGAACTCTAGGCCATGTGCTCCATCTCATGTCCCACTTAGTTACCTCTTGGAAAAATTAGAATTGGTTTTAGCCTAGTGGTAGGCCTGGAGTCAGAAGACTCATCTTCCTGAGTTTAAATATGGCCTCAGACACTTCCAAGCTATATGATCCTGAGGAAGTCACTTAACTCTGCCTCAATTTCCCCATCTATAAAATGAGCTGAAGAAGGAAATGGAAAACCAACATTTCCAAAGCTTTTTATTATACTGACTCCAAACTGCTTCCCCGTGATTTCCATTAGCTGCCACTGGTTCTCCCCTCTGAGGCAAAACAGAACAAGTCGAATCCTTCTACCTGTCAGCCTTTCAGACACTTGAAGTTGTTTACCAGCCGACTCTGCTTTCTTCATGTTCTAAAGCCCATCTTCCTGCCCTTCCTAATTCATGGGCTTGTGTGAGAATCTGATGCAAATATGAATAGGGACATGTTCTGAGAAGGGCAGGACTGCTGAGCAGACCTGTGGAGGTGATGGTATGGCCACATTGACATCCTACCTGGGGCACAATGTTGGGCTTTCCCTATCCCCAAGCAAGTCTCAAACAATGTCCCAAATAATACGGGAAGAGCCGGTCTGGGCCACCCACAGATAAGTCACCGAACCTTTGAGCTGCAAAGGCCCTTTCTGGGGATCAGCTTCCTCACTTGTGAGTGAAGGGGCCACATGATCTTATGACCATCTACCATCTGTGATCACATAAACCTATGGACCTATAAACACAGTCAGAATTGAGAGGATTCTTAGATCATAGAATATCAGAACGTGGAGTATCCATAGAATATTAGAATTGTGAGGGCTCTTAGAAGCTATGATATAGGGTGTTGTCTGGAAGGGACCTTAGAACATGGAATATCAGGAAGGCCTTTAGAACAAGACTATTAGAGTTCTGAGAACCCTCATCATTTAGAAGATCAGATTTGGGAAAGGTCTTAGAACATAGACTATCAGAGCTAAGAGAACTCTTAGAAATAAGAAAACAGAAAACAGAGCTAAAAGAGACCTGGAAATGTAGAAAGTTAGAGCTGGGAGAGAGCTTATCTACCTCCTATTTCAAGCTTCTCTATATATCAAGGAGGAGACTGAGTCTGCCATGTCATCCTTTTCCCCATCTGAGATATGCTTCTAGTTAATGGGTCTCTTGAGAGCCAGGCAGTGAGGAGATAGAGAATGAGATTAGTCTGAACATCCTGCATGCTGTGATGACAGATCATCCTTTCTAGTTAGGGTCCAGAAATTATCCTGACGCAAGTCTCAGAGGCGAGCTGAATTCTACCCTGCTCCCCTGTAAGGGTCCAACTGCATTTTTGGGAATGGGGTATGAAGCTGGAGAGAGACTGTGTTAGTGGTAAAGGCTCATGGGAAATGTGGGTTCTATTGTATTTCCAGAGAGTAAAACAGAGGCTCTCAGGGGTTTGTGTGTGTGTTTGTGTGTGTTTGTGTGTGTGTGTGTGTGTGTGTGTGTGTGTGCATGTACCACATGTCTATGTGTGGGGCATATTATTTGTGGATGAATGTATGTTGCTTATATGTGTGTTCTCTCTGTGTGTTGAACCAACTCTCCCTCGTAAAAAATATAGAATGTTTTTCAATTACTGCTGTGTTTCCTTTGCTTCTTCTCCCATTGTATAGACTAAGAAATCACGGCTCATCATGACAAATTAAATTCCTTCCTTCCTTCCTTCCTTCCTCCTTCCCTCCCTCCCTTCCTTTCTTCCTTCCTCCTTCCCTCCCTCCCTCCCTTCCTACTTTCCTTCATTCCTCCCTCCCTCCCTTTCTTCTTCCCTCCTTCCCTTCCTCCCTTCCTCCCTCCCTCCCTTCCTCCCTTCCTCCCCCCCTCCCTTCCTTCCTCCCTTCCTTCCTCTCTTCCTCCCTCCTTCCCTCCCTTCCTCTCTTCCTTCCTTTCTCCCTCTTTCCCTCCCTCCCTCCCTTCCTTCTTCCTCCCTTCCTCTCTCCCTCCCTCCTTCCTCCCTTCCCCCCTCTCTCTCTCCCTCCCTCCCTTCCTCCCTTCCTTCTTTCTTTCCTTCTTTCTTTCCTTCCTTCCTTCCTTCCTTCCTTCCTTCCTTCCTTCCTTCCTTCCTTCCTTCCCCATCTCCTTTTCTGTATTTCTTCCTCTTCTTTCCTTTCCTTTCCCTTCCCCTTCTTTCCTTCTCTTCCATTTATTCTTTTATTTTTGGTCTTATATAAGTGGCTAAAATTTTGAATCTGATTTTCCTCCCAGGAACTATTTCCTGCAAATTAATGATCCTGGGCTTTCTGGGAGCAGGTGGCTCATTTCAGGAGCAGCTCAAGATCTCCACACTTGATTGCAATTTCCCCCCGAGATGGTTTTGGCCACTTGGCCCTTATTTCTGAAGTAAAGATGGGAGGAAGGGAGAGAGCGGGGGAGGCAGAGAAGGGGGAGTGGAGGCTTGGAGAGAAGCTTTCTTCAGACTTCACAATCTCAAAACTGTTTTTTTTTTTTTTTAAGATAATTAAAGTTTTAAGAGCAGAAAAGAGAACTGTTTTCAGTCTATTTATTCCCATTGTGTTAAAGGAGTCCATCAAATTCTCTTCAGTTAAGTCACCCCAGCTTTCCTACCCCCTTACAGAAAAGCCCAGTTACTGTGTTCTTTGAATCGTGATTTATTCTCAGGGTTATTGCTAATATTTTCCACTAATATAGGGTTTTGAAAGCTTTGCTGCTGCCTTAGAACATTTCTCTTTATGGTAATTGGCAAGTTTCTTAGGAACATCCCACAAAATTACAGAAAATTACAGCTGGAAGGAGCTTCAAAGGCCACTCTAGACCTGAACAAGAATCCCCCCTATAATGTTCCCGAGTGGTCATTTGACTTTGCTTGAAGGCTGAGTGGGCACATACTCCCTTCCCAAGTTGGGACAGCCCTTGGAAGCTCTCCTTAATCCCAGACCTGGCTCCCTGCCTTCCGGTCCTTCTCTCACTCCCCCTAACTCTGGGTTCTGAGGGTGATATTTGACTTTACTTTGCATATGGATAGGACTAGGCCACAGATATCTGCCTACCTAAACCCTCCTCCCCACTATTCTCTCTTCCCCCATCTCAGTTTCTGAGGGAGAAAGAGGAAGAGGGAAAGGGAGAAGTTCTAAGGGCTCTCCCAACTCCGACATTCTCTGTTCTAAGGACCCTCCCAGCTCTGACATCCTATATTCTAAGAATTCTCCCAGCCCTGACACTCTGTGTTCTAAGGGCCCTCCCAGCCCTGACACTCTTGTGTTCTAGGCCCTCCCAGCTCTGACATCCTGGGTTCTAAGGGCCCTCCCAGCTCTGACCTCCTGGGTTCCAAAGCCCCACCCCTCCCACCCTCCATCTTGCCAGCTCTGACAGTTCATAGTACATTTTAGTCTAAGCTACCTGAAGTTCTATGACTTCTTTGCTTATTCCTAGAAGAGCTATCTCTTGTGGTTAATATCCATTAAAAAGAAAAAAAAAAACCCTGCCTTCAAAACCATTATCGTCTAGGAATTTCTGGCACCTAAGATGAATTGAAATGAATTGAGAACACTGCACACATACATCATTTCCCCTGCTCTACTCTGATCTTGAGTTTCCTGGGTAGCTCCCTTTCAGTGCACTATGTAAGCAGAGGGATCTAAATGTGAGGAGATCTGAGGGATGGGAGGGTGGGGCTGGCAGTGAAGGCCCTTATTCCCAGACTGGCCCTCTGTACCTTGAGAGCCTCCACTGACCCTGAACAGTTCAGTGCCCTCTCTGGTGTCAGTGCCCGGTGGCAAGTGGTCGCTCTCCCCTTTTCTTCCCCCAAGAGTCAGCACCTCCGGAGGAGCGTCATTTGCTTCATGCTACTTATAGCTCTGCTTTCTTGGTTCTATGTGAACTTGGAGCCCAACTGCTGGGTTGTTCATTTCTATTTAGTTCAACAACAGTTAACATATCTTCATGGAATGTCAGACCCTCTCTCCTTTCTCCCTGACCTAAGGACAGTGGCTCCTGCCTCCAACATGAGCTTTTTACCCTTCACCTTTTTCTCTCCATACATTTTCAGTTACCTCATTCACAGTGCGCGTGCGCTCTCTCTCTCTCTCTCTCTCTTTTTCTGTCTCTGTCTCTCCCCCCATCTATCTGTCTCTGTATGTAGTATATGTACACACAGATTTTATTTATATATATACACATATATATTATGTATATACATATGTAAAAATGTCTGGAGTCAGGAGGAGCTGAGTTCAAATCCAACCTCAGACATTTACTAGCCATGTGACCCTGGGCAAGTCACTTAACCTTGTTTGCCTCAGTTTTTTCATCTGTAAAATGAGCTGGAGAAGAGAAATGGCAAACCGCTCTAGTATATCTCTGCCAAGAAAACCCTAGATTGGACATGAGTTAAAATTATTCTGTAACTACAAAATACCTCCTGAATTCACTTTTCCTTCTACTTGATAATATGGCTAACCATCTCGCTTAGTTCACGCTCTCATCACCTCTGATTTAGATTACGCTTAATTGGTTTCCCTGCCTCAAGTTTCTCCCTACTCTATTTCACTTTACCCTCAGCTTCCCTGGGGAATTTTACTAATCACATTCTTCTCCTATTCAACCAACTTCCATGGCTCCTTGTTGCTTCTCTTGTTTAGCTTTTAAATCCTTCCTGTCCCCAAAGGATCTCTTTCTGTCTCTCTGTCTCCCTCTCCTTCCCCCTCTCCTTCCTTTCCTCTCCCTCCTTTCTTCCCTCTCCTTCTCTTTCCTTCCTTCCCTCTCTTTTCTTCCTTCCTTCCTTCCTTCCTTCCTTCCTTCCTTCCTTCCTTCCTTCCTTCCTTCCTTCCTTCCTTCCTTCCTTCCTTCCTTCCTTCCTTCCTTCCTTCCTTCCTTCCTTCCTTCCTTCCTTCCTTCCTGGCTTTTCTCAGTTTATTTCACAAATGAGTTATTCTAATTCAAATTAAATAGAAGACCCCAAATAGTTACATTACACAAGCTGTGAGATTTTCAGACTTGTGACAAGGGACAGAAGGGAATTTTCCTGCTCATTTCAAGTAAATCCTCACATAAGCCTCAGTGAGCTACAAGCACTTAGAATGCATGAACCTTCAGCTGTCCAGTCCAATCTCTACAAGGACCTTGCATATGTTCTTTTAAAAAAAAACAACAAAAATTCCTTTTTATTGATAGGTCCTGTTTTTATATCACAGAATTTTCTCTGAATGTTTCTCCTTCTCCCTTCTAGAAAGTCATCCCCGTTATTCATTTTTTCTTTTGTTAATTAATAGGCATATGTTCTTACACCAGTCAGTGTGAAACTTGACTATTGTTGTTCAATCATGTCTAATTCTTCATTACCTAATTTGGGGGGCGGGTTTTGGGCAAAAATACTGGAGGGGTTTTATTTCCTTTTCCAGTTCATTTTTTAGAAGAGGAAACTGGAGCAGACGGGGGAAGTAACTTGCCCAGGATCCTACAGTTAGTGTCTGAGACTGGATTTGAACTCAGGAAGATGAGTGTCCCTGCTTCAGACCCAGCATTCTATCCAGTGAGCTTACAAGCCACTCACAACTGAATTACTTCTCTCTATTCTAGGATGCCCAGTTGAGGCAAGTTTTTTCTTAGTTTCTATTTGTTATCATCAGTGAGTTCCCTGGCCAGGGTTTTCCTGCAGTGTCTTTGCTGAATTCTTATGTGAAATGGAACTTCCTTTCCAGCAGGAAGTAGGGAATCTCTGTTACTTACATCAACAAAGAGATCAAAAGAGTAGAGTTTCTAGAAAGTGGACAGGAAACATGCAGAGATAGCCTGAAGGAGAAAGTGGACAAAGAGACTAAAAGTTGAAAAAAGCATGGGGGCTCATGGGAGAGGCTATTGCATGCTCAGTGGTGACAGTTCATTGGCTGGCGTCCCCAAACCCAATTTTCAAGTTTCACTGGACATAACTCTCCTTCTAACACTCCTTGATCCAATCAAACGAGCTTTCTTTCTGTTTCTCACACATGAAATTCCACCTCTCAATTCTGCATCTTTCCATTGCCTGGAATATGCTTCTGCTTCCTAGAATCCTTCTTTCTTTTTGATGCAGAATAGATGCCATCTTCTTCCTGAAGTCTTTCCTGATTCTTCCAATATTTATTACACTCCCTCCCAAATTACCATGAATTTTCCTACTTTGCATAGACTCTATATTTTGCTTGTATATATTCATATATGTCCTTGTTGAATTTCCTACTGGAATATAAACTTTTTTTTAAATTTATTTAATAGCCTTTTATTTACAGGATATATGCATGGGTAACTTTACAGCATTAACAATTGCCAAACCTCTTGTTCCAATTTTTCACCTCTTACCCCCCACCCCCTCCCCTAGATGGCAGGATGACCAGTAGATGTTAAATATATTAAAATATAAATTAGATACACAATAAGTATACATGACCAAAACGTTATTTTGCTGTACAAAAAGAATCAGACTCTGAAATATTGTACAATTAGCTTGTGAAGGAAATCAAAAATGCAGGTGGGCATAAATATAGGGATTGGGAATTCAATGTAATGGTTTTTAGTCATCTCCCAGAGTTCTTTTTCTGGGCATAGCTGGTTCAGTTCATTACTGCTCCATTGGAAATGATTTGGTTGATCTCGTTGCTGAGGATGGCCTGGTCCATCAGAACTGGTCATCATATAGTACTGTTGTTGAAGTATACAATGATCTCCTGGTCCTGCTCATTTCACTCAGCATCAGTTCGTGTAAGTCTCTCCAGGCCTTTCTGAAATTATCCTGTTGGTCATTTCTTACAGAACAGTAATTGGAATATAAACTTCTTATAGAGATTGCTTCATTCTTGGAGTTTGAATCTCCAGTATCTAATACTATACTTGGCACCTAGTAGGTGCTTAATATTAAATACTTGTTGATTGGCAACCTACAAGATCTCCTGCTTTAGCCAACCTGGTCTCTTCATGGACTCTAAGTAACACATAGGATGATAACTATGGAGAGGAAAGGAGCCTTAACAGTTTTCTTTTACAGATAAGTAAATTGAAACCTAGAAGCATTAATTGACCTGCTCAAGGTGATAGGTAGGATCATAGATCACAGAGCAGGTGTATGTCACAAAAGTTATCTAGTCTGATCCCCTTATTTTATAAATGGGGAAACCAAGGTCCAGTGAACCAAATGGCTTGTCCACACTCACAAAAGTTGTAAAGTGCAGAAATGGAATTTGAATCTAGTCCTCCTATACCACCCTGCTCTCTACTGGCACCCCCTTCTTCTGCACCTAGGTATATATCAAAGCAAGATTAGAATCCAGGTCTTCTGCCTCCAACTTTTATACTCTGTTTCCATCTCCCCTCTGAAGTCTTTTTATATCCCACTGCAATCCAATGACTCTGGCCTCCTTGCTGTTCCTTAAATTCTAATTCTTAATTCTGGTTGTCCCCCATGCCTGGAATTTTCTCCCTGCTCTTCTCTGCCTCCTGGCTTCCTTTCAGTTATAGCCTATGGTCCACTTTCTACAGGAAGCCTTTCCTGATCCCCCTTAATTCTAATCAATTTATCCTGTCTTTATCTTGTCCATGAATATTCATGTGGAGTGGACCAAGATCAGGCTTTGGTGCCTCATTTTATAAAGAGGTAATTCATTACTGTGAATTTCCTGAAAGCAAGAACTGTTTTTCAATCAATTTATTAAATGCTTATTATGTACAAAACACTAAGTTTCAATACTTGGGACTCAAAAAGAGGCAAAATCTAGTTCCTTCCTTCAAGGAACTCCCAATCTGTTCTTTTGCCTTTTTTGTAGCCCCAACACTTGGTATGATGCAAGGCACAAAGTAATTGTTTAATAAATACTTGTTGATTGAATAATCCAGCTGTGAGTGTGCGAGGATTTGAGACTTCAAACCCTGAATATTTCCTCCGTGGAACTCACCTTCACTGATTTGATTCAAAAGTCCCCTCCAACTTAATAGGTGGATTAAAGCTGTTCAAAGCATGAATTTAGAGCTGGCAAGACCCTTTGAAGTTACCTAGTAAAATTCTACCATTTAATTGATGAGTCAACTGAGGTTTAGGAAGACAAAATGACCCACCCAAAGGTCTACTGAACTTTGAACTCAAATCTTTCAGATTTCAAATTCAATGTTTTTTTTTTTTAATTTTTTTTTAATTTTTATTTTTTATTAAACCATGGTCTTAGAAGTGTTTTGAGAGTTTTTGTGGCCAAAACAAAATTAAATTTAAATCATTGTCCTGTAGCCAATGAGCCTCTGCTGGCAGGGTTGGTTCCTGGACAGTAAGCATTGGGTCTATTCTTGAAACATTTTCATTTTTGAAACTCAGTTACTTCCCTGTAAAATGAGGCACCAAAGCCTGATCTTGGATTACTCCACAAAGTCATTAATAAATGATTTATAAATCTTGATATCTATACTTTATCAGATTTCAGAAAAACCAGGAAGACTTACCTGAATTGATACAAAGTGAAGTGAGAGAACCGGGAGAACGCTGTATATAGTAATAACAACATTGTGTAAAGATCAACTATGATTGATTTATCTCATCTCCAAAACAATTCCAAAAGAATAAATGATGGAAAATACTATCCATACCTAGAGAAAGAAATATTGAAGTCTAAATGAAGCATATTATTTTCACTTAATTTTTGTGTATTTTTTCTTTTTTTCAAATTGTAATTTTTTTCAAACCGTTCTTTCACAACATGACTAATATGGAATTGGATTTTACATGATTATATATATGTAACCTATATGAAATTGTTTACTATCTTTGAAAGGGAGGGAAAAATTAGAACTCAAAATTTTACAAAAAATGAATATTGAAATGTCTCTACATATAAGTGGAAAAATAAAATACTATTTTAAAATAATTTCTTGGAAAAAAAACTGCCGTATAACAATTTTAGGATGTGGGTATTATAGGTTGTATCATTTCCATTATACAGGTCAGGAATAAGATACTTATTCAGGAGTATACAATTCATAATTGAAATAAGCAGGGATTGAGGTCTTCCAGACTGTGGATCCAGAATGCACCACTCTGCTCCAGGCCCTGAAGGAAATATATATCAGAAACATTCTCCCCCCCCCCCCTCTAGTTTTGAGCATTTTTATCAGACACTCTCAAACCCTGCAAAGATGAACTCCAGGGTCCCTTCCATCCCTACTATTCTCTGACCCTCTGATAGCTATGTATTGCTTGGTTTCCATTGCTATACATCAGAGTGTTTTGCTGTCTTTATTATCTTCAGAAGACTTGGGGCAAGTCTGCCAAGTAGCTGATGGCTCATTGATCTGGAGGCCATTCTTCCATGATTTCCCCCCTTAGCTTGGGCAGATATTCCCATTTCATCCATTTACTAAGAAATCATTTATTGAGCACCTACTATGGGCAAGGCCTTGGGCTGAGTACAAGGTTCCTCTCTCTTCTATTTACTCCATTTCTTTCTGTTTTGCTTTTTCCCCCCCTGGCTTCTTCCTCCTATTTTCCGCTCTCCAAGGCCCAGCTGGTGGGGTTGCCACGGTAACGTGGTATTAAGTGCAGCCATAGACATCCTATTCAAATTAAACAAGAGAAACAAACAGGCAGGCTTTGGATGGTTCTGTGGTGGTCACACAGTCCTACCCCGGGGGGCCCGTTAGGTCAAGGACCATGTACTATACATCCTGTATTCCCTAGCGTCCTTCATCCTGCATAAAATCAGAACAACTGGCCATAGTGAGGGGAAAAAAATCCCAGAATGGAAACCAAATGTAATGTGCAAGGAAGGATAGGGGGTGTTCTACCTTTCCAGCCCTTTTGTTTTCAACTCACCCAGTCTTACAATTTATTCCCCTTCCCATACATATGAGCCAGTGATTCTGGCCTTATATAGGCCTCCATCTCCCATCCCCAAGCCTGAAATGCTTTCCCTCTATCCCTCTTACTCCCCCTGGCTTCTTTCAAGACTCAGTTTGCAATCCCTCTTCTGCAGGAGGCTTCCCTTAGTCCCTAATTCCCCAGCCTCCGAGATCATCACCTCCCTTTAACCTATGACTTTTTCTGGTCCCAACATCGTCTTTTGCTTGTTGTCTCCCCTGCTAGCCTACAGGGGCAAGGCCTGTATTTTTACCTTTCTTATTATCCCCAACATATAGCGCAGTGCTCAGCACATTAATAAATGCTTGTTGATTAATTAGTTCAGATCTTCTATTAATTCAATCATGCGATCTCAGCCCAGGTCTTCAGATATCACTCAGGCTAAACTTGTTATATTGAGAAGAAAACAAAGGACTTTATTAGTTCCCCAAATCCTATCCCCCAAAGGTGAGCAAATGATTGTAGGATTCAATAAGGCCGACATCTTTCTGCCTTGGCAATTGGGAACGTTGATCACAGTCCACCCAGCTCTTGGGTCTTCTCCAAACATTACCCCAAACTCTGGATACTGGAGGGGCTAAGGTTACCAAGTCCAGGCAGACTTTTTTGGATTTCTCAGTTTTTCTTCTCTAGCCCCCAGGGAGGGACACATTCTATCTCTTTCCATTATAATACATCTCCTAATCTCTACTCTCTTTAGCTTTCTAACTGGTCTTCCTGGAGCCAATCTTTGTACTTTTCAACTCATCTTCCACCCCCACCTAAGTGATATTCTAAGGGACAAGTGAGATACTCCCCTGCTCAAGAAGCCTCTATGCCTCCCTATTACCTCTAGAATCAAACTCTTCTGTTAGGAATTCATGATCTGATGGCTAGTCACCTTTCCAGATTTATTACATATTCTCAGTATACTTTATATTTTAGAAAAACTAAGACATTGTGTAGACCATCTGTCATTCCTGTTATATACTTATTCCTTACTTTTGCCTCTTAGAATCCTTAATTTTTCATCAAAGCTCCATTAAAACTCACTTCCTATGGGAATCCTGTTCTTCTCTCCTCCTCACTCCTATTATTTTCTGGGTACATATAGCATTCTCAAAAAGAATATAAATTTCTTAAGGGGAAGAATGGTTTTTCAGTTTCTCTTTGTATTCTTGGAATATATATATATGAACACACATTCAGACATCTTCCCTATTCCCCCTTCCAAGGTCCTCTTCATGATGTACACTCATGATTTTGCGCAACTCTGCCTTACTTAAATCCAACTCATGTGTAAATCAAGATATCAACCCATGATGTCCTGTTCTCTTAAAAAATGAAAAGTAAACAAGAAGAAATATCTTCAGGACCTAACAGCAGTAAGTAATTAATAAATGCTTGATGAATGAATAAATATTTTTAGTCAATAGATTTTTATTAAGCACCAACTACATAGATATCAGGTACTGGGGATATTAGTTGTAGAAATCTCCCATCCTCCAATTTAGGCATCTTTAACTGACCCCAACTGGCAAAGAAAAATAACCATAGGTGAATTCTAGGGTTTCTTTACTATGAGAAAGTTAAAAGTCACTAAAAACCAGAGAAATGCAAACTTCAGACAACCTGGAGGTATCCTCTCATACTCAACAAGCTGTTATTGTTGTGACTTGACCTTTGTTCTTTTTTTTTTAAACAAAGCTTTTTTATTTCAAAACATATGCACGGATAATTTGACTTGCTTGTTGCTCATCTCCCTTCTGGTGGAGCCAAGGATTGGTTTAACCATTCTGGAAAACCATTGGGAATAATGCAAGGATAAGAGCTGGGAATTTTATAATTATATAAGTCTAATGGTACCAAGAAAGAAGCTCTGAATTTGGAATCAGAGAGTTCAGGTGTGAACCCTAGATTTCCAAGTACTATCTGTGTGACATTGGGTCAGTTATTTAACATTGCTGGGTCTCAATTTTTCCATCTGTAAAAATGAGAGGGCTGGACCAGATGGCATCTCTAATGAGTATCCTACTATATATATATATATATATATATATATATATATATATATATATATATGCATGCTTTGATTTTTATCCCTGGGGATCTGCCATACCCATCTCCCTCCAGTAGAATGTAAACTCGTTGAAGGTAGAATCTATTATATTTTTATCTTTGAACCTTAAATCCTTGACATTTAGTAAATATTCAATCATTACATATAATCGAAAAAAATATTGTTTAAAAAGTAAATATACAAACAACAAAGCATGTATCAAATGCCTTCTGCATACAAGCTATTATAACACTGTATTAAATTCTGAGCATACTAAGACAAGAAATAATCTTGGTTCTCAAGGGGTTTAAATACTATTATGGTAAATAACACATCAAGTATCAGCTATTTCTGACTCTCTGGGATCCCATTTGGGGTTTTCTTTTCAAAGATAGTTCCTGATCCTTCTCTAGTTCATTTTACAGATGAGGAAACTGAGGCAGAGTTAAATGACTTGCCCAGGATCATACAACCATTAAATGTTTGTTGTCAGATTTGAATTCACGAAGATGAATCTTCCTGATCATGATGGCGCTCTATCCACTAAGCCTCAACAGTTAGATATAAAGAAATTAATTATAAAGTATTGAAGGAAGCTACAGAGGTAGATAGGGTACCAGTAGTTGGAAGAATCAGGGGAGACTGCCTGTAGATGGTGACCCTACTCCTGAGCCTTGAAGAAAGCCAGCAATTCCAAAAGGCAAAAGTGAGAGAGAGTGTATTCCAGGCACAGAGTTCTGCCTGTGCAAAGGTACATAGGTGGGAGAAGTGTAGTCATCTACAAGGAATGGCAAATATTCCCAAATGAGAAGAATATAGGCAGCTAGATGGCTCAGTGAATAGAGCACTGGATCTCTGGTGAGGAAAGCCTGAGTTCAATTCCAGCTTTAGACACTTACTAGTTGTATGACTCTGGGAAAGTCACTTAATCTCTGTCTGCCTCAGTTTCTTCAACTATATAATGAAGCTAATCATGGCACTTATCTCTTAGGGTTGTTATGAGACTCAAATGAGATGTTTTTAAAAAATTACTTATTAATTCAATTTTTTCTGGTTATACTTTTAACTTTTAAAATACACATTTCTTCCCGAAGCAATGGACTTGTCCAAGGTCACACAGCTAGGAAGTATTAAGTGTCTGAGGTCAAATTTGAACTCAGGTCCTCCTGACTTCAGGGCTGGTACTCCATCCACTGGGCCATGAATAATATTAGAAGAGAAAAATCAGAACAAAAGGGAAAAACCACAAAAGGAAAAAAAAACAGAGAAAAGTCAACATAGCATTCAAATGAAATGATATTTGCAAAATGTTAGTAGGCACTTAATAAGTGTTTGTTTCCTTCCCTCCTTGTGCACTGCAAAAGTAGGTTGGAATCAGATTCTGGAAGGAAATCAGATGATTTAAAAGTTTTTTTATCCTTTAGGCAATTAGGAGCCACTGGAAGTTCTTGAGCAGGGGATTGACAGTCAGACTTGTGCATCAGGAATATCACTTTGGTAGTCGTGTGGAGGATGCATAAGAGAGGGAAAAACTGAGGGCAGGGAGACTTGAAAGAGGAGGCTCTTACAATTGAGGGATATGGGATAAGTGTTGAGGCTGGATTCATGAACACCTGAGTTTAAACGTAGCCTCAGACACTAGCCATGTGACCATAGACAAATTACTTCACCCTGCTTGCCTCAGTTTCCTTATCTGTAAAATGATCTGGGGAAGAAAATGGCAAATTGCTCCAGTATATCAGGGGAGAGAATCCCCAAATGGGGTAATAAAGAATAAAAAGCAATTGAACAACCCTAACAAAATGTATGGGAGAGTAAAGCGTTAAGGATGACTTCCAGATTTGGAACCTGAAGAAGAATAGGTTACGTAAGAGAAATAGGAAGAGGAATCAGTTTGGGGGAAAAGATAAGTTCCGTTCTGGATATGTGGGGTTTGAGATGTAAGCAAGGCGTATTTGCATGTGCACGTGTTTGTGATTTCTCATTGAAGGAAATGTTCTCTTCCAGAACAGAGCCACATTTCCTGCTTTTTATTGCCTGAGACTTTTCTGGGGGCATTGAAGGTCATATAGCCAGGATATCTCTAGAACTCAGGGGCTTGAACCCCAGCTTTTCCGATGGAGGCCAGATCTCTAACTAACATGCATTCAGCACGAGGTACATCCAGTGGGGATGAAATGTCCTGAAGACCGTTAGAAATGTGTCCCCCGAGACACTGTCCTGGAGCCATTTCTTCTCTATATATTTTTGCTGATCATAGTACCTCATCGTATCCCTCACCCCAGAGAAGAAGCCTCTCTTGGGCTAGAGTAAGAGGGAAGATGGAGTTGGGAATTGCAGGATCTGGGTTCAAATGTGGCTTTTGCCATCTGTGTGAATGACTTTGGACCTCATTTTCCTCATTTTGGGGGTTGGACCAGAAGAACTTTAAGGCCCTTTTCTAGATCAAAATCTATAATATTATGTTTCTATGATCCCAGAGTTGACACCCAAGGGTGGGGATTCAGGAGAGGATGCTTTACTACAAAATGGAAGAAGCTTGGGATAGTCAGGGTACTTCAACTCAGAGGACGTCTGATCAGGACACAAATAGCAAATGTGTCCTCCCCATAAGGTTCTTCAGCCTTGCAGGGAATCCTCCCTCCTGAAGGGCCCCCTCCCCCTGGAGGGGCCCCCTCCCAGGCAGCAGAACATACCCCAAGCTTCAAGTTTCTCCTTCAGTGTAATGTGATATCATAATACTTCCAACCTACAGAAATAGGTTTATTATTATTAATAGTAGTGATTTGGTCACGTTCTGTTAGTGAGCTGACTGTGCTGGGATGGGGGGGGGGGTTCTGCCATCCGAGCTGGCACAGGGCCAGATCCTCTCTCAGCACCAATCAGGCTCCTTGGCAGCTGGCTGCCTTCCCATTAAGGCATTAAGATCGGAGTCAAAAACATAACAGATGCAGAACAAAACATGAGGTCGCTCAAGGGGATTATATAAAAACAATTAAAACACATTAATTACCAGTTATGTTAATGTTGCCTCCTGAACATGCTGGGTGATTACCAATCCAGGCAGGGGCCTCTTGGAGACCCTACAGTCAGTGAGGTCCCCAGAGAATGAGAAAGAAGGGAGAAGAGGATCCGCCTTCCTTGTTGGAAGACCCCTTGCCTTCCCTAAACAGAGAGATGTGAGCCAGGCCCGGAAGGAGAGAGACTGGTTGCAGAAAATGGGCCAGGTGGGAGCTAGATCCAGGGCAGTGAGATGGCAGGGGAAGGTGGGGGTTGTGCGGCATTGGTCACCCAGAGTTTGTCTGACCTTGATCACATCACATGTCCTCCTCGTCTGTGAAATGAGAGCACTGGAGGAGATGACTTGTAAGGTCTCCTCCACCTGTGAATCTATGATCCTATACTTCCTTCTCTCTTCCTTCCTTCCTTCCTTCCTTCCTTCCTTCCTTCCTTCCTTCCTTCCTTCCTTCCTTCCTTCCTTCCTTCCTTCCTTCCTTCCTTCCTTCCTTCCTTTCTTCCTTTTTAAAATCTAAAAATTAAATGCCTTCTCCAGGGTCATATAGCTAGTAATTGTCTGAGGCCCAATTTGAACTCAGTCCTCCTGACTTCAGGCCTGGTGCTCTATCCACTACACCCAACCATACCCTTTCTTTCTCTGTAAAATGAGGGGATTGAACCAGATGACCTTACAAGGGTATGCTGGCTCATAGCAAAGCTGATGCTTAAATTTTCCGAGTGAACTCTTTACACCTCATAAATCAGCTACCACTGCAAATCAGGACTTAATTTATTGTTCTGTTGATTGTGTACACTTAAGAGAGTGTTGGAGAAAATCTGAATGATGCAAATAAAAAGTTAAAGTGTGTCATGTATAGATTTTTTTTTTCCTTTGGAGCCAACCTACTTTTGCCTCTGAGAGTCCTCTGAGTTCTGAACCTCGCTTCCCTCTGACATCATAAGTGCCTCCTAAGTCAGGACCACCTCCTTAGCTGAGCTCCTGTGCACAGAGCCTCCACACTGCCTAAAATTCAGGGATTAGCAAACTGGTTTGGCCAGAACCTGGCCCTTGGCTTAGTGCAGTTAATTCCTGCCCAGTGGGAAGCAGTGATAGAGCAGGGAGGGGTCTGCAGAGTCACCCCCTCCCACCCTAGTCTCCCAGGGTCTCCTATGGCTGTCATATTCTGGCCTAGACACTCTCCTTATTTTCCTAGCCTGGGTTCTTTTGCCTCAAACTGAGATAGCTCAGAATTAGAACTGAATGTAGCAAGGGGAAGATTTAGATTTGCTTTCAGGAAGAAACCTTTGTAATTAGGATCATAAATCTTGAGCTAGGGACAGCTAAGTGGAGCAGTGGATAGAGCACCAGCCCTGAAGTCAGGAGGATCTGAGTTCAAATATGACCTCAGACACTTAACACATCCTGGCTGTATGACCCTGGGCAAGTCACTTAACCCCAATTGCCTCAGGAAAAAAATAATCTTTATTACAATAAATAAATAAATCTTGAGCTAGAAAGAATACTAGAAACCAAACCCCAGTATCCAATCTATAACTTTCATCTGACAAATAAGGAAGCTAAGGCCTGTGGAAGCCAAATTTACTTGGCCACATTTACACAGTGAATGAACTTTTAAGATGGGATTTGAATGCAGATCCTCCAACTCCCAAGTCTCACCATTCTTTCCCCTGGGATTTGTCCAGAAAAATGGGTTTCCTGGAAAAGTGGTGAGTTTCTTCTGCCTGGAAATCTTTAGACAAAATGTTTTCCTGGGAATAGAGGCTTCTAATCTGGGTCCAAGGACTTTTAAAACAAATATTGTTTGACAACTGTATCTCAGTATCACTGCTTTCTTTTGTATTCCTATACCTTTTAAAGCATGATTAAGTGGGGCAGTGGATAAAGTGCTGAGCCTTGAATCTGGAAAAACTCATCTTTCTGAGTTCAAATCTAGCCTAATACTTATTATGTCCAGACCACCTAACATGGAGGCTCCCTGCTTTTTTATGGGAGTAATCTCCTTTGAATGGCTTCACAATCCACACTGGCTAGACTGGACAGTCATCCTCTTTCCTGGGGGCTCTTGTTTAATTATTGTTCAGAGGGTAGAAATTATTGTTCACCCACAGCGCAGGAACCCTTAATGAACTAGCAGAAGATACCTTCCTCTCCCACCTCCATTTTTGCCCTGGCTTTAAGAAATGGCCTTCAAGGTGTTTCTGCTCTGTTTAATTTATCCTTGGCAGTTTTCGGTGCCCCACCAGAATAGGGCATTGAAACCCAGGATTGTAAGTGGGATGTCGCAGTTTGGTCATGAGAAGCCGGGTACCTCAGATTCTTGCCCTGGGAGTCCAAGGTAGGGCCAGGTTTGGACTTGCAGCTGAGACTGTGCTCTATAGGAACTGAGCTAAGCCATTTTATACCTTTTGAAGTTAATATTCTTTTATAAAAGCTAATCCAACTGTTAGAATTTAAATGGAACTGAGGTGTGTAGAACCACCTGTAATACTGGAGGGAATACTACTGCTGGATGCTGGAACCAACCCTCAAACTCCTTTAGGATATCTGAGAACCCTGGGGGAGTGGTGAAATGTAATATATCTGACCTCGAGGTAGTGGGAGCCAGGGTAGTCAGGTTATAGTCAGATAGCATAGGAAAAACAGGTCAGATATTTATCCCATTCCCTATGGAAACTAAGATTTGTCCCATTGCTACAGCAGCATGAGGCAGGAAGTAGAATTCTTCATTCTGATTCTGATCCTATGTAGGATGTGAAAGACTTTCGAAAAGCCTCTAGGTTCACTCACAAGCCTAAAACCCTAAAGATGGGGAACAGGAGTTTGATAGTGAAGGGAGAGTGTCTCCTTCCTTTAATTCTTTGCTCAACACCTTGGAGAAAGAATAGGAGGGATGGTGATGTTATTGGACAGACCTTTCAATATGAAACTTCCAAGGCCATTTCTTTTCTGTCGCCATTTCTTTTCTGTCCCCATTTCTTTTCCCCACTTCCCCACCCCCCCACCCCGCAGAGGATCTGCTTTTTGTCTTGCTGATAAAATAGAAGTCATGTTCCTTGAGCTCCATCTTATATATCTCAAGGCCATTTGCCATTATCCCCCTTACTCTCCCTTTAACCAAACTTCTGATGAAGAGAGAGTCCTTCTTTCCAAGATCTACCCTTCTCCTTTTACCTTTGATCCTATCCTGCCCTGGCCTCCTCCATTAAGATAAACCCCACCATCATTCCAGCTGTCGATAATCTTTAATCTTTCCTCATCAACAATATCCAGTTCTTCCCCAGTCTTTAAACACACACACACACCAATATTAACAATGAAATTCACTTGGCACTATCATGCTGTATCTCTCTTCCCTTCCAAAGTAACCTCTTAGAAAAATCTTATCTACTCTTGTTGCCTCTATATCTTCTCATTCATTTCTTAGCCCTTGAAAGGTGATTTTCTGCTTCATCCTTCTATTGAAACTGCTCTCTCCAAAGCTGCCAATGATCTCTTCATTGCCAAATCCAATGTCCTTTTCTCCACTTTTATACTTCCTTGATTTCTTGCTGCCTGTACATTCTCTCCTGGTTAATGTGACACTGCTCTTTCTTGGTCGTCCCATTCCCCATTTCGTTACTCGTTCTCAGTTTCTTTGGCTGGATGGGCTCCATATCCTGGCCCCTAATGGTGGATTTACCCCAAGGCCCTATCCTGGATGCATTTCTCTTTTCTTTCAACACGCTGTCTTGCTAACCAGCTTCCATGAGCTCAATGATCATTTCTATGTCGATTTGCAGATCAAAAAATCGAGTCTTGGGGATGTTGCCCACATATCCAATTGCTTTTGGGTCATTTGTTGAGGGTCTTCTCTAGGGTGACGTGCCACTTCTGACATGTCTCCTCTTCAGTGAGGTATTTGCTATTGAAACATTTTCTCTTTTGACATGTTCTTTCCATGTTGACCTATTTCCTCCATGGGAAGTTATTCTTTTTAGGATGAGGCATTCTTTCCTGGGTAAGGTGTTCCCTGTAGAGTAAGATAGTTTCTTCATGATTCTATATTATTCTTAAGTTCATTCTAGAGTGAGATATTCCTTTTGGGGTGAAGAAGATCTTTGCCTGGGATATTCCTAGATCTGTTTAGGTCCTAGCTAGATGAAGGGAAGAAACACTCCAGAATTTCTCCTAAATGTAAACGTTCATCCATCTGACAAGAATTTGCTTAAGGTAGAGTAGAAAAACTGTTGAATTTGAAGTCGCTGAACCCAAATTCTAATGCTACTTTGCCACTGGCTACTTTTTTGACCATAAAGTCTCTGGGCTTTAATTTTTTCATCTGCAAAAAAAGAAAAAGCAAGAGTGTGGACTTAATGGCCACTAAGAACTCTTCTAGTTCCAAATCTATGGTTTCATTATCTTACTAGAGGCAGGTACTGGGAACTGAGATGCACCATCTCTCTGGCCCTGTAACTCCCCACAAGGTCTTTCTCCTTTGACCTCTCACTCACCAGTCTGGTCTGTTCTCAGAACTGTTTCTGCCCCCTTTTCACCATCAGAACCACCTTGGTCTAACAGTACCCCTGGGTCTCGAGGGCAGTTCCAAGATGTCAACCCTGCTTCCTCCTGAGGAGGAAGGCCCTAATGCAGCAAACTTCATGTCTTTCCCAATAGCCACAGATGCTGCAAGAATGGACTCCTACCTCATGATCTGGAACGAACAGCCCTCATCCCCCCATGAAAGCTCACATCCTTATCATTTCTGCTGCAAGGAGGCTATGGGACCTCCTGAAGGCTGACAGACAAGTTGGCCTGTAGCCAGCATCCTCACGGTGCTGAGTCAGGAAGCTGAGGCCTAAGAGAGGCTGAGAGCTGTTGGGAAGAATGAATCAGGAGAGATGTGAGTTTGTATCTTCCCCCTGACACTTCCAGGGTAGGTGACCCCAGGCCATCCATTGAGCCTCAGTTTCTTTATCAATAAAACAGGGATGCTAATATCATGAGTACTTACAGGGTTGTCAAGGATCAAATGAGATAATCAATCAATCAATAAGGATTTATTAATGTCCTCTATGTGTCAGGGACTACACCAAGGACAGAATACAAAACTCCTGCTCTGCAGGAGCCTGTATTGTCTCGGGTAGGTGCAACATGAAACTAAATAGGGATATTTGGAATTAATTCAAGATATCCCAGAGGGGAAGCCACTAGCTGTTGGAGAACTGCTTTATAAAGAAGGTGGCTGCTGAGCTGAGCCTTGAAAGAAATAGGTAGTTTAAGGGGCAGAGGTGAGAATGGGAATGGGAAAGAGGAGCAGGGAGAGTTCCAAATCTGATGTGTATAGATTGCTTTTCAGGTCTTAAAATGCCATGAAAATGTCAGTATTATTTGTATTGTCATTCACTTAACAATTCACCTACAACAAATTGCTTAATATTCTTTAAGCATCTACTATTAAGCACCTAATATTCATTAAGCCCCTGCCAAGCGTGTCTCTCTGTTTCTGTGTCTCTCTATCTCCATCTCTTTGTTTCTGTTTCTCTGTCTCTGTCTCTCTGTGTGTGTCTCTCTCTCTCTGTCTCTCTCTGTTTCTGTCTCTCTCTATGTGTGTGTGTATATATATATATATATATATATATATATATATATATATATATATCACTGGATCTAAGAGTACATGAAAAAGAGTAAGAAGTAGGGATACTGAAAAAGTAGGAATGGGCCAGATCATGAAAGGCTTTTGAAGCCCTGAAGGGTTTTATATTTGATCCTGCAGGTGATAAGGGAGCCAAGGGAGTTTATTGAGAAGATCAGAAATATGACCTGGTCAGATCTGTGCTTTAGGAAGATCACTTTGGCAGTTGATAAGGATTGAAGAAGGTCTCTGGCCAGAACACTAACCAGCAGGCAATTTTAATTATCCAGGTTTGAAGAGGTGAAGATTTCTGTTAGGGTATAACAGTGTCGGAGGAGGAAAGGGGGCATCCATATGAGAGGTTGTAAAGAGAGATCACTGCCTGGATATGGGGTGGGTGGTGGTGAGAGTGAGAAGTTGAGAAGGACACTTGGGTTTCAAGCCTGGATAATGGGGATATGGCTATCTTCCACAGTGATGGGCAAGTTAGGAAGAGGAGAAGGTGTGGAGAAAAAGACAATGGACTTGTTGAGTTTAAGATAGCTACAGAATATCCAGTTTCAAAAGCTTAATAGGCAATTGGAAATGCAAGAGTGTAGACTGAAAGAGTATATTGGACAAATAGATCTGAGAGTAATTTGGAGAGAAGTGATAATTAAAACCATCTGAACTCATGGGATCACTAAGTGAAATACAGAGGGAGAAGAGAAGATGGTCCAGGGCAGAGCCTTGGGTTAGTGAGTGTGATATGGATGAAATTAATAGAGTACATGGTACCCTGGGAAACTGATTTGGGAGACCAAGAGAACAGAAGTCTGGCCATGGAAACTGGAAAGAAGCAAGAATGAGGGGGCCAACAGTGGTGAATACTGGCTCCATGAGACATGTTTGGATGGTGGTTGTTCTGTTGAATTCACCCAAAGGGGAAGGCAGACCCAAGGCTGGTGATCCCCACATTTCCCCTTCTTCATTTTCTTTTCTCATGAGAATGGTATCAGTTCCCTAAAGAGAGGCTAAATCTTTGTTTCTTAGGGTCTTAGGTGCTTCCCTTTCCCTTTTCTTTTGAAAGCCAATTTTTTAACCCTATGTTAGTGGTTCATGTGTTTCATTACTCAAGTTCAATGGAGAAAGGGCTAATTCAGAAGGAGAAAGATACATTCTTTTTTATTACTGGCGGAACATTTCCTGGCATGTTTTCTCAGAGCTGAGCAAAAGAGAATTATTGCTTCATATTTTATAACTTCTCAATGATTCCTAGGCAATAGTGCAGCAGTTTTAGAGACTGTGGTGAGCTGCCACTGGTATGAAGGGTGAAAACTTGGTCACTTTTTTCTTCCCATTGTTTTCCAAAGGTGGTTTGAAAGGAAAACCATTCCTGCAGAGTTGAGGAAGTGAATAAAAAGTCACACCCAAGGGGAAGAGCTGGGAAAGAAAAGTACTGCCTGTTTAGGCTACAGGGGTAGACAATTAGAGTGACCAATCCTGCTTTACCAATACCCCAACCCTCAGTTGCTCCACTTGCCACTGCTTTAAAATAGCAGCAAATATAAAATAAAGATAAGGTGTAATTGGGAGGGGAGAAAGAAGACCATTAACAAAGTGAGTGGATCAGAAAAGGCTTCACACAGGACTTTCCAACTCAATCAGGGATTCTAAGAGTAAAGAAAGGGGAAGAAGAAGGTGGGGATAGTTTAAACTTAAGATGTGGAGGTGGGGGGATGCAGCATCCTAAATAAGAAACAGCAATCATGGCTGGGCCATCATGTCTCTAGAAGGGAGAAGTGTATAAGAAGGCTAATAAAATGGGAGGGGGCCAGGTTGGGAAGAGCTTTAAATCTCAAACAGAGGAGTCTGAATTTGATCTTCAAAACAATATTTCCAGGCTCATTTGTGACTGCTGTGACTAGAGAAAAGGTTTGCATTTACATAACACAGGCCAATGGCTAAGCCCTTGGGCTAGCCTGGGTATGGGTCTCAGGAGGCACTGATTTATGCCCTGATTTATGAGACCTTGAGGAAAGCAAGGAGAAGGTTACACATATTTATTAAGTGTCTACTATGTGCCGGGCACTGTGCTAAGCATTTTACAGATATTTTCTCATTTGATCTTCACAACAAATCTGAGAGATGGGTGCTATTATTATTATTTTTGGATAGGTGCTATTTTGATACCCACTTTAAAGTTGAGAAAATTGAGGCAGATTGAAAAGAAGAGATTTGCCCAGGATCACATAATTGATAAATCTCAGGTCAGATTTGAACTCATGCACTATGTACCTCCTAGCTGCCCAAAGTGCTATATAAATGCTTACTATTTATTATTCCTGCCCTCAAGGAGCTCATATTCTATTGAATAAAATTTCCATTCTCTCATTTGTATATCACTATCTATGTCTTTTTATAGTGGGAGCCACCAGGGACCAAGTCCTGTTTTCTGTCCCTCTTTGTACTCAGCCAAGTGTCAGATAATTAGGGTTATGTCAGATGTTTTCATAATGGGAATATCTTCCTCATCTTTCACCATTTCCAATCTCTCAGATTCCCTCATTTCATTCGGCTCTGTCTTTAGATATGAGCATAGCTTTGGTCCCTGTGCCTCAGAGCAGGGCTGAAAAAACAGAGGTCAGAAGGTAGGGGGTTTATGTGGACTGAAGGCAAGACTTCTTCAGTCTAGAAAAATGAGAGGGATTAGGAGCCAGCCTACCAATTCCCAAAGGGCACTGTGATACAAAGGAGCACCTATGGTAGGGATGGGACATGGACTTGTTCAAAAGGCTTTCCTGTCAAATCCAGAACTCTTAGAATCCCACCCTCCATCCCAGAAAAAGAAAAGGAAGCACCCCTGGGATTTGTCCTTAGTTCTATGCCTTCCAACATTTTCTCCAATAATTTATGGGGGAGCAGAGAGGATAGGATCATTGGATTTTCAGATGATGTGAAAATGGAAGGAATAGTAGGAGAGTGGGGTAAAAGAATCAGAATTTGAAAAGATAAAGGCTAATCAAGGAAGAAAATTAATCAGGATAAATATAAAGTGTGACATGCTGGTTCAAAAAGTCAGTGGTACAAATTTAGGATGGAAGAGGCGTAACTAGGTTACTGCTGTGGGGAAAAAAAAGACTTGAGGGCTTCAGATACGCAATATGAGCAAACAGTGTGCCACATTAATTATAGCCTGCTTTTTCTATATGCTTATTTAATCCTCACAACAACCCTGTGAGATAGGTGCTATTATTATCACCACTATAAATGAGGAAATTGAATCTAGCATCTGTATGATCTTAAGCTGCATTAATAGGAATATATTGTCCAGAATTAAAGGGATCACGATGCTGCCATACTCTGACCTATGAGCTATAATACTATCATGTTCAGTTTTGGATGATAACTTTTAGGAAAGACATTGACAAACCTGAGTATACCCAGAAGAGGGGGATTTCCAGAGAAGGCTATATACTCTGTCATACACAGATCAGTTGAAGGAATATGGACTATTAAATCAAAAGAAAAGAATTCAATCCAATTACACAAACACTTCTTAAATACCCATTATATATACATATATAAATATGTATTTATTTGGATATTTATATATATATATATATATGTATTTATTTGGGTATTCATATATATATGGATATATATTCATATATATATGGTTATATATATATATATATACACATATATGTATATATATACCCAAATAAATACTTATTAAATGCCCATTATATAAATAACATTGTTCTAGGTTATGGGGAATAAAGAAAAGAAAAGAAAACAAAACAGTCACTATCCTCAAGAAGGTTATATTATACTGAACTGGGGCTGACGCATGGCTAATGGCTATCTCTGTTTGGAGGAATATCATGCAAAGAGCAAAGGGGCTAGCTTTGTTCTGCTTGGCTCTAGAGGGCATAACCAGGAAGAACGTGTAGAAATCTTGCAGGAGTAGATGCTAGTTCTATACTAGGGAGTATTATAGTACTGGAGAGACAGTGTTATTTAAAAAAAAAGAACAAATATTTCAGAAAATAGAGTTTCCCATCACCACAAGTCTTCAAGTAAATGCTGGATAGCCCCTTGTGGGAGGTATTAAAGAGATATAAGGTATATATGAGTTGGATGAGATGGCCACTAAGGTGCCTTTCAATTCTGAGATTCAGAGAAATCCTACTTTGGGCAACAGAAAAGGCAATAAGGAAGCTTAAAGAAAAGGTACTGCAAATCTCCTTAGATGAGAAGGAATTTCTGGATGATAGAGGTGGAAGCCATGAATTCTAGAGCAGCCCTGACCTCTGAGAAAGGTCTGGGATAGTCTTTCCTGGCCATCTTCTCCAGACCAGAGACAGGCTTCTAGTCTGGTGACATAGGCCCCAAGGGCAGAACTTTAGATCCTGGGAGTATACATGAAGATATTTCCCTAATGTTGACTCCCAGCCTCTTAGGAAGGATATCCACAGTCTTTAATTAAATTAAAGCAGGCTTTAATGCATGTGTGTGAAAGGGAATCGGGTACAATCCTAGGGAGGTGTATCATGAAGTGACATGGCGTTTTTGTTTGTCTGTTTTTCTTCTAAGAATTGTCAGTTATTAAAAAACTGAGCCCTGAAATGGAAGTCAGATCTGGCATTTACTGGAGGAACCGGTGAGTCCATCGAGCTCAACTCCCTCCTTGATAGATATGAAAACTGAGGCCCAGAAAGGTAAAATGATTTGCCAAAGTTACTGTGGTAGCAAGTAATAGGGTCACATGCTTCCCAGAGCAATTACCCTCAGCACTAGATGGAGCCCAGGATCAGACCTAAATCCTATTTCAGAAGTGAACCAGTCTCTGGTCTATGTCTCATCTCCCTTTGAGCTAGTCATTAGAAAGTCTGAAGTTTCAGAAAAGAGCTTTTTTCCCCTATTTGTTTGTTTAAGAGCCATGAATATGTTCATGTATATTTTTACGTGTATACACACACACACACACACACACACACACATCCAGCCCTGTCCCAGGCACCATAGAGGAGACAAAAGAAATTAAAAACATAATTCTATCTGTGAAGAGTCTGGCTGGGGAAATAAGATGAACCCACAAAAAACAGTTTGCCAACAAAACATTTTATGAAAGCCACAGAATTCTAAAGCATCACAGGGGGGTGCTCTTGTTATTCAGTCATTTTTCAGTCATGTGTAACTCTTTGTGACCCCATTTTGGGGTTTTCTTGGGATAGATACTGGAGTAGTTTGTTATTTCTTTTTTCCTCCTCATTTTACAGGTGAGGAAACTGAGATAAACAGGGTGAAGTGACTTGCCCAGGGTCACACAGCTGGTGGGTGTCTGTGGCCAGATTTGAACTCAGGAAGATAAGTCCTGCTTATTCCAAACTCATGTTCTGTCTATTGCATCACCTAAGTGTCCCATCAGCTTGGAAAGGGACTGCCTAATCCAGTCAGTACTTGAACAAGAATCCTCTCTTCAACATGGTGTCTCCAGTATATGAAGGGAAGTCAAATGGTGGAGCGATTAGCCCAGTTCTGCTTGGTCCCAGAGGAAAGAACCAGCAGATGTAGACAGGGGCCTGTCTCAAATCCCTGCTCTGACACCGATTGCTTGAATGACCTTGGAAAATCTCTCTGGGATTTAGCATCACCATCTGTAAAATGGAGGAATTGGATAGGGTGATTTTTTGGATTTTCCCCAGCTCTGGATCACAGAATCTTAGTGACAGCCGGGGTCTCAAGGGTCATCCGGTGCAATCTATACTTGAACAAGAATCCCTTCCTTCACACCTCTGACAAGGGATCATCCAATCTCCACTAGAATGCTGCTAATGAGGGTGAACTTGTTACCCTCTGAGGCTGCCCATTTGCACTTTGGACCAAGCTTTAATTGTTAGGAATTAAGATCTTCACTGGCCCTTCATCTCCTTGGAGGCTTGAGAACTACCTTCTAGTATTTTAAAGGCTATCAGGTGGGAAAAGGTTCAATCTTCTGCTTGTTCCCCGAGGATATAATTTGAATCAATGGGCGGAAGTTCAGAAAGGCAGATTTCTGCTCAACATCAAGGGAAATTTCCCAACAGTTAAAACTGGGAATTGAATCCAAATTAAGTTCTTTTTCCACTGGACCATGCAGTCACGAGTCCAGCTGGCATCATATCCCACCCTCCTGTGCCAAAGCAGGAAGGAATCAGTCCTGAAAATCCGCAGTAAATGTTGTCAGGGCATTAACCTGGACATCTGGGAGAGATGGACTAGCAGAGAGTTTGCCTATCAGCGCCGGGCCAAATCCTTCTAATCCTCTTAACTCGTGACCACACTGGGAGAATGTGCCCACCTCAACAAGAATCCTGTTTCCCACAGTTCAACCACATCCAGTCAAGAGCACAAAACAGGCCAGAATGACTTTTTGGAAATTAAAATGCAGGAATCAGAGTCAACCCATAGTTCTGTGGGCACCTTTGGAAAAAGGATAGCCTCATCGTTTCTCATCCGTACTGCCTCTTGGCAGATGTCAAAATAACCTAGAGTACAGGTCTGACCACATCCATCCCTTGCTCAAAAACCTTTAGAGGCTCTCTACCACTTCTTAGCAGGAAACACAAAATTCCTCAGCCTGTTCCTTGAGGTTCTCCCTGGACTGCCTCCCGCCAACCTTTCTTTCCACTCAAAAATCCTATGTTCCAGCCCCCTGGATTACTTAAAGCTCCTTGCCTTTATATAAGCCATCTCTTGCTATAGAATGGATGTTGGAGGAAATAGTCTGAACTAGGGAAAAACCTGAGTTGCAAGATCTTAAGGAGAAATATTATTTTATTACTTTGGCCAACAGGGGTTCAGAGGTGACCAAGATAAACCTAGCAGAGGCTCTCACTGGACCTGGGTTACTGAAGCTCTTTGGGTGTCAGCAGCTATTGCTGAGACTCTGTTCTGTTAAGAAGCTAAAGCATCCTTCTTCAGATCTTGTTTATGCTGACCATTTGCTTAGTAAACCTTTTTTTCTTCCTTCCCACTGTGGAAGGAAACTTGACCAGCCACTGCTAGATCAGCATAGACTCAGAATAAGGAGGATCTGCATAAATGAGTTTTTGCTTTTGGTTAATAAATGAAAAATGAGCCCAGTATGAGAAGCTGCACCAGGAATGGGTAGGAGTAAAAAGCTGGGAAGAGTGGGGAGGAATTTCAAGTGATATTCTGGGAGGCCCCTGGAAAGGCTCAGGCCTAAGGCTTAATCAGGATCCTCTTGCTTTACAGAATTTTTTTCCCCTTCTTTCTAAATCTCAGCCATGGACTTGATTTTAGAGAATAATAATAACCATGATGATAATGATAGGCAATAGCTAACATTTAAATTGATTTGCAAAAGAACTTAACAAATATTATCATTTGATTTGCATAAAAATAGTGGGAAATAAGTATTATTTTATTTTTATTTTACAGATGAATAAAATGACTCAGATAGAGGTTAAGTGACTTGTCCAAGATGGCACAGATAGTAACAACAACAACAATAATACAATGTAACAATGATGATGATAGGGCTTTGTTATAAGAACTTGTAATGTACTAGGCACTGTGCAAAGTGTGGGGGATACCAAATAAGACTTTCAAAGAACTCACAGTCATATGGATAAGAAAATATACCAATAAAGTATGTACAAACAAGATGTAGACAGACTAAGTTGGAGATAATCAATAGATAGCTGGTCTCTTTTTAAAATCAATTTTAAAAGAACTGCAATCTATTTTAAATAGTATTTTATTTTTCAATTACTCATGAAAACAATTTTTAACATTCATTCTTTTGAGGGAAAGGGACCTGTATGTGCAAGAATGTTTGTGGCAGCCCTCTTTGTAGTGGCCAGAAACTGGAAACTGAGTAGATGCCCATCAGTTGGATAATGGCTGAATAAATGGTGGTATATGAATATTATGGAATATTATTGTTCTGTAAGAAAGGATGAGCAGGATGTTTCAGAGAGGCCTGGAGAGACTTACATGAACTGATGCTGAGTGAAACGAGCAGGGCCAAGAGATCATTATATATTTCAACAACAATACTATATGATGATCAATTCTGATGGACGTGGCCCTCTTCAGCAATGAGATGAACCAAATCAGTTCCAACAGAGCAGTAATGAACTGAAGCAGCTACACCCAGTGAAAGAACTCTGGGAGATGACTATGAACCACTACATAGAATTCCCATTCCCTCTATTTTTGTCCGTCTGCATTTTTGATTTCCTTCACAGACTAATAGTACACTATTTCAGAGTCTGATTATTTTTGTACAGCAAAATAATTTTGGATGTGTATATTATTTTGTATTTAATTTATACTTTAACATATTTAACATGTATTGGTCAACCTGCCATCTGGGGGAGGGGGGGAGGGGAAGGAGGGGAAAAATTAGAACAAAAGGTTTGGCAATTGTCAATGCTGTAAAATTACCCATGCATATATAAAAAGCTATAAAAAAAATCATATACCAAAAAAAAACCCAAAAACAAAAAACATTCGTTCTTTTGGTAAAATTTTGAGTTTCAAATTTTTATACGCCCTACAGATTTGATATAGATTATATATGTGCTATCTTGCTAATGTTTCCATATTAGTCATGTTCTGAAGGAAGAAATAGTTAAAGTGAAAATAGTAGGCTTTGGTCTACATTCAGACTTTATCCATTCTTTCTCTGGTATCTCTGGATACCATTTTCCTTTATGAATCCTTTGTAATTGTCTTGGATCATATTGTTAAAAGAGCTGTCTGTTGTAATTGATCATCATACAGTGTTGCTATTACTATGTACAATGTTCTCCTTCTTATTTCACTTTGTATCAGTTCATGTAAGTCTTTTCAGGTTTTTCTGAAATATGAAATATTTCTTATAGCACACTAATATTCCATTACATTCATATACCACAACTTGTTCAGCCATTTCCCAATTGATGGGCATCTTTTCAATTTCCAATTCTCTGTCATCACAAAAAGAACTGCTACAAATTTTTTGTACCTCTGAGTCAGTTTCTTCATCTGTAAAATAGAAATAAATTAGTACATTCCTAGGATTTTTATAAGAATCAAATGATAATGTTAAGTTCTTTTACAAACCAATATAAATGTTAGCTGTTGACTATCATCATCATCATCACCACCACCATCATCATTATTATTCTCAAAGTTCAGTGACTTTGGCCCAAGTTCATGGCTAAGATTTGGAGAAAAGGGAAAAAAAATTCTGAACAATCTTACAGGAGGCAAGAGGATCCTGATTAAGCCTTAGGCTAGAGTCCTTCCAGAGCTGCCCAGGATGCCAGTTGAAATCCCCCCCCCCCCCCCCCACCCCCCCCCCCCCCCCCCCCACACACACACACTCTTCCTGGCTTCTTACTCCTACCTATTTCTGGTGTATCTTTGCATACTGGGCTAAATTTTCATTTATTAATCAAAATCAAAAACTCAGTTATGTAGATCCTGCTCATTCTGAGTCTATGCTGATAGAACAGCATATTGTCCTTTTCCTTTATCTACTGATCTTCTTGGGATAGAGCTAGTAGTTGTATTTCTGGAACAAAAGTTTTGCATACTTATAGTTCCAAATTGTTCTCCAGAATGGTTGGATCAGTTCACAACTCCACCACAATTCATTAGTGTCCTAATTTTTCCACACCCCATCCAACATTTGTCATTTTTCTTTTCTGTCATATTAACCAATCTTGTAGATGTAAGATGGTACCTCCAGATTGCTTTAATTTACATTTCTCTAGTCAATCTTGATTTAGAGCATTTTTCATATGACTATACATTTCTTTGATTTCTTTTGAAAATTTCATGTTTATATCCTTTGACCATTTATTAATTTAGGAATCACCCATGTTTTTTATGAATGACTCAGTTCTCCATATATTTGAAAAATAAGTCTCTTTTATCAGAAAAACTTGCAGTAAAATTTCCTCTGTTTCCAGCTTTCCTTCTAATCTTGGATGCATTGGTTTTGTATGTGTAGAAACTTTTTTATAATGAAAAATGCTATCTCCCTGCATTCAGAGAATTAATGGCGTCTGAGTGTAGATTAAAACATTTTTTTCCATTTTCTTTATTTTATTGCTTTGCGCCACATGACAAATATAGAAATATGTTTCACATGATTTTATATGTATAATTGACATCTCATTTCTTGCCTTCTCTTTGCAAAGGCGAAGGGCAGGAGAGAACTTTGAACTCACTTTTAAAAAATATTAAAAATAAATAAAAAACAAGTATATTTTTAAAATGCAAGTCAAAATGATCCTGACATTTTGCCTCACATCCAGTAAACCTGCAAACATGACAGAAATTGGAACAGTCAGTGTTGGAGGACTTCTGGGAAGACAGATATATTAATGTATTGTTGGTAGAGCTGCAAATTATTATGAATATTCTGGGAAGCAATTTGAAATTATGATAGCTAACAAATTAGGTAGCAAAAAAGTCTCTACCTTTTGATCCAGAGAGTTCCTTGCAAACTTATATCCTGAGATGGTCATTGACACAAAAAAGGTTCCATGTACCTCAAAATATTTATCGCAGCACTTTTCATCATAGTAAAAAACTGGAAACAAAGTCAATATCTGCCATTTGGAGTAGGGTCCCTATGGTGCTTGAATGGAAAGGAATATCATTGTGCTGTAAGAAATGATAAATATAGAGAAACATGGGAAGACATATGAATCAATGCAGAGTCAAGTAAAAGCATGCCCAAGAAAGGAGCCACACAAAATAATTACAATAATGTTAAGTGGAAAGAATAGCCACCACAAAACAACTGCAGATGAATGTTTCAGAATTACAAAGAAAAAGCATAGCTTCAAAGAAGAGATACAAGAAGATACTTCTCTCTACCCTACTCCTTTACAGATTGTATGTGTACATGTGTGTGTATGTGTGTGTGTGTGTGTGTGTGTGTGTTGTGTTTTGGGTCAAGGTCCATGGATATGGAACATTACATATAATATTAGGTTTATTAGCACTTAGCATAGTGCCTGGCACATAATAGGTGCTTAATAAATGATTGCCTGATTGGCATACCAATCTGTTTGGTTGAATGGTTTTTTCCTTCTACTTTTCCTTTTTTTAAAAAAAAAAATTCTTTGTTATAAGTGATGACTTTTTGGGAAAGGGAAGGGGAAAAGGAAGGGGAAGAATATAAATGAAAATAAAATAGCTGCAAATTTAAAAAAAAATGTTAAATATTAAAAAGGAAGAAAACACCCGGCTTTGGTCTCCTGATTTCCTACCCAAGACTCTTGTTTGCTCACTCATCAATCCTCTGAGTCAGACCACTTGAGTTATGTGTTCCATTGGGCTGAGCTGAATCACCTGGCAAGGAGCCCTCTTTGCCTCTAGAGGTGTTGGAAGTTGAATGTTCATCAGTTCTCTCCATTTGCTATGTGAGATCTGTCCCCTTAAACAATTTATGCATCAGCCTCCCAAACCCGAGCTGCCATTTATATAACATTTGAAGATTTTCAATTGATTGTTATCACATTCAAATCACATTTGACTCTGTAGCAACTACCTTTAAGGGCAGGGGCTACAGACAAGATTATACCCATTTATAGATGAGGAAACAATGTCAAGTTAAGGGTCCAGTGATTGCTTTGCCTGAATTGATGAAGGAAGATGACATCCAAGCAGTCCTATTATCCCAATCCCTATCTGCTTTTTGAGTTCTATATGACAGCTAAGGTGAGTCTGATCTGGGGATGGATTGAGAGAGGAGCAGTATATAGGACTAGGGATGTGATGGGTAAGGGGGAACAGCGATGGCCCCCTTTCACTCTTCCCAGGTCAAGAGCACAGCTAGAGATCGTTTTTGGCCATCCTGAGCACCATGCTTTAAGAAGGACATTGATAACCTTTTAAGGAAAGGCAAGCAGGATGGTGAAGGACCTCAGGCTCATGTCATATTGAAGACTGTTGGAATTTCAGACCCTGAACCTGGAAAATGCTAGGAAAGATGTTCATTATTTTTTGTTACTGTTTTTGGTCTGAGTTGTTGAATTGGGTCCAACTCTCTGTTGACCCCATTTGGGATTTTTTGGCAGATACAAATGTGGTTTGCCATTTTCTTCTTTAGCTCATTTTTACAAATGAGGAAATGGAGGCGAATAGGATTAAATAACAAGCTAGTAAGTGTCTGAGGCCAGATTTGAACTCATGAAAATGAGGCTTGCTGACTCCATGCCCAGCTATGCGCTATGGCACTACCTAATGGCCTAGAAGTATAGGATAGTTTTTTTTTCTTTTCTTTTTTGGGGGTTTGTTTGTTTGTTTATTTTAACAAACATTACTTTATGAATCATGTTGGGAAAGAAAAATCAGAGCAAAAGAGAAAAAAAAACTAGAAAAAAGAAATGAATTTAAATTGTTTCCTTAGTTCTTTTACTGTTCTGTAAAAAATGGGGAACAAGCCGATTTTAGAAATGCCCAGAAAGTTACATAAGCTGATGCTGAGTGGAACAAATAGAACCAGGAATACCTTGTACACAGTAACAGCAAGAATGTGCGATAATCAACTAGGAAAGGTTTGGTTCTTCTCAGTGGTTCAGTGATCCATTATAGACTTTGGACAGAAAATACCATTTGCATCCAGAAAAAGAACTAAGGAAACAATGTAAATTCATTTCTTTTTTCTAGTTTTTTTCTAACTCTTTTGCTCTGATTTTTCTTTCCCAACATGATTCATAAAGTAATGCTTAGCCATTCCCCAATTGATGGGCATCCACTCTTTTTCCAATTCTTTGCTGCCACAGAAAGAGCTGCTACAAACATGCTAGCTGTTTTCAAGTATTTGATGGGCTGTCACATGGAAGAGAGAAAGAAAGACTTCTTATTAAAGCTGGGACTTGGAGAAAGCCAGGGGATGAAGATGAGGAGGGAAAAGATTCCAGGCATGGGGGACAGGGCTGGGTGAAGAAAGAGCAAGAAAGTCAATGTCTCTGGTTTCAGAGTGCAAGAAGACTGGAAGGGGCAGGGGAAGTCATGAAAGGCTTTAAATGTCTAAAAAAGGAGCTAACATTTCATCCTGGAAGTGATAGGGCAGTGATGGGATCCTAGGGAGTAAGAGTAAAGGAGGATATTTGACAGTTTGGGTGGGCAAAAACAAGGCAGGGAGAGGTAAGGAGTGGAGCTAGGAGAGAGGAAGGTTAAAATATAAAATCTGGGTGCTTAAAGGGCAAACCCTGTTCTTCTAAAATGCTGGCTAGGCAGCCGTGGGCAGGTTAGGCTGTAATTACAGACCGCCTACTAAGAAGCCAGGCTGGCAGGGCCACGGGGCATGGGCTGTCTCTATGGGCTAGCACACTCTTCTCTGCTGAGCTGACTTCTGTGCCCCTGAGTAAGAGCTCTTGTTCTCCAGCAGCTGCCAGTTTGGAGACCAAAATCCCTGTGGTCTTGTTAGCAGCTGCTGAGCCAATTGTCTCTCCTTGGTGGAATTCAGAAGGCTGAGCTCAGTTCCCAGCCCTCCCTGCCCCTGACACTGGGTCTGTTCATCTCTCTGCTCCTTTCCCCTCTCTTTTCCTTACTCACCCCAAAGCCCAGAGGGGCAGACTCTACATTATCAAGGTCAGTATATGAAGGGGAGTTACTCTCTTCCCCTTCCCCAGCTTCTGAGATAGTCCTGAGCTCCTGATTTGTGTTTGGGCCCTCTAAGTCATGATCAATTAGTCCTGGCTAGCAGGGGATTTTATACCCCAAACTGGGTGCAGGTTCATGGTGGGCAGTCCAGAGAGAAGCGATAAAGAGTAATTTTAAGGTTGATAATGTTAGTAGTATCAGGACCTTGCAGGCAGTGGGAATTTCTGGGGAGCTCAACTCTGTTCATATTTGCCCTGGTGGTCCCCAGAACACCAGACATGGGAGTAGGACTGGGAGGAGTCAAAGGCAAAGTTCTGTTCCCAGGAGAAAAGAAAGAGTAGTGGGTGGGGTCTGTCTTGGGGTGGGCAGGGAAGAGACAATCTCTGTGGGAAACAGACCTATGTAGTGCAAGTTAAAGGGACCTATGGGAGTAAACCGGATTGCCCCATCATTGAGAATATAAGGGGGCGATACATATGTTGTTTGTGAAACTGGCTGAAATATTTGACTCCGGCAAGGAGGTTCAAATGGCATCGGCATCCTACACTTCTATAGAAATCTGTAAAATTTTATGAAAAAAATGTGTAAAGATGAGGACTCATCCTCCGCACTAATAAATCACAGAAGAGATCTCTGTTACATCAATCAATCAAAAATAAATTAGGTATGAATAATAAATTATAAATTTAATTTTAATAATGTAATAAATTTGAAAGTTTCTTAGTGGCTTGGGTCATTGTATAAAATCAGATGCCACAGCAGAAAATATATTTCCTATTGAAGAAAGGAAATAAATATTAAGTACTTACTGAGTGCCTGGTACTGTGTTAACCATTGGGGATATACAGAAAGGTTAGAAAACATGTTCCCAGCTCTCAAGAAGTTCACATGTCCAATATAGGAGAAAGCATGAAAGCAACTACATGTTAATTATACACATAAATACTTTACACACACCTACACATATATGTGCATGTATATATACATCTTTGCATGTCTTCATAAGGAGATTGTGACCTTGGTAGGAAGACTTTTCCTAACAGCTATTATCTACCTCCTTAGTAAGTATTCTTTCTAAAAGCTAAATAAGATTAGCCAATAATCAATGGGAAGTATACCAGTGGGGGATCTTGAGAAATAGAAAACACCATCATTTTAGATTTGGGGGGATCTGACATCCCAATGTGAATAAAACTTGGAGTAGCGGGTATAGTACTTAGCACAGTAACAGGCACTTAGTAAATGCCAGTTGACAATAGAATGGTGAACACAATGACGAGATTATGTGATGATCAACTCTGATTGACTTGGCTCTTCTCAACAATGTGGTGATTCAAGGCAATTCTAATGGACTTAAGATAGAAAATGCCATCCACATCCAGAGAGGGAATTATGGAGACTGAATGTGGATCAAAGCATACTATTTTCACTTTTTGTTTGTTTCTTTTTTTTTCCATTTTGGTCTGATTTTTTTTTTTTTTTTACAACATGACAATTTTGGAAATGTTTAAAAGAATTGCACATATTTAACTTATGTTAAATTGCTTGCTATCTTGGGGAGGGGAGAGGGAAGAGAGGGAAGAAATTTTTGGAACACAAAGTCTTACAAAAATAAATGTTGAAAACTATATATGTATTTGGGAAATAAAATACTATTGAAAATTAAAAAAAAATAAATGCCAGTTGACTGACTGGCACTATGTCTTGTATAGTATTCTATTTGAGGGTGAAATTTCAATTTTAAACAGAAACCTAGGGATAATGAAAAACACACTGATTTGAGGGTCAATAAACCTGAGTTTGAATTCCATCTTTTCTGTCCTCTCAGTATGAATTTGAATAAAGGATCTCTCCTTTCTGGGTTCTCCCCTTTGTTGAATGAGGACATTGAGTGAAAGGGTCAAAAAGGCCCCTCCCTTCTCCAAACTTAAGATTTTTATGAATTATTGCTCATAAAAGGGTGGGCTTTTCTAGTACAAGGTGGAGAAGGAGAGGAGACAGTTTAAATATAACCTCCAAAGTTGAATATTTAATAAAAAGAAAACTGAAAAGATTGAAAGGGACCAGGTTTATATCCTTGCCTGGGATTTGGAGTCAGAGAATATAGTTCTGAAACCCATCTCAGTTCCTTACTTCTCACATGATCTTGAGTAAGTCACTTTCAGCCTCAGTTTCCTCCTCTTTGTAAAATAAATAAATTAGAGTTTAAGCAAGATGACCACCATCACTTTTCACTTCTATATGGGATAGTGGGAATGACCTGTGTCCACATAACATTCTATTCCCACTCTGCCCTACCCCCATCAATATTCAGGGGGATTGGGCTTCTGTCCAGGGGAAAGTAATACACACCAAGGTAGACTAAACAATCCCATTCTGTTCTATTGAAGTAGGGAGGGGAGCAGTAAAGGAAGAGAGGCCCTGTTGTTACTGGGTTAAATGCCTTTGGATGGTCTCCCAGATTGGAAGGAAGTGCTGTAATTACTTTTCAGCCACATAACCCTGTGAGGGGTGGGAGTGGTGTGGTAAGGAAAGTTGCCAGCAGTCTCTCTACTGCCTACCTTGGGCCTTATCTCAGGGGTCTTTGGTCTGTTTCCAAGGCTCAGGCCCACCCAAGGCTGAATTTGGTGAATTGGAGATTTGTTCAAAGTTGTTCTCCAAAGACATGTAAGCTCCCACCCTAGTGACTCACCTGAGAATTCTGTTTCTTGTTATGGTGAATAATGAGTGATTGAATGAATAATGGAGGATGGGTGAATGGATGGATGGATGAATGAATGAATGAATGAATAAAAATGATAGTGTTCTAATTTCCATCAGCTGTATTACTTTTGGATTTCTATGAACTTCTCTATCATGCCTTCCTTCCTCAGGAAACTCATCATTAGGGAATCTCATTGTCCTGAAAGATTAAATCTATCTGGTTCTCAGGTTCATCAGTACCCTCTGCCCTTCTGACTGAAGGGCAGAGCCATGATTCCAGGGCTTCTGTTTAAGAATGGGGCTCAACACACTCCTCCCCATTTCCTACCAGCTGCACTGGTTTTAGATTTCTTTGGAATTCTCCACTCTACCCCAGCAAGGTATCTTCCCCTTCTCCCCATCCCCAACTACTTATCGGCTTCTCTCAATAAATTGTAAGCTTCTTGAGGATTGGGACTGTCTTTTATTTAAATTTGTGTTTAAATCCTAGTGCTTATCACAGTGCTTGGCACATAGTGGGCACTTAATAATTGTTTGTTGATTCTCTGCTTAGTACCAACTATGCACTGTGCTAAGCCTAGAAATGCAAGAATAAAAATAAAACTGTCTCCTGACTTCAAAGAACTTACATTCTAATAGAAGAGTGTGTCAAAAGAGCAGTAGTGACCAGAGAAAGGGATTTTGGTTTGGAAAATCACAAGGACACAATAGGATTACAATAAGCTCATGGATATAGATGGGGCAGGGATTTCAGAAGCTATCTGGTCCAACACTCGCATTTTATTTTACTTTATTATTTAATTTCTCCTCAAATGTAAAAACAATTTTAAGTTTTTCAATTTTAAGTTCTTAATTTTCTCTATCCTTCCTCTTTCCCCCTCCATTGAGAAGGCAAGCAATTTGACATAGGTCATTCATGGTTAATCATGCAAAACACATTTCCATGTAACTCATGCTGTGAAAGAAAACAGACAAAAAAAATCCCAAGAAAAATAAAAAAAGTAAAGAGAAAGTATCTCTGATCTGCATTCAGGTTCTACCAGTTCTTTCTCTAGAGATGGACTGAACCTTTCATTAAAGTCCTACAGAATTGTTTTGAATTGTTGTATAGCTGAGAATAGTAAAGTTATTCATGGTAGATCCTCAAACAATATTAGTTACTGTGTACAATGGTCTGGTTCTGCTCATTTCCCTTTGCATCAGTTCTTGTAAGTCTTTCCTGAGCATCCTGCTCATCATTTCTTATAGCACAATAGTATTCCATCCTAGTCATAGACTCAATACTATCCTCATTTTACAGATGCACAAACTGAGGCTCAGTAAAGTTGAATGGCTTGCCCCAAACTTATAATATGAGTTGATTTAGAAACAATGAAAGACTGGACTGAATTATTGTGTCTTACATTATAGGGGATCAGTTGAATTTGCGATTGTTCTTTAAATTCACCAATCAAGACAGTTCAACCCCAGGGTAGGAGTTCAAAATCTGAGTTGGGAAAAACATCCCCATCTATTGGGGCATGATTTCTAGAGATTCCACCTGGAGGGTGAAGGAATTGGGTGTGCCCAGCCTGGAAAACTCATGAGAAACATGATAGCTATCTTCCAGATGTCATGTGAAGGAAAGATTAGACTTGTTCCGTTTGGCCCTGGAGGGCAGACCTAAGAACAATGGAAAGAAACTTTAGAGAAGCAACTTTACTTTTGAGGTCAGCAAAAACTTCCCAACAATGAGAGTTGTCCTACAGGGGGACAGGCCGCAGAGGTAATGGCTTTCTTCTTGAAAATCTTCAAGTCCTGAGCTGGCTATCTCTTTGTCAGGTATGTGATCATAGGAATTCTTTTCTCATAAGGGACTGGGTTAACTGAAGCCTCTTCCAACGCTCAGATTCTGAGACTAGGCCCCACTGGGTCTTATTCTGGGGGGAGAGAAGCAGCAGCAGCAAGGCAGAGCCAAGATGGCCTGGGTCAACAACAGCATGGGATCTGAAGCATGGTCTGGGTTGGGGTTGTCAAGTGAGAGTTCCACTTGGGAACTCATGGATCCAGGGGAAAGTTGTCTTGTAAAGATTAGAGATATTTATCCATAAGGCTATTTTTCACATCTTCAGGACTCACCCATTCTCTCTCTCTCTGTCTCTCTCTCTCTCTGTCTCTCTCTGTCTCTCTCTGTCTCTGTCTCTCTCTTTCCCCCCTCCCCCTCTTTCTCTTCTCTCTGTGTCTCTTCTCTCTCTCTCTCTCTTTCTCTCTCTCTCTCTCTCTCTCTCTCTCTCTCTCTCTCTCTCTCACACACACACACACACAAACACACACACACAGAGTCACACACACATATTCTCATTCTTTCTCTTTGTCTATCTGTCTATTTTGCTCTCAAACACATTCTCTCTTTTTCTCTTTCTCTGTCTTCCTCTCTCTCTCACAGCAGATACATACACAAACACACACAGAGACTCTTATTAATGATGAATAAATTAATGGAGAGGAGAGAGAGAGAGAGAGAGAGAGAGAGAGAGAGAGAGAGAGAGAGAGAGAGAACAAATCTAAGGTTCTTAGCTTTTTTGTGTGTTCTGGATGCCTTAGATATTCTAATGGATCTCTTTTTAGAATAATGTTATTAAATATACAAAATCCACAGAATTTAAAAGTAAGCTGATTATTTTGAAAGACATTTATCAAATAAACATTTCCCCCCTAATACCCAAGTTCATGGCTCCCCAAGTAAGAACCCGTGTGGATCATATGATTCTAAAAGATTAGCCCTGGAATGGCCCTTTGAAATCATTTATTCCAACTATGTCATTTTCTAGATGAGGAAACCAAGATCCAGAAAAGTGTTCTTATTCACTCACCTGCTTGCATAGACTGTCTGTCACATAGAACCTCCGTTTCTACATCTAAATCCATTTTTCTTCCAACTGCACTCACCTAAAGAATTCTTGTTCAGGGATGTCAGATAATAGATTTCTTCCAACTTTGGTTCTGTGACTGAGTCTCTGTCTCCATTTTCATTAAGCAGAGTATAGATGAATTTTGCTTTCTGTCTTTGGGAGGAGAGAATTTGGAACTCAAAACATAGAAAAATGTTTAAAATGGTTTTAACATATAATTGGGAGAAAATAAAATATTAAAAAAAAGAAGTGTATAGATGCTTCCTTTTCTGGCTCTAGGTAATCCTGCTTCCCAGGAAACTGACATATAAAAATCTTACATTATGGCAGAATGGAGCATGAATACAGAATCCCTCTTCAAATGCTTTGGCTCATACGTCTAGAATTAGAAGGGTCATCTATTCTAACTTCCTGTCAAGCTATTAGGAGATTCCCTGTTTTCCAGAGCTAAGACCCAGCAACAAGCTATATCCAAACTTGGCATAACAACAATCCTTTGCGCTCACTCTCTGCATGATCTCAGCCACAGCAAAATCCCAAAATTCTTCGTATTGCTTTGACTAGGTGTTTTCTGAGATCAGACAAGCCCAGACAAGTTCTGGTCATGAATTCTTGTTGTGAATCCAACTTAGCACATTGTTGCTGTCACCTCTCATTGTCAGGGCTACAGTTCACTGCATAGTCATTGGAATAAGAACTGAGAGCTAACTCCAAAGTGGACTCCTCCACTGGTGGGGGTGTCCCCTGCACATGTGTCTGGTTTGCCTCCTTGCTTGCAAGCCATTTCTCTCATTATGAAGGGCAACATCCCTGAGGTACTTAAAACAAGCTTTGACTCAGGAAATTTAGCTTATACTCAACTTAGAATTCTGATCTGTCAGTGATGGAACAAACCTCAGAGGCCTTCTAACTAATCTTACCCTCTCATTTTGCAGAAGGATTATAAGATTGATGAGAAAACTCTGCTAACACATCATATCTATCTAGCCAGCTCCAACCACATCGTGCATCTCTTGCAGTCATTCACCCAGGAAACTCTTGCCTCTCCACAAGTCCCCCTCCCCCAAGACAATCAGCCAATCTATAACTCATCTCACCATTCCTGGAGTTCCCCAAACCAACTCCCCTCCTTGGGCACCCATCTTGTATATGTTGCTTTGCCTTATATCATATAAATAATTATTTATAATCATTATTATTTATACATTATCTAATAATTATTTATTATTCAATAAATAATTGTGTAAATAACACATAAATAGATATATAAATAATAAATATTATATAAAATATAAATAAGTAATACATTAAATATAAATATAAGATTCTTGAAGTCAGGGATTGTCTCATTTGTGTATTGTATCTCTGGTATTGTGCCTAGAGCACAAGTTCCTAATGAACATCTTTTTTCTCATTCATTCCTCCATTCCTTTATTTATTTAGGTGGACAAGCTCAAACCCTGAGAGGGGAAATTACTGGGCCAAGATAACACAGAGATTATGTACTGCACTTGGGAGCTGGCCCCTACTAACTGTTGAAGGATGACAAGAGTTTAGGTTCTCTTGTTAGATCTAGGTTAGATCTGAAAGGGGGAAAAATGAAGTCTTTTTTCTGTCTCTATCTCTTTATCTGTTCTTTGTCTCTTTCTCAGACTGCATACAGACTTCATAGCTAATCACAAATCATGGGTTCAAATCCCAGACCAGGCACTTCTTACTTACATAATCATGAACAAGGCCTTTCTTCTCTGAACCTCAGTTTTCTGATTAGGGACAGAGACCAGAAATTTTACCAGCTTGACCTTGGCTCCCCTGGGGAGAGATGAGCACTTCAGAACCATTATGACTTTCTTCTCCTCTCATTCCTTTAGTCTGCCAGTGGAACTCCGTCCTCACTCTGGGATCACAAGGGGAAAGGGCAGAGGAGAGTATTTTAATCCAAAGATTTTATGTGGTAGGGATGCCTCGCCTGGCTAATTCAGTATGGCTCTCCCCTCTCATCCTGCTTTTCTTCCCCCATGAGGGTTTTTTTTTTTTTTGGCCTACAAATACATCTTCCTTCCCCTCTGAGGCTGTGTTCGGCAAAGGAGTTTAATGAGTCTCCTGACTTCTTCATGAAAACTACCCAGGGAAATGTTGGGCTGATTTCCCAGGAGATCAGAGGAGCCTGCTGGGAATGACTAAGGCTGAGAAAGTGGTCTTTAATGAATTTGGAGATCGCTCCTGCTTGTGTGGGAAACTTTCAGCATCTTCTGAGACAGCTGGGGTGGGAAAAACACTGCTCCAGAGCCAATTCAATTCCTGGTGCTGGAGCCAGAAGATTTGGGTTCAAATTCTACCACTCATTATCTGCCTTCCCTTAGGCAGAATGATTAACCTCTAAGGGATTGTTCTCTGGATAGACTTTCCCAGCTTGACTCTAGAGAAGAAAAAAAAAAAGGGAGCAGGGGAGAGAATAAGCATTTGTACAGCATTTATTCTATGCCAGGCTAAGTGTTTTACAAGTATTAATCACTTTTGAATCTCACAACAACCTTGTGAAGTAAGAGATGTTATTATTCTTATTTTCTAGAAGAGGAAACTAAAGTTAACCTTTGTTTGCAGAGGTTAAATGATTTACTTGCTCTGGGTCACACAGCTAACAAGGGCCTGAAGCTGGCTATGATTGGGTCTTCCTGGCTCGGGCCTCCTTTACTATCTAGCTAGCAGAACTGGGAGCCATCAGTGAAAGTTTCAGGCTTGAGTGAATTGTGCTCCTTTACAAATAATGAGTAATTAATAAACATTTGTTAAACACCTACAATATGCCAGGGGCTGTTCTAAGCATCAGGGATACAAAAAAAAAAAAATTAGTCCTTGCCCTCAAAGGGCTGACAGTCTAATGGGAAAAAGGTCACAAACAAAAACTGAAAAAAGGGATTTGGTTGCCAAGGGCTGGGATATAGTGAAGAAATCAAAAGAAGTTCCAGATACAACATATATTAAATGCCTAGTGTATGCAGAGCACTGTGCTAGATACTGGAGGGTGGGGGGAAGAAGGAGGGAGAGATAAAATTTAGGTGAAACATGAAAGAAAAAGCTTTGATTAATGTTATTCCCAAAATAACCAAACACTGTACTGAGAAAGATAAAAGCACAGTCTATCCCTCAAGGAGTTTGCACTTTAGCCTAGGAATAAAATAATAGCACAGCTAGCTTCAAATACAGGGGAAGGGACAAGGATCTGTGATTTCATTGGTGGAGGAAGGTCAAATGCGAGGAAGCTCCTATTCCTAAAATAGGCTGGCCCTATCTCTGTAGCTATATCCTTTGAGAGTTGGCTAGGGACACTAAGTGAGCAATATGGGCAGAACAGCACAATCAGTATGAATTAAGGCAAGACTTAAACCTGATCATTCCATTAGATTGTAAGCTCCTTGAGGGCAGGCTGTCTTTGGCCTCTGTTGTATACTGGGTGCTTGGTATGGCCTGGCATATGGTAGGCACTTAATAAATGTTTGGTTAATTTCTGACTTTGGGATCTGTTCTTCACTTTGACGTGCTGTGTCTTTAGGACTCCTAAACAAAGATCTAGGGGACAGTGTTTTGGGGAAACTTACTAAAGGTGTTTGCTTTTGGTTGTGTTCTTCAATAGAGAGCACACAGTGAGCAACGTCATCTGGCATTTCTGGGACAAGAGATTGGTGTAGGGACCCCCAGGATTCCAGTCCTGGCTTCCTCTCATAGAGCTATAATAGGTCAGGGACTAACTGCTTGTGGGGGTATGAAAGGCTCTTGAGATCTCCAAGCTCCCATTATTAGCAGGGGAGATTCCCCTATTGCCTCAAATCAACCTCTATAGAGTTACCAGTAAATCCCAAGCCTCAGGGCTGTGACCTTGAAGGAGCTAATTTAGAGCCTGGTTTCCTCATCTGCAAAATGAGCTGGTTGGAGCAGAAGCTTAGTAAGGAAGGTCCCTTGGAGCTCCATCATTTCCAGAATTTGATGACTTTGTGGTGGTGGAAATCTCAGTTCTGTGTGATCTTGAAGAAGTAACTTCCCGCTTTCAAAACTTTAATTTCCTTACCTTTAAAAAACCCGGGGATTGGACTAGACTTTTTTGGTTCTAGAACACCTGTAGATTCTTAAAAATTGTAGACAGTTCACTCTCCAAACTTTCTTATTGGGTTATATTTATTGATGTTCCCAGTGTTAGAGTCTTAAAGCGTCTTAATTTTATTTGGAAATAGTTTTGATCTCTGGGACCCCCTGAAAAGGTCTCCGATCTCCCTAGGGGTCAAAGGACTATATGTTGAGAACCTCTGGGCTTCCAAGATCCCCAGGGTTCCTTCCAGTGCCCTTTCCCTTTTCTTCGGATCCCCTCCCATTCCGACCCGTCCTTGGCCCCCTCATACCAAGCACCGCACTCTGAAGCAGCCGCATTAAGAGTGACTCGGCCTCTGAGATGCATTGGCCGAATTGTGGCTAAAAACTAAAAACCCCCAAACTCGCTCCCGGTATGAATTATCTTTGGAGAGAAATGAGACGTATTCCGAGACTGCAGATCTGGGAAGGGCGGCAGAGACCAAGGAGCCCAGAACCTGAGGGGGAGAGGCCGTGCTTTCCAGGGCTAGGATGGGGAGAAACTAAAGGGGGTGGGGTGCGGTGGGGGTGGAGGATCTCAATCTCCAGGGTTTTGGGGAGGAGGGGAGGGGATGAAGGGGGAGCTCTGGTCTCTAGGACCAGGACAGGGCTGTGCTCCCACAGTGCCATCTTGTGGACACTTCCCTCATTGGGGACCAGGGAAAGCTTCCCAAATTTTCATCAGTAGGGTACCAGAAGCTGTCTCAGGAAAGCAGGGCGTCTTCCTCTCGGTGCCCGAGGATCCCTGGAGGCTCATCAGACCTCGGTTCCAGCAGGGCTGGTCCCAGATCTCAGGAGCTTTGCTTGGAATTTGTCCCATAGCAAGACAAGCTGACGGAGAGCAATGACACATCCACATCATTGACACTCCCACACACTTCCCTAAGGCTACAGTATCACATACGTCATTGTAATCATAGAATTGTGTTGATACACAGTGACACACACCATGACACACTGCACCAGTGGGTTGGGGGGGAGGGAGGAGAGGAAGCAGACGGTCCATTCTGGCGCGGGAAGTCTCTTTGATACAGGGAGGGATAAGGAAAAAAATAAGCATTTATCTGGCACCTACTATGTGCCAGACACCGTGCTAAGCACTTTACTAATGTAAAAGCTTCTCCTCCCACACCCTTTTACCCACTATTCTAGGACAGGGTCAGGTTTTAGATTTCTTCCTATCAGTCAGGAAGAGGTAGCTAAGTGGCAAAGTAGTTAGAATGCTGGGTCTGGAAGACTCTGGGCAAGTCACTTATCCTGCTTGCCTCAGTTTTCTCATCTGTAAACTGGAGAAATAAATGGCAAACTGCTCTAGTATCTTTGAATACTAGAAAATACTAGGAAAAAACTAGAAATACTAGAAAATACTTTGAAAACCCCAAGGAGTGCAGAAAAGAGTGGGAAATGACTGAACAACAAAAACAACATCAATCAATGAACATTTATTAAGTGCCTATTAAATGTCAGGCGTGTGCTAAGATCTGATGAAGCAATCTAGGAACTTAGCTGCTAGGGAGAGAGGCAACATATACCTATATAAGAATACACAAATTTAATCAGCATTTATTAAGTGCCTATTGTTTGCCAGGCATTATACTAAGTGATGGGGACACAAGACAAAATGAAACAATCTCTACTCTCAAAGAACTTAGATTTTATGGGGGAGACATCACATATATTAATAAGACTATACAAGATCAATCACTCAACAAGAAATTTTTAAGTGTCTAGTATATGCCAGGCGCTAAGCCCTAGGTTCCGGTGACAGAAAGAAAAAGCACAAATAATCACTATCTTCAGAGAACAGAATGAAAATATACAGAACAAATATAACAAATACAAACTAGTTAAATGCAAGGCAGTTAAGGAGGGCTCTGACTGATTAAAGGGGAGCAGGAGAAGAACAATGGCAAGGGAGAGATGTTGGATTGTACTCTGGAAGACCCGGGCTTGCTCTGGGCTGGGCCAAGCAGGTTTCCTTAGTGTTGACATGGTTGTCAGCAAGAGCACAGTTAATCGGAGATTATCCAGATTGTTTCTCTAAAGATAAAACAATTCAACAATATTTATGAAGTACTGACTCGGGTGTCAGTTATCATGCCAGATGCTGAGGCTATAAGGAGAAGAATAAAAACCGGCCCTCAAGGTGCTTCCATTCTACTGTGGGGTAAGGATTTTTATCTTTGTAGGAAAATTAGTTGAGATAAATTGTACTGTTAGGGAAAGAGCTTTGGATTGGTAAATAGGAGGCCTGGGTTATAGTGCGCCACATACAGTCCCTACCCTTTTTACTCCCCTCCCTTGTCATTATTCCATTACTGCCTCAGGAAGAAAACTCTGGCTCCATCTCATGATTAGGTCTTTTTGGTTGAAGTAGTAGCTGTGGCGTGGACCTGGCCTCCTGCTAACATTGAAAACTGGTCAATTTAGGGCTGCCTCCAGAGCTCACTAAGACCCATGGGAAGCAAAACAGCAATCTGGTTTGAAGGATCAATCCCTTCTGGGTTTACTGTAAGCTCTATGGTTAGTAAGTAGTATTTAATCCTCCAAAGATTTTATGTGAAACTCAGGGGAGTTTTAGGAAGGTGAGAAAGTTTTAGGTATGCAAAGGAATAAATAGGGGAATTCAGCACCTTGGAGGGAGGTGAAGGGAGCTCCATAGGGGGAAAACGCTCATTGACTGATAACCATCCTTCTCATCATCTTGAGGCTACCTGGCCAGTCTTGGGCTTACAGCAGTGTCCAGTGTTCTTACCCAAGTATTCTTGAGGCCTGATCCTCCTCAGAGGAACTGGGCAGCAGTGGATAGCCCTCTGGGTCTTCACAGGCAAAGAAAAGTGCTATCTGACATTGTTGGGTAGACAGAGGAAATTTTGAAATGAAAGGTTAAGGTGGAAAGTTGGTATTTAAAGAGAGAAACTGCCTAGTCCAGTCTGTATCTAAATACATCCTTACCTAGAGATGGAAGGAAGGAACCTCATGCCTGAAATATTCTCCCTTTTCACCTTTATCTTTTGGAATCTTTGTCTTTAAAGCTCATCTCTCTGTCTCTGTCTCTCTTCCTTTTTTTTCTCTCTGTTTCTCTTTCCTTCCCTCTCTCTCCCTTTCCCTGTTTTTTCTTTCTCCCTGTATTTCTCTGTCTCTGTCCCTGTCTCTATTTCTCTCTCTCTCTATTTGTCTGTCTTAGTCTCTGTCTCTTTGTTTTTCTTCTTCCTCCTCCTCCTCTCTCTCTCTCCCTCTCTTTCTCTGTGTCTTTCTGTCTGTCTCCATTCCTCCTCCTCTCTCTTTTCTCTTATCTTCCTCCTTTTTTCTTTCTCTCCCCTTTCTCGCTTTCTGTCTTTCATTTTCTCTGTTTCTCTTGCTGTGCCTCTGTCACTCCTCTCAAATTACCTTTCATTTATTTAGTACATGCATCCTTTCCCCCAAGAATACAGACTCCTCAGATGTGAGACTATAGATGTAGAATACTCTATATCCTGTCAGTTATAGTTAATATGTTAGTAGGTTTTCCTGACCTCCTTCCCCCTACCCCTTCTTTTGAAAATCTTTGTTACAAAGATTCACTGGGTAGGGGAGCAGAGAAGATTATATTCATAATCATAATAGCTAGCATTTATATATCACTTAAGGGTTTACAAAGCAATTTACATGTATTATCCCATTTGATCCTCACCCCCACCCTGTGAGGTAGGTGCTATTATTATTCATACTTTACAGATGAGAGAAATGAGGTTGAGAAAGGCTACATAATTTGACCAGAGACATTTAGCAAAAGTGTCTGAATCTGGATTAAATTCAGCTTTTCCTGACTCCAGCTCCATCATTCTCTTTCCCATGCTGAATAGCTGCCCCAGACAGTGAATTTTTTTAAATTCAGAAATGAATGCAATATAAAATATAAAATATAAAAGATACCAATAAACATAATTTTTAAAAGAATATAAGCTTCTTGAGGACTGGAACTCATTTGTTCTGATCAACGTTTGTTTGTTTGTTTCTGTCTCTGTATCTCCTGTGGCTCGCTGTCTTGCCTCTGAATTTTTCTCAGATTGATTTCAGTGTGGTAGGAAAGAAAGACTGCTGATTTGGGAATTGGTGAACTGGGATTCAAATCTAGGCTGAATCACTTCCTACCTGTGCAATTTGGGGTGAGTAATTTCATGTGAATAAGCTTCTGTTTCCCCTTTTGTAAAATAAAGCCATTGGTGAAGATGCTGGCTAGAATTCTCTATTACAGTAGAGCAAGCAATTGAAGCCAGAGAAGGGAATGGAGCTGTCCGAATTCACACTTCTAGGAGATTTCAATTGCTTCCCTTCCCTCCTGCACCCTTTCTCTCCCCCTCCCCCTCCTGCCATGCTCATCCCCCCAATTCCTCCTAGCCTCTGAGCACAAAGAACCATAGCAGCAGGGCAGGGTAAGTACATATATGTGGATGAATAAATCCTAGGTAATCCAATCTGGGTTGCAGCTCAGGTCCTGCACTGTTGCTCTGGGCAACCAGCTGAAGTGGGGATATTGTCTCTAACCTTAAAAACTGATTACCAGGTACTTCACCATCTCATTTTGTCTTAAAGAGGATTAAGAGGGAGTGTTAAGCTGGTTTAGGAACTCTGTTAGAGCCTCCCAGGCATCTGTACATTTCCTTGTACACCGAGTGATTAGCTGATTTGGTAACTTCAGGAGAGTGAGAGCATCTTGGAGGCCAACCCGCTCCTAATTAAGAGATGTGACATTCTGGCCTGAGCTTGTGTGCCCACAAGGTCTCTTTGAACAGTTACTCCCTAGGAGGTCTAGGCTCCTGGGGAAGGAGACAGCCTTTCCCAGGTGTTCCATGCAGGATCCCCCCTGGAGGTGTGTGTGGGTGTAGGGGGAGCAGTCTTTCTTTTTGGCCTGGGATCAGCCTCAACTAGTGTATAATTCGGTCCACAAAGGAGAATTGGCCAGCTTTGGGAGGGAGTGGATTCCCCCCTTGGAGATATTTAAGCAGAAGCTGAAAGACCATTTGTCAGGTGTGCTACCTGTTCAGGACTGGATGATCACTGAGGTCCTTTACAATTCTGAATTTCTGTGCTGCATCAAATATTTATTAAATAGCTACTATGGAAAGAGAAAACCAAAATAGGGCTGACTCTCAATGTCCTGCCATTCTACTGGGGGTGAAGGTGGTTAAAAATAATAAATAAATCTTTCTTGATTGTCTTTCTGGACTTCCTTTGGTTTTCTTTTGTGCATTTAAAAAATGCTCTAGTGACCCTTTGCAATCTTTTTTTTTTCTTTTCCTTTTCCTTTCCTTCCTCCCTTCTTTTTTCCTCCTTCTCTTCTTTCTATCCATCTTTTCTCCCTCTTTCCCCCTTTTCCTTTTTTCTTTCCTTCCTTTCTTCCTTCTTTTCTCCCTCCTTTCTAACTTTCCTTCTTTCTATCTATTCTTCCTTCCTTCTCTCCTTTTCTTTCTTTCTTCCTTCTGTTTCTTTTTCTTCCTTCCTTTCTCCCTTCCTCCTTTCCTCCCTCCCTCCCTTCCTTCCTTCTTTCCTCCTTTCTTTCCTTCCTCCATTCCCTCCTTTCCTCCTTTTCTTCCTTATCCTTACTATCCCACCTTCATCCTGCTCCCATTTTTAAAATTTCTGATGAACTATTAATCAGAGAAATGCAAATTAAGACAACTCTGAGATACCACTACATACCTCTCAGATTGGCTAAGATGACAGGAAAAGATAATGACCAATGTTGGAGGGGATATGGGAAAATTGGGACACTGGTACACTGTTGGTGGTACTATGAATGGATCCAACCATTCTGGAGAGCAATTTGGAACTATGCCCCAAAAGTTATCAAACTGTGCATACCCTTTGACCCAGCAGTGTTACTACTGGACTTATACCCCAAAGAGATACTAAAGAAGGGAAAGGGACCTGTATGTGCCAAAATGTTTGTGGCAGCCCTGTCTGTAGTGGCTAGAAACTGGAAAATGAATGGATGCCTATCAATTGGAGAATGGTTGGGTAAATTGTGGTATATGAATGTTATAGAATATTATTGTTCTGTAAGAAATGACCAGCAGGATGAATACAGAGAGGATTGGCAAGACTTACATGAACCGATGCTGAGTGAAATGAGCAGAACCAGGAGATCATTATATACGTCAACAACGATACTGTATGAAGATGTATTCTGATAGAAGTGGATATCTTTGACAAAGAGACCTAACTCAGTTTCAATTGATCAATGATGGACAGAAGCAGCTACACCCAAAGAAAGAACACCAGGAAATGAATGTAAACTGTTTGCATTTTTGTTTTTCTTCCCGGGTTACTTTTACCTTCTGAATCCAATTCTCCCTGTGCAACAGGAGAACTGTTCGGTTCTACACACATATATTGTATCTAGGATATACTATGACATATTTAACATGTATAGGACTGCTTGCCATCTGGGGGAGGGGTGGAGGGAGAGAGGGGAAAAATCGGAACAGAAGTGAGTGCAATGTTGTAAAAAATTACCCAGGCATGGGTTCTGCCAATAAAAAGTTATTATAATAAAAAAAAATTTCTGATGAAACCCCTGGAACAGATATTCATAATCAACTAAAACAAATTCCCACATTGGTAGCACCTAAAAATGCACATCTCATTCTACCTCTTGAGTCTCTCACCTTTGTCAGGAAGTCGGTAATATGCTTCACATTAGACCAAAGGAGGGATTTGAATTCAGGTCTTTCTGGCTCCCAGCTCTGAGCTGTCTTGATTGCGAACCAGGCAACATGGCATAACTGGTCAGAAGTTGCAAGTCCAAAGCCCAACTCTGCTATTCTACCATCTGTCTGACCTTTGGGAAGCTTTTCTAATTCTCTCAACCTCAGGTTTCTTATTTATAAAATGGGATGGTTGGACTCATAACCTGGGAGGTCCCTCCCAGTTCTCCACTGATCAATGATCATGCTATCAGTGAATTGGGCAATGTCAGCCCCTGAGCCAACAGTCCCCCAGGAGCCCCGCACAAGCTTTTGGCGCAGCAGGCAGTGCTAAGATGGTGTCCCTGACTGTACCAGGCACGGTGCCAGACTCCTCAGACTGCTTCCAACCTCTCAGGAAAGTGTTGCCTGTGCCCCCTCTGTCTTTTTACTGTGGAACCCACCGGGAGGTAGAACTGGCACAAAGTGCTTGAAACCCCCTTCCCCCATGGCCTGTTCTCAGGCTGCCACGTAGCCCACAGAGCCTCTCCCAGACTGCCTCCTAGGGAGGAAGGTCACGGGCAATGAGTTTAATTAGTTCTTTCCAGACTCCAGTCTCAACCCCACCCAAGCCTGGAGCTGGGGTACAGCTGAAACTCGAATTTTTTCACCTCAGACAAAAATAGCAGGATGGAGGAGGGAGGGGTGATACCCATAATGAAGAGGAAAGTCTAAGGATTTAATTATGCCAGGAGGCAGAATTGGAAGGAAAGATGGGGAGGAGAAGGACATCATGGTGTGAGACCTTGGGGAATGGCACTATGCCTTCAAGGTGGCGTCGGCTTTGGAGTGTGGAGCCAAATCTTCATATGAGAAGAAGAATATTGCAGTATATATACTGGGTGGTCTGTCTCCCACCAGGCTCTCCCCCTACAGTCCATCTTCCATTCAGCTGATAAAGTAATCTGCTCAACGGTCATCCCTCTACTCAAATCCCAATAGTTTCTTATTACTTCCAGGACCAAATGTAAAATCCTCTGGTTGGCATTCAAAGCCCCTTCCCCAACATTGCAATTTGCAATCAGGTGGGCTGGCCTCTTTTTCCTTTTTTCCATTGGTAGTAACAGAGAGAGAGAGACAGAGAGAGACACACAGAGAGAGACAGAGACAGAGACACACACAGAGAGACAGAGAGACAGAAGAGAGAGACAGAGAGAGAGACAGAAGAGACACACACACACACACACACACACACACACACACACACACACAGAATCAGAAACAGAGGCTTGGAGGAGATTAGGGACCTATTTTCTTTCCTACCCTGGAGAAGGATAATGGTTTGTCTTTCCTGAATCAAGTTGTTTTATTATGGCTGATTCTTCATGACCATTGGGGGTTTTCTTGGCAGAGATACTGGAGTGTTTGCCATTTCCTTCTCCAGCTTATTTCCCAGATGAGGAAACTGAGGCAAACAGGATTAAGTGACTTGCCCAGGGTCGCACAGCTAGCAGGGGTCTGAGGGCAGATTTGAACTTAGATCTTCCTGATTCCAGGTCTGGCATTCTATCCCCTGAGCCACCTAGCTGCCCTGTCAAGGTTAGCTACTTATTCTAAAGAAACACACCAGTGACTAGCTGCACTTGCCTACTGCCGGCCTGGCTTCTCTCTCAAGTCTAGTCCAAAGTCACATCCCTGTGGAGTGAATCATCATTTTCCCCCCAGCCTCTGCACAGAGGTGCCTTAGAAAGACTGGCAGTGAGGGTACCAGCCTCCGTGCACCACTGATGGCCTTAGACAAGTTACCTAGGCTCCTAGGCTTGGTATTGCCTCCTGACTGCCCTATCCTTACAAGAGGAGAAAAGAAAAGAAGGGAAGAGAGGAAGGCAAGAGATGCTTGGGACAGCAGGAAAGTGCTTGAGAGGAGAGGAAGGTAATCACTGTGTGTTCTCCTCCCCGGGGACTCATTGGTACAGAGTTGCAAAACTGTGCCCTGCTGCAACCTGATACCCTCTCCAGGCCAGTGGCAGATGGAGCCAGGGAGGGACTGAGAGGGACTGAGTTTCTTCCAAGATAAACAATGGACTCTCCAGGCTGGGGCCAATCTCAGCCCTACAGCTGAGAGGAGGAAGCATTAAAGATGCCACATTTGTTTTCACACCGGTCCCCCCTCTGGGAACAGATGGGTCTGGGGAGCTTGAGGGAGCCTGATAGGTTTATAGGCTTAGAGCTGGGGGAGATTCAGCCCACCAACCATCCATGTACCCTTCCTCTTCCAGCACAAATGAAAGGAAAATGCCCAGAAAACAGGGAACAGATGTTTGCAGTCCTCAGTTCTCCCCTTCCCCTCCAGCCCACTATAGTAATGGTAGCTGACATTTATATGGTTCTTTATATTTCACCAAGAGATTTCCATCCATTATCTCGTTCAAGGCTCCCAACAACCCTGGGAGGAAGGGAGATATGGAGGCATTTTTATCTTTAATTTACAGATGAGGAAACAGAGGCTCCCATGATCACACAGCTGGGAAGTGTCAGAGGCAGGATTTGAGTTTGGGTCTTTCTTGATTCCTTCCAGAGCTTATCTTTAATATCCATGACTCTCTCTGTTCTTCTCACCATTCCATCCTTCCAGGCTCTGTTCTATTCAGGGTCCTAAGCTGGGGTTACCCACAGCAATAAGAGAAGATCCTCTGTGCTGCTAACATCCATAGCCCTAGCTAGATGTTGGCTGCTCTTTCGAGAGGCTCACAGGAGCAAACTATTCAAGAAAAGATTCAACCATCGATCTACTCCATTTTTTGTCTATTATTGGAACATGCATGAAGTAAATATGCTTTTTGTACTCTCTCTGTTTATGTCTGTCTGTCTCCTCTCTGCCTTTGTCTATCTCTCTCTTTGTCTTTCTGCGTCTCTGTCTTGATCTCGATCTCTTTCTCTGTATTTCTGTCTTTCTGGATCTCTTTCCCTGTTTCTGTCTCTCTGTCTTTTTGTGTCTCTGTCTCTCTGTCTCCCTGTCTCTGTCTAGTTCTCTCTTTCTCTCTCTATCTCCCTGTTTCTCTGTCTCCATCTATCTATTTCAGCCTCTCTCTTTCTTTCTTTTTTTTTTTTTTATGGACATTTTTTTTTTTTTCTTTTTTTTTTTTTTATTTAATAGCCTTTTATTTACAGGATATATACATGGGTAACTTTCAAGCTTAAAATTAAAACCTCTTGTTCAATTTTCCCTCACCCCCCACCCCCTCCCTAAATGCAGGATAAGTGATGTTATATTAAAATTTAGATACACAATAGTATACATAAAAACATTTTTACAAAAAAGAATCAGACTCTGAATTATTGTACAATTGCTTGTGAAAAATCAAAAAATGCAGGTGTACATAAATACAGGGTTAGAATTCAATGTTTTTGTCATCTCCCAAGTTCTTTTTCGGGTATGCTATTCAGTTCTTCTGCTCCATTAGAAATGATTTGGTTGATCCGTTGCTGGGATGGCCTATCCATCAGAACTGGTCATCATCTTATTGTTAAATATATAATGATCTCCTGGTCCTGCTCATTTCACTCAGCATCAGTTCTTTAAGTCTCTCAGGCCTTTCTGAAATCATCCTTTGGTCATTTCTTACCAAATTATATTCCATAATTTTCATATACCAAATTTATTCACCATTCTCCAACTGTGGACATCATTCAGTTTCCAGTTTCAACTACAAAAGGGACTTACAAACATTCGTGCACATGGTCCCCCCTTCTTTATAATCTCTTTGGGATATAATCCCAGTATCCTGCTGGATCAAAGGGTATAAGTTTGAAACTTTTGACTAGTTCCAAACTCTCTCAAAATGGTTGGATTCGTTCCAACTCACCAACAATGCATCAATGTCCCAGTTTTCCCTCCTCCAACAATCATCATTATTTTTCCTGTCATCTTAGAATCACGGTGTGTAGTGTATCTTAGAGTTGTCTTAATTTGCATTTCTCTGATTAATAATGACTTGGAGCATCTTTTCATATGACTAGAAATAGTTTCAATTTCTTCTCAAATTGTCTTTCCTATCCTTTACCATTTTCAATTGGAATGCGATTTTTATAAATTGGGTTAATTCTCTATATATTTTAAATGGGCCTTTATCAGAACCTTTGACTGTAAAATATTTTCCCAGTTTATTCTTCCCTTCTAATCTTTCTCATTAGTTTTGTTTGTCAAAACTTTTCAGTTTAATATAATCGAAATTTTCTATTTTGTGATCGTAATGATTCTGTTCTCTTTGGTCATAAGACCTTCCTTCCACGGGTCTGGAGGTAAACTATCCTTGTTCCTCTAATTTATTAATAATTTCATTCTTTATCCTGGGTCATGAACCCATTTTGACCTTATCTTGGTGTCCGTTAAGTTGGATCATCCTAGTTCTGATTGTTTCCAATTTTTCCCAATTTTTATCAAACAGTGTTCTTATCCCAAAGCTGGGATCTTTGGGTTTTTCAAGACTAGGTTGCTATTTGTTGACTGTTTTTCCATGAACCCAATCTTTCCACTGATCCAACTTTCTTGCCAATAAAATGGTTTTGGTTAACTTCTCTATAATATAATTTTAGATCTGGTACACTAAACCTCATTTGATTTTTTTTCTTAATTCCCTTAAATTCTTGACCTTTTGTTTTCCATATGAACTTTTTTTATTTTCTAGGTCATTAAAATAGTTTTTGGGGTCTGATTGGTATATAAATAAATGATTAGTTTATAATTTATCTTTATTATTTTCCCTTCAAAGCATTTAATATTTTTCCAATTGGTTAGATCAGACTTAATTTGTGTGAAAAGTGGTCTGTAATTTTGCTCTCTCTTTCTTTCTGTGTCTTTCTCTGTCTCTCTATTTCTGTCGGTCTCTCTCTTTTTATTTCTCTTTCCTTCTCCCCCTCTCTCTGATTTTTCTATTTCCCTACAGGCCTTGTACTTCCTCTTTTCAGGCACGGGAGGGACACTATCTGCAGTTGGGATCTTGACTCAGGCCTGGTTTTCCCCAGAAAGAATCCTCTTCCCACTCTCTGCAGACTTTGGTTGGCTGACAGTTTGTCTTTCAAGACCAAGGAGTGACCTAATTCATTTCTGTCTGGGGACCAGTTTGGGGAGCAGCCTGGAGCCTGGAGCATGCCCAAAAATTCAGAGGAAATCTGAGCTGGTACCTCCTCACAAGTGGGCCTTTTGAACCTGCAGAACCTGATGGCTCCCAGCAGTCATTAGGAGCAGTAAGTAGTTCCTGAGGTCTAGTGTCTGCTGAGGACAGTTCTCAGCACAGGAAGACACAGAAGTAAATTATAGGCTTGAAGAATTGAACCCCTTCTTTTTACAGATGAGGAAACCGAGGCCCATAGATATTGAAGGACTTGTCCAGGACAAATCAGGGAACTGGGATTCATAATACAAGACTCAGAGCCTACCTTCAAGGGCATTTTCTAGTGGAGAAGTCAGAAAGGAGATCCCCATTAAAAGATAAACCAAATCAGCTCGGCTGTATTAAGACCTCTTTTTTCTTTTCTTTTCTTTTTTCCCCCCTTCCTTCCTTTCTCTCTTTTTCTTTCATTCTTTATTTTAAACTTAAATACAAAATAAGAAAATAAAAAACTTGCCATGTACACAACAGAACATGAGAGGATTCAAAATATGAAAAAATATATTTCCATTTCAAGAAAGCCTATGTAATAAATACTGCATGTTTTGTTTTCTTGTCTTTTCTTGTAGGTTTTCTTTTGTTCTGCACTGGGTACTTTTTACTTTCTTCTTTTTTCACCCTTCCTGTCCCCCCAAGAGTAGGCTACAATTACATGAGGATATATACACAGGTATGCACATACACATATATACACATATACATACAAACATACACAAACATACACGTACATTCATACCTATCCATATACATATTTATACATAGATTTCTATATTCATAGACATAGCTACAGATATTCATTCAGATGTATCTGTGTAAAGTTGTACTGCATTTGTTTGCCTTCTGTTTCTCTGAAGGTATATAACATCTCCCTTCATAAGTTCAAGTCTTTCCATATTTTTCTAACTTTATCAATTCATTCTTTCCTATTCCACCACAATATTCCAACCTTTTACTACCTAGTTATTTTAAATATTAAAAAACAATATTGCCTAATAAGCTGACATATAGTATAGTTCCCTTATTTTTTCTTTTGATTAAATCTATTTTAGCTTTAACTTTGTTCCTTCCTTCCTGCCTGCCTTCTTGCCTTTCTTCCTCTCTCCCCCTCTTTCTCTTTTTTCTTAGTCTTCCTTCCTTCCTCCCTCCCTCCCTTCCTTCCTCCCTCCCTTCCTCCCTCCCTTCCTTCCTCCCTCCTTCCTTCCTCCCTCCCTTCCTCCTCCCTTCCTCCCTTCCTTCCTTCTTTCCTTCCTCCCTTCCTCCTTCCTCCTTCCTTCCTCCCTTCCTTCCTTCCTCCTTCCTCCCTCCCTTCCTCCCTCCTTCCTTCCTCCCTTCTTTCCTCCCTTTCTCCCTCCCTCCCTTCCTTTCTCCCTTCCTCCCTTCCTCCTTCCCTCCTCCCTCCCTTCCTTCCTCCCTTCCTCTTTCCCTTCCTCCCTTCCTCTTTCCCTCCCTCCCTCCCTCCCTCTCTCCCTCCTTCCTTCCTTCCTTCCTTCCTTCCTTCCTTCCTTCCTTCCTTCCTTCCTTCCTTCCTTCCTTCCTTTCCTCTCTCCTTCCCTCCTTCCTCCCTCCTTCCTCTCTCCCTCCCTTTCTTCCTTTCCTCTCTCCCTCCCTCCCTCTCTCCTTCCCTTCCTCTCTCCCTCCCTCCATCCTCCCTCCCTCCCTCTCCTTCCCTCCATCCTCCCTCCCTCCCTCTCTCCTTCCCTTCCTCCCTCCCTCCCTCCTTCCTCCCTTCCTCCCTCCCTCCCTCCTTCCTCCCTCCCTCCTTCCTCCCTCCTTCCCTTCCTCCCTCCCTCCCTCCCTCCCTCCTTCCCTTCCTCCCTCCCTCCTCCTTCCTCCCTTCCTCCCTCCCTCCCTCCTTCCTCCCTCCCTCCCTTCCTCCCTCCCTCCCTCCCTCCCTCCTTCCCTTCCTCCCTCCCTCCCTCCTTCCTCCCTTCCTCCCTCCCTCCCTCCTTCCTCCCTCCCTCCCTTCCTCCCTCCTTCCTCTCTCCCTCCCTCCTTCCTCCCTCCCTCCCTCTCTCCTTCCCTTCCTCCCTCCCTCCTTCCTTCCCTCCCTCCTGGAGGTACTAGGAGGTTAAATCACTTGTCCAGTGTCATCTAGCCATGACAAATTGGGAGCAGAATTTGAGCATAGTTTTCCTGACTTTGGGTAAAGCATTCTCTCTCTGTGTCTCTCCAATGTGATCTGGTTCATAGGGTCAAATGGTAGGAGCAAGTTGCCAAGAGGTAGGCTTAGGCTCGATGTCAGGGAATGATAACAATGAATGTGGTTCCAAAATGGAATCAGCTGCCTTAGGAGAGAATGGGATGCCCTTCATTAGGGATCTTCTTGCAGAAGAGAGATAATCACTTGGTAGATGTGTTGTAAAAGAAATTAAATTTAATTTAACAAGAGCTTATTAAATGGCCAATGGGGCACTATGTTACTATCAAGAGATAGAATGACACAGTTAATCTACAAACATTTGTTGGTGCAGTGGCTGGAGCATCAGGCCTGGAGTCAGGAAGACTTGAAGACTTGAGTTCAAATATGTCCTCAAGTTCATCTTCAGGTACTTAGTAGCTGTGTGATCTTAGGCAAGTCACTTCATCCTGTTTGCCTCAGTTCCCTCATCTGTAAAATGAGATGGAGAAAAAAATGGCAAACTAGTATATTTGGTAAGGAAAAACAAAGGAAAACTATGAAGAATAAGGCACGACTAATTGACCAAAATAAATAAATAAATGCTGATGTATTTATCTCAAGACATATTGGTTCCCTTCTTAGTAAGAAAATTCATTGAGGGTTGGGATTGTTTTGGTTTTATCTTTATACCTTAAGGTCCTAGTAGGTTTCTAATAAATATTTTTAGCATTAAATTTCTAAGGCCTTTTCTAGTTTTGACATTCCATATTCCAAGTCCTCTCCTGGCTCTGCCATTTTGTGTTCTAGGGGCCTCCCATTTCTGACATTATGTGTTTTAAGGGCCCTCCCAGCTTTGACATTCCATGTTCTAGAGGCCCTCCCATCTCTGATATTCTGTGTTGTAAGATTTCTCCCATCTCTAACATCCTGTGTTCTAAGTTCTCTCATAGCTCCAACATCCCATGTTCTAAGATCTCTTCCAGCTCTGACACTATGTTCTAAGGTCTCTCCCACCTTTGCCATTCATTCTGGGTTCTAAGGGCCCTCCTAGCTCTGACACTCTGGGTTCTAAGGGCCCTCCCAGCCTTGACCTTCCATGTTCCAAGGATCCTCCTATCTTTGACATCCCGTGTTCTAAATCTCTCCCTGCTCTGACACTGTGCTCTGGGGTCCCTCCCATTTCTGAATGTTACTCTTGGTCCCCTCTGTCTGACATCAGATTTGAAGAGCCCTCCCTCTCTGATATTCTTTGTGGCTTCTTTCTTTCCCCCCCTATATCATCCTCCCATCCCTGGTCCCTTTTCTGCTGCTTTGGCCCCTCGGTGTCTGTCCTAGCCTTTCCTGCAAAGTGGAGCCAGTACTCCTCTGTTCCACTGAGATCTCATTCACCTCTGATCCTATAATACATTCAACAAACATTGATTAAATATCCAGTATGTGCAATAACCCGAGCTTGTGCTCACCACTGGGGATATAAAGACAGACACAACATAATCCTTGCTTAATTTACAATCTAATAGGGGGCACTAGACAAGTACACAAAACCTTCCTGGAGGAGCTGGCTTCTGGAGATTGGAAGGAAGGGGAGGAGGGACTTGTTCCGCGTTGGGGGGTGGGGTGTCTCTGGGAGAAAGGGGAGAAAAGAATAAAGGAGGGAAAGTAGTCCAGCCTGCCTGGAATGCAGACTTTGTGGAGGGGATTATAGGAGATAAGGCTGGAAAAGGGACAATGGAACTGACTGTGGAGGGCTTTGAATGCCATGATCAATAATTTAGATTTGATCGTTTGGTTCTTTTCATTTCCTTAGGCCAGATGTTACCCCTCCCTCATTTCCCCACCCCACTTCCCCCTTGCTGGAGCTCTAGTGAAGAGCTCATCCAGCGTGGATCTCCCCCAGCTGCTCTGGTCCTCCCAGCCTTGTCCTTTTCCTGCCCCCGTTCAGCTCATATTACCTTGCCAGAGATATACGTGGTCTAAGATGCCTCTTCTGGGATCTACATTAATAGTATGTGACTGAAACCATTTGTCTCCTTCCGGACACATTTATTGTTCAGTTTCTTATTTGCTGGGTGGAGAAAGGTTGACGTTTCTGGCCTTCCCATCCAAACGCAGGGGATGGCCATCCTCAGGGACTCTCAGCTCTTTAAATGGGCCTCATTTATTAGATAGGCAGTAATATGGCTTAGGGACACAGGTTCAGAGCAGGGAATGTGTACATATAGGGGGAAGGGATGGGGGCAAGAATGTCCGGGAGATGTGGAGTCAGTTCTGGCCAGGGCCACGAAGAAGGGCCAGCATAGATCAAGTGCCTGAGGATCTGCTTAATACCTTGTGGATTGGACAGAAGAGATTCTCTCTCAGATGTTCCCCAGCAGCCAGAATTCTCCCCGTCCTCATCTCCTGGCTTCCCTGGCCTCCTTCACCTGCCAGATAAAACCCCACCTTCTTTCTATAAGAAGTCTTTCCTGATCCCTCTTAATTCTAGAGCCTTCTCTTGATTGATTATTTTCTATTTATCTCTATCCATCCATCCATCTACCCCCTTTTATCATCTATTTCTCTCTCTCTCTGCCTCTCTGTCTCTCGCTGTCTCTCTCCCTCCCTCCCTTCATCTATCTTATATAAACTATATAAAGGTTGTTTTGTATATTTGTTTGCAGGATATCTTCCCCAGAGGACAGGGACTTCCCCCCAAACTTTCCTTTACATGTCCAGCACTTAACTCAGCACTTAGTATACAATATACAGTATACTTAGTACACAGTAGATCAATAAAAGCTTATCCATAGGTTGTTCCTTTTCATAGAGGGGCCAGGCCTTCTGTGACCCCTCAGGGCTGATTTTCTGCGGAGGGGCCCAGGATTGTGGGTAGGTCTGAGGCTCAGATTGAAATTGGGGCTGAGGTGAGGGCCCGGGATGAGAGGCAGTATGGGGCCAGATCTGCCCCATGGGGAGGTGATCTCTAACTTAAAAAGACTTCTCTAAAACTGTACAGCAATTGTGTCTCTCCCTGGCAACTTAATCCTGGGCCAGCCCTTATCCCACAAATTATATTGATAGCTATTTTATGCCCAGCATTCCCAGTTCAACATCTGAGGAGCTGTTGTAATGCTGTTATGATTTGTCGGTGTCTTATGTTTCCAAATAAACTGATACCATTGGGGCAGAGAATGGGGCGGTTTCCTCTGGTCTCCATAACATAGTTAGCCATGGGGTTTTGTGCACAGTAACAGACCCGACAACATTGACTGACATTTATAAAGCATTTTAAGGTTTATAAAGTACTTTACATACATTATGTATGTCATTGCTGTCCCTTGTGGCTGGAATACACTACAAACTCAATTTTTTTTATCTCTTCCAATACTGTATTTTTTTTTTTTTTACATTTTGCTCAAGAGACACATTCTATAGGAAGCCATTCCTGTTTTTTTTTTTCCATCACTTGGTGTTGGTACCCTCTGTGTTCACTCTAATATGTGTGTGTATATATATATATATATATACACACACATATTTATATATGTGTGCATATATATATATATACACACACATTGTACATTTATGTGTGATGTATATACATATAGGTGGCACAGTGGATAGAGCACAAAAGCTGGAGTCAAGAAGACCTGAGTTAAATCCAGTCTCAGACACTTACTAGCTGTGTGACCCTGGGAAAGTCACTTAACATCTGCCTCAGTTCCCTCATTTATAAAATAGAGATAATAACAGCTTCTACCTCCCAGGGTCATTGTAAGGATCAAATGAGATAATATTTGTAAGATGCTTAGCACAGTGGCTGGCACAAAGTAGTCACTTTGTAAATGTTAGCTCTTATACACTGCTATTGTTGTTGAGTTGTTTTTCAGTCATGTTCATCAACTCTTTGTGGCCCCATTTGGGGATTTCTTGGCAAAACCACTGGAGTGGTTTGTTGTTTCCTTCTCCAGCTCATTTTATTGGTGAGAAAACTGAAGCTAACAGAGTAAAGTGACTTATTTAGGGTCACAGAGCTAGTAAATGTCTGAGGTCAGTTTTGTACTTAGGTCTTCTTGACTCCAGATCCAGCACTCACTATACCATTTCTGTCTCTATCTCTGTCTCTCTCTGTCTGTCTCTCTGTGTATGTCTCTGTTTCTCTGTACCTTTCTTTCTGTCTCTGTCTCTCTCTGTCTGTGTCTCTCTTTGTCTCTTTCTCTCTGTCTCTATCTCTCTCTTTGTCTCTTTCTCTCTGTCTCTCTGTGTCTGTTTCTTTCTTTCTGTCTCTGTCTCTCTTTGTGTCTTTTTCTGTCTCTATGTGTTTTTTTCTCAAACATATGTATGTTTGTATGTGTAACAGAATACACACACACACACACACACACACAAACCATCCTATATGTGATATAATATATATTAGGAAGCTAGGTGGTGCAGCGAAGAGAATTCCAACTCTGGAGTCAAGGGGCTGAGTTCAAATCCAGTCTTGGACACTTATTAGCTGTGGGACCCTGGGTAAGTTACTTAACCCTGTTTGCCTCAGTTCCCTCAGAAGTAAAATGAAGTTGGAGAAAGAAAGGGCAAATCACTCCAATAGCTTTGCTAAGAAAACTTCAAATGGGGTTGGGAAGAGTGACTGATCAGTAACATGTTTATATGTCTGCACGCATGTGTGCATACATGTACACATATCAATATCACACTATATGCTTTAGTATGTTTATTACATAGCTATATATATGTAATATACCAATTTATTAGTACATACAGATATATACTGATATATTCTCTGTCCCCGGCCCCCTTCCATCCCAGCCCATCTCCTCCAATGGAATGTAAGCTTCTTGAAGACAGAGACTTTTTTTTTTTTTTTTTTTTTTGCAATTTTCTCCCAGCGTCTAATATAATTCCTAAGCTTCTCGGGGTCTCATTTTCCATCTGTGAAATGAGGCTAAATTAGACAGCCTCCGGTCCCCTCGAGATTTAAATCTGTGATTCTAGAATCTTTAGTCTGTTACAAACAGAACCCGCTTTTCCTCTCCCCTCCCTGCTTCTTTCTCCATCTCCTCTGTGCTGGGCCCATCTTAGGCTTTCCAGAGATCTTTGTGGATGGATGGAACAAGAGAAAGGGGACACAAAGCATAAATGACTTCTTTAGCTTTGACCTCCTCCTTGTGCATTAAGGAAGAGCTGGGAGGGGCTCTTCAAGCCAGATTGCTCTAAGGATCCCACAGACTCCCCTGGGATTTCAGGGAATACGATGAGTGACAAAGAGAGCTTCTAAAGTCCTTCCAGTCTCTCCAGCTCTTCCCGTCCTCCCAGCAAGATCATGTCCAGTCTGCTTGAGCTGGCAGGGCTGATGTCTCAATGTGGCCGCCTCCTCCTCCTGCTCCGGAGGGGTAGGGGCGGGGGGCCGGGCCAGTAAGGTGTCACCTGCAGCCTGTCACAGTCGATAACCTGTCTCCACCAGCGCCAGCCTGGGAGCCTGACTCAGGCGTGCACACGCTGCTGTCTGAATTATCAGCTAATGCCTGACAAATTGCCTGTGATTTTCCTTCTCCCCAGGAGTGCGTGTGCCCTGCCTGCAGAGGAGGCAGCCAGCGGGGAAGTGATGGGCAGGCTGATTTCCAGAGAGACAAGTCTCTCCTGGATGAGATGGGGTGGAAGCCTCAGGGTAACTGACAGGTACCGGGGGATTACAAGGGCAAGCTGCCCTCTTCATTTCCCTACCCATCCATCCATCAGGCTTCCCCCCACCCCACACACTTCATCCTGAGTCAGACAACACAAAAAGAGCAGGCTTGAAATAGGGCAGCAGAGCAGGGACAAACTCAGGAGGCAGCTGTTCAATCTGCCCTGGGTGACAAGCCCAATCCTAGGCACAAGGTGGGGAGGGATAGGAGAAAAATACAAAAAGAATGCCCAAAGAACTCACAGTACAGTGAATCAGTAGAAGTTAGTGGGTTAACCAATCAACAAGCATTTATTAAGTGTCTATTATATGCTAGACACTAGAGACAATTTAAAAAAATTAATGTTTCCTGATCAGGAGCATGATTTCAGAGAGGCCTGGAGAGACTTTCAAGAACTGATGCTAAGTGAAATGAGCAGAACCAGGAGATCATTGTACATGGCAACAGCAAAATTATCTAATGATCAATTCTGATGGACAGAGCTCTCTTCCATATCAAGGTGAGTTCAGGCCAGTTCCAATGGTCTTGTGATGGAGAGAGCAATCTGCACCCAAAGAGAGGACGGTGGGAACTGAGTGTGGAGTACAATGTAGGATTTTCATTCTTTTTATTGTAAATTTTCTCATTTTTTCCTTTTTGATCTGATTTTTCTTGTGCAACATGATAATTGTGGAAATATATATAGAAAAACTGCTGCACATGTTTAACATATTAGATTACTTCTTTTCCAGGGGAGGGGGTGGGAGGACAGGAAGGAAAAAATTAGAACACAAGGTTTTGTAAGGGTGAATATTGAAAATTATCCATGCATATATTTTGAAAATAAAATGCTTTAATTAAAAAAAAGATGGGTTTAAGACTGGAAAAAATTAATATTTCCTGCCTTAAAGGAATTCTAGAGACCTGAAAGAATTACAAATTACTCAGACATAATGTTCAAGCTAAAAAGGACCTTTAGATGTCATCAGCTTTTCCTCTCTTCATTTTGCAGATAAGGAAATTGAGGCCCTGAGAAGGATAAAGGTTTACCTAAGGCTATTGAGCTCCTAAGAAGTAAAGCTGTAATTTGACCCTAAATCACCCAGAATCACAGTTCTAGCCAAAGCTTAATCCATTCCTCTCTTTTTTAGGATGAGGAAACTGAGGCTCAGGGAAGTTAAATGGCTTGTCTAAGACCACATAGGCAGGAAGTATCAGGAACAGGATTTCCTGGGACAATCTTCTTTCCAATCTTCTTTTCCACCATACAGAGTTGCCTCCACAGATCAGGAGAAATAGTAACATTTCCCATTCAAACAGAACTTTCAGTTTACAGTATTATCCTCACAGTAGACCTGGAAGAAAGAGCATTAACTCTGAGAAAACTGAATCTGAGAGAAGTAATGACTTACCCAGAATCAGAGTTAGTGCTGAAATCCAGCTCTTTGATTCCTGGCCAGATCCCTTTCCATCTGAGAATCAGATCCAAATGAGGCTGAGGGTGGAAGCAGGATTTCAAAATGGATTTCAAGAACGTGAATTGTCAGGATAGGAAAGAGCTTGTGGTTGTTCAGTCTTGTCTGACTTTGTGATGTCATGGACCATACAGTTTGGAGTGGTTTGCCACTTTCTTCTCTGCTGGATTAAGGCAAACAAGTGATGTGACTGGTTCAGGGTCCCACATTTAGTTACTATCTGAGGATGGATTTGAACTCAGGTCTTCCTGCCTCCAGATCTGGTGCTCTATCCTCCTAGGAAAGAGATGGAATGTTTAATTTTCCAAGCAGTGCCTCTACTGAGGGATTTCCAAAGGCCATGGTGGAGGTAGGAGGGAGTGAGCAGGTTATTAAGATGAATTATTGGCATTAAGTCCTATGGGACTTTTAAGATTTATATAATAACTGGCTCACAATCACTTCAGGGAAGGTATGCAAATACATATATCATCTTCCCCATTTTACAGATAAAAAAGTTGAGGTTTGGAGTGTAAGTGATTTGCCTAAAGCTGAATAGCTTAGAAACCATAGCACTGGCATCTGAATTCAAATCTTTTAAGTCTTAAATCAGCACTCATAGTGAAATAAGTTAATTCACCCTGCTGGGGAAGCACAAATCAGATGAGCATGAATAGCTCCAGAGACTGCATCAAAACTCACAGTAAAGTGGCCCCAACCCCTTGCACAGTAATTTCTGCCTGTCCCTCTCATAGGGGGCTCCTCTGGAGATTTTTCTTTTACTACTAACTCTTTATGCAGGCATTGAATTCTGGCACTGGAAAAAACCGTCATTAGACTTAGAAGATCTGGTTCTTCAGGCACTCATAAAGCTATGAGCCATGATCTGGAGTTGAGGGTTTTAGACTTAGAACCCAGGAACCCTGGATTCAAATCCTGCCTTGGACAATTACTGGTCTTTTCAAGTCCTAGTGCCCTCATTTCTAAACCTGTGAGGTTGTATCTAAACATGTGGGACCTCCTAGATCCCTTCCAGATCTAAATCTTTGGTCCTCTAATATTGGACAGGGCTCAGTTTCCTCATTTTATAGAAAAGAGTTAAGCATCATCATTACATGGGTGAGGAAAAGATTTAGTGTTGTCAGGTGATTTGCTCAATAAAAATAATGCCTGCCTTATAATATGCATTTTAACTTATTTTCTATCATGTATTTATTTGTTAATCTGTCTGTCTATTCATCTCTCTATCTCTGTTAATTTGTTTACCCATCTATCTGCATCTATTTATCTGTCACTCTATCAACCTATTATCTATCTATCTGCTTCTCTATCTATTCATCCATCTATTCATCTATCCATCCATCAATCCATCTATCTATATTAATTTATCTATCCATCTATCTCTATGTGTATTCATTTATCTCTGTTAATCTCTGTCAATCTGCCTGTTTATCTGTATATCTATCTATTAATCTGTCTGTCTACTTATCTATTCATCCAGTAGTCTATTTAAAATAAGACTTAAAGCTGACTGTAGCTCAGAGCATGAATTACTTATTTCAAAATTCAGACATATTGAAGAAAGTAGGGAAAATCATCAGACCAAATAGATATGACCTGTCTATCTATCTAGCTATCTATCATCTACCAATCTACATACCCATCTGTATCTCTCTGTGTGTCTGTGTCTGTCTGTCTGTCTGTCTCTCTCTCTGTCTCCTCATATCTATACCTCCTCCATCTATCCATCCATTTATCTATGATTTATTTATCCATTGGACCCAGCAAAAACAGCACTGTAAAATATTTGAAATCAGATAATAAAGTTCCAAATCTTATTTTTACTCTTTATTAACTGCAATTCTGGCTAAGTCATTTCCTCTCTGAGATTCAATTTCCTTAGAGATAATGATCCCTCTTCCAGGTCTACTGTGAGAATAACAGTGTAAACTGAAAGTTCTGTTGGAAAGTGAAATGTTACTGTTTCTCCTGATCTGTGGAGGCAACTCTGTATGGTGGAAAGAAGATTGTCCCAGTCAGAGTTCAAATTGCATTTCTGTCACTTCCTGTCTTATATTCCAGGCTCCTATGCATTATTGATCTTTATAACATCGAACTTTCTTTTGTCATCAGATGAATCTGTAGCTGACCTTCTATTTGGCTTTGTCCCAGCCACTTCATTAGTGCTGGAGCTACCTGTAATGTGAAATCTATGAACCAAGATAAGCTGGATGTAGTCAAACAGGAGATGGAAAGATTAAACATTGACATCTTGTATGTTAGTGAACTTAAATGGATGGGAATGGCTGAATTTAATTTAGATTATCACTATATATTCTGATGTGGGCAAGAGTCCCTCAGAAGAAATGGAGTAGCCCTAAGAGTCAATAAGGAGAAAAGCATGAATTATGATCTCAAAAATTATAGAACCATATGTTTGAATCCAAGACACACTATTTAACACCATATATTCAAACACTGATGTCAAAGAGGCCAAAGTTGTCAGTTCTATGAAGACCTGCAACACATTTTAGAAATAATGTCCACCCCAAAAAGAAGTCACATTCATCATAAGGGATGGGAATGCTAAAGTGGGAAATCAAAAGATAATTGAAATAAAAGGAAAGTTGGCCTTGGAGTACAAAATGAATCAGAGCAGAGACTAATAGAGTTTTATCAAGATTGCTCTCTAGTCATAGCAGACACTCTTTTTCAATCCAAAAGGGGATTCTTCATATGAACATCACCAGATGGTCAATATAAAAATCAGATTGAGCATATATTTTGCACCCAAAGTGGAAAAACTCTATACAGTCACTTAAAATAAGACCTGGAGTTGACTATGACTCTGATCATTAGCTTATTTTAAAATTCAGATAAGTTGAAGAAAATAGGGAAAACCATCAGATCAAATAGATATGACCTAAATAACATCCCTCATGAATATGTGGAGATAATAGATAGATTTCAGGGATTAGATTTGGCAGAGTGCCTGAAGAGCTACAGATGAGAACTTTGCAACATTATATTGGAGACAGTAACAAAAAACATTCCAAAGAAAAAGAAGAGCAAGAAAGTAAAATGGCTTTTGATGAGGCTTTCCAAATAGAGGAAAGAAGAAAAGGGAAAGGGAGAGAAAAGAATGGAAGGATATGCCCACTGAATGTATAATTCCAGAGAATAGTAGGGAGAAATAAGGTTTTTTTAAATAAACCCTGCAAAGAAATAGAAGAAAACAATAGAACGGGAAAGACAAGAGATCTCTTAAATGGGCACGATAAAAGACAAAAATGATAAGGATTTAACAGCAGATGAGATTAAGAAGAGCAAGAATACACAGAAGAACTATACAGGAAAAGATCTTTCGATAATCAAGATGATGTATATACTAATTTAGAACTGGACATGCTGGAAAATGAAGTGAATCGGACCCTAGGAAGCATTGCTAGCAAGAAGGCTGGAGGAGGGGAAGGAATTGACCTGAACTATATAAAACCCTAAAGGGTGCTGCTGTTAAAGTGCTGCATTCAATGTGCCAGTGAATTTGGAGAACACAACAGCGGCCACTGAATTGGAAAAGATAAGTTTATGTTCCAACCCTAAAGAAGGGCAATACTAAGGAATATTCAAATTGCCAAACAGTTGTACTCATGCATCAACAATTGCTTCAGCACGTTATGCTTCTGCAAGATCCAGCAATATGTGAACTGAGAAATACTAGAAGAGCAGGCTAGTTTTGAAGAGGAAGAGGAATCAGAGCTCAAATTGTCAAGATTCACTGGATTACGGAGAAAGCAAGGGAGTCCCAGAAGAAATATCTACTTTTTCATTGACTACACTGAAGTCTTTATCTATGTGATTACATCAAAATATGGCAAGTTTTCAAAGAGATGGGAGTATCAGATCATCTTACTTGTCTCCTGAGAAACCTGTATATGAGCCAAGAAGTAAATGAAACACAACATAGAATAACTGATAAAGATTGAAAAGAGAGTATGAGTATGCTGTATATTGTAACTTTATTTATTTAACCTATGTTCAGACTATAGCATGTGAAACAGTAGGCTAGATGAATCAGAGGCTGGAATTAAGGTTTCCAGGAGAAGTATCAACAATTTTCAATATGTAGACAATACCACTTTGATGGCTGAAAGTGAAGAGGAATTAAGAGACTTCTTGATGAGAGTGAAAAAGGAGAGTGTAAAAGCTGATTTGAAGCTTAACATAAAAAACCCCTAAGATCTTAGCAACTGATCCCATTACTTTCTGGCAAATACAGGAAGAAGAAATGAAAGCAAGTGTCAGATTTTATATTCTTGGACTCAGACTGCAGATGGTGACTGCAGCCATGAAATTAAAACTACTTGGAAGCAAAGCCATGGCAAATCTGGACAATATGTTATGGTTCGTGCGGTCATGAAGAGTCAGATAAGACTGAGCAATAGCAACAAAGCTGTGAGGAAGTGAGCTATGTCTTCCATAAAAGGAGGTCCTGAGACGAGGTGATCTGGAAGGATACTTTGTCTCTCAAGCTTTCCATACCTTTCCTTCTTTCCCAGACAAACTCCTAGAAAAAATTGCCTCCCAGACCTACACAAAAATTGAATTAAAAAATTGCCTCCCAGAAAGTTGGCTCCCCGATCAGCATAGCCACCCCCAACTCCTGGGTGCCAGGGCTGCATTCTCAATTGCTTGCTTGGCATCTCCACCTGGATATCTCATAACCACCCCAAACTCATGTGCTAATTGGACTTGATGGGCATTGATATTCCTTTCAACTCTGGATTCTCTGATTGGTTGGGGGAGTTTCCATCTTCAAATGAGTTCCACTATCTCCCTTCAATTCTCCACATCTCCATACCCATATTTCCATACCTGAAGGCAGAACACTTCTCTCAAAGAAAAGCCTATTCCCCCCCTCCACTTTGATGTTACTGTTTCCTAGACACAACTTCTGCTGCTGTGGCTTTGATTCACGTGTAGTCCCATCCCTGTGGGGAAATCAGACAATCTGGGTAGAGAGCTCCTTGTTTTGACAAAATGCAGAAACTGGAAAAAAAAAAAAGGAAAAAATATCTTTATGGACCTATGTTCTCCCAGAAGGCTCGCTGCCAAAGGGTCATTGCAGAGCCATGATAGATCCCTGGGGTTCTCCACTAGAGACCTCCTACCAAATTAATATTGAACCAATAAGAACTACCCTTCCAGTCTGGTCATCCAATCAGTTTTGAATTTGTCTAATTACATTATCATCTTAATCCATCTCTCTCCATCTTCCCCATAAGAATATTATGGGACAGTGGATGGAACATTTTACTAAAAGCTCCACAAATGTCATCCACACAGCATTTCTTTCTTCTACCAGTTTAGCAGTTCTGTGATACAGGAAATGAGCTTAGCCTGGCAAATCTGCTCCTGATGAAGCTGCCAGGCTGGCTTTTTGAGACATCCTTAACTGTCTTTTTAATGATCCAGGGGAAATTTTCCGCAGAAACTGACACTGCGCACATTGGCTTATCTCTGAAATATTCTGTTCCTTTCTTTTAAAATAAAAACCAGGACAACATTTGCCCTTCTCTAATCTTTTGGTATTTCTCTTGTTCTCCACGATTTCTCAGATGTCCTTGACAATGTCGCAACAATCACGCCTGCCTGTCCTTTCTGTACCCACGGTAGAGTTCCTTAGGGCCAGCTGGCTGGAATTCATCTCAGGCAGCCAGGAGTCCTCATTCTATATCATCACTGATCTTGGGTATCGACTCCGTGGTAGGCATTTTTGTTCTAATGTTTTCTGTGCAAAGGTCATTCTCCTGGGCAGAGAAAATGGAAGTAAAACAAAAATGAAATAGCTCTACCCTCACTCATCTGAAGTGAAGATCCTATCCCATTTTTGTTGTTGTTGTTTTGTCTGACTCTTTATGATCCCATTTGGGGTTTTCTTTTAAATTTTTTAAAAAAAATTTTCATCTATTTATTTATTTTATTTGGAGGGGTTTTCTTGACAAAAATAATGGAATGGTTTGCCACTCCCTTTCCCAGAACATTTTACAGATGAAGAAACTGAGGCAAACAGGGTTAAATGATTTGCCTAGGGTCACATAATAAGAGTGCCAGGCTGTGTTTGAATTCTTGACTCTAGATCTGGTGCTCTCTCCACTAAACCACAAAGCTGTCTATGTTTGAGTCTCCTTGAAATACTAAAATATCTCCCTCTTCTCCCCCGATCTCCTCTAGGCTAACCATGTTTCCATCAACCTGTTATCATATTATATGCTCTTGAGACCTTCTGCCTTTGGGTTTCTTCCAGCTCATTTTAATCTTCTTAAACTTTGATGCTCAGAGTTGACCACAATATTCTAGATGTAGCCTAAGCAAGGTACAGCATAATGAGACAATCACCTTCCCAGGTCTCCTAGCTCTGGCTGTGTTTCTGAATCTATTCTAAAAAGCTTCCCGAGCATTATGAACTCAGTTTATTTTGTAACCAGACCTAAATCTACCTTCCCTCCTCCCCCAACCTCCAGCACCTAAAGTTCCTGTCTAACTGCACAAAGAGAAAAGTTACCATCAGCTTTGCTCTTGTTTATACCTTGAGATGCAGTGATTAAGTTACATCCATAATGCATGGTGTTTGTAACCCAGTATTAATAATAATAATGCCGTCTTGTATTTCTCTGATAGGAGAAGCATGCTCCCAGAGACGGTTCATTGGTCTATTCACACACAATTTTCATACATCTCTAAAGATTACCATTTTAACAGCTTTTGGGATAGATACTGCCAGGCAGTTACATTTAACAGTGCATAAATCTAATTCCCTCCGCACTCAATTTTCTCAGGCTGCAGAATCAATTTGAATCTGTCAGGATTTTATACTAAAGTCTATTAATGCCCCCTGCCTTTCCTTGCGTCTCTTCCTATGATCCCAGTCTCTTCATGCTCTTCTATCTGTACAATCTCGCTCTTTCAGAATCTCTCCCCCGGCCAGGAAGGCGACTGATGCCGACTGGCAGCCTCTGATCTCTTTACAACGAAGGCCAATTAGGCATGAAGGAGAAACACAAGGATCCAAAAAAAAAAGCCTGGGAGAGAGAGCACAGGTGAGACTTAGTGTTCTTAACAGCCAAACACTCTCAGGGGGATATTAGGAGCTTCTGGACCTCTCCTCCTCTCCTGAACCTCCTCTCTGATGTCATTCACCAAGGGAAATACCATAGGATTTTAAAGTTGGCAGGAACCTGAAAGATGAGGGGATTCCTGAGCTAAAGTCTACATCTAGTCTACTTCCTTCAATTTACAGATGAAGAAACCGAGGCTCAGAAAGAAGTCAGTTGCTCAAGGTAACTTTGGCAATGTCATGGCCAGAATTTAAACTTGAAGCTCTCCATCATGGTTCTTTCCATGGTAGCAGGATACCTCCCTGCCCGGCTGAGAGTGAAAGCAATGAGAAAACTGTTGGGGCTTGTTTTAGGGAAAGATTTGTTTTGAAATCTATTTACCTTTTAGTATGATCTCTTCATTTGTACAGAGTATAGAGCAAGGCTATCATTTATGAAGCCCTAGGTACTGTAACTCAATGCAACCTAAGAGTGATACTTTTTTCAACTGTCTTACCATTCTGTTGACTCATATTGACTTTACATTTATCTATCAATCTGTCTATCTATCTATCTATCCTTCCCTCCTTTATCCCTTCCTTTCTCTCTTCCTTCCTTCATTCCTTCCTTCTCTCCTTCCTCGCATGATCTTTCTGTTTCCATCTATTAATATATTTATCTGTCTGCTTGTCTAAAACACGTATCACTTATCATCTTTCTTTATCTGTGTATCTATTTGTATGCTCCTTCCCTTTTCCCTTTCATTTTCTCTGTCTCTGTCTCTCTCTTTTTCTTCCCCTTCCCTCCTCCTTTTTCTTCTCCTTCTTCTCTTCCTCCTCCTCTTCTTCCATTGAGGGAAGTAGGTGGTACAGTGGATAGAGCTCTGAGAATGAAGCTTCTCAGGAGGAGGATCATCTTCAAAAGTGGGCAGTATGATCATGGGCAAGCCAGTTCATCTCTGATTGGTTCTGTTAATTCATCTGTAAAATGGGGATAATAATAATACCTACCTTGCAGGGTTCTAATGAGGTTCAAATGAGATCGTATTTGAAAAGTACTTATCACCCTGCCTGGAATGTAGTGGATGCTATATACAGTTTATCAATTATTTGTCATCTTGCCTATTTGGTCATTTCTCACTGTCTCTTTTCCTGACATCCTGAGAATTCAAGATGGTTTAGATGGAGTGGGAGTAAGAAGTTTTCCCCCCCTTTTTTAGTTTGCCATTTATTTGACACCCTCCCTTTCTGCATTTTGGGCTATGCTAACAAGAAAGAACCAAGGGTTCTCTAGGCAGATTATCATTGCCAAGTCATCTGAACAGATGGAGGCCTTCTTCCACTAATTCTGGAATGCCCTATGTTGCAAACGTCCCCAGTGAACTCTTGCCATTTAACAATACTGAGTCTTTCATTTGGAAGCCTCCATCCCACAAGCTAAAATAGCTATCATGGTGATGTACCTTTTTAATAGTGAAACTCCTTTGCTGACCATGTTGACCTTTCCATAACTTCTGGTTCACCTAGTGGGAGGGCCACCATTCCAGTGGTCAATCATCCCAGTGATTGTTGGTCTGAAGTTAAATCTAGGGCTCAGGCCCCAGTGTTCCTTCTCCCTGAATGAGCCAACAAAACAATATGCCTCAGATCAGCTTCCAAAACCACTGATCTCTAGGGAGACACTGTATCCAGAACTCTCTCTATGGCAACTCTATGGGAAGATCCAGAATTCAGAAAATAGGATGAGACACATCCAAGAGGAAGCTAATGAGGTTAATCTATATTAAGAGAGATGAAGCTTCCTGGAATGAGAAGGTGATCCTCCTGCAGCTCTCTCTGGGGGTCAGAGCACCTCTGGATTCTTGTGTTCTGTCCTGACTGATGCATTTTGGGAGCCAAAACCCATGGAGAATTCAGAGGAAGGTAATCAGGGACTGGTGCAGGATCTTGAGTTTGAGTCATATGGAAGGAACTGGGGATGTTAGCAGATAGTATGGTGCTGTCATAAGGACTGACCTTGGAGTCACAGGAGCTGAATTTGAATTATGCCTCAGATATTCACTACCTGAGTGACTTTGAGCAAATCATTTAAATTCTTTGGGTTTCAATTTCCTTATCTGTAAAATAAAGAGTTTAAAGCAGATGGCCTCTAAGACTTCTTTCAGCATCTTACTGGATCATGTTAAATTTGGAGAAGAGGAGTCTCAGGAGGAACATGACAGGTGATTTCCAGTGTGACAGGTTATTTTGTGGAAGAGGGATTAATTAGACTTGTTCTGCTTGACTCCAGTAAACAGGATTAGAAACAATGGGTGTAAATTGGAAAGAGGCAGATTTAGATTTGATGTCAAGAAAAACAAAAGATAAACCAAAACTTCTAATAATTAGAACTGTCCCAAAGTGGAATGGACTTGCTTGGGAGGTAGTGAGCTCTCTGTCACTGGAGATAAACTCAAAGGCTGCATGATTACAGGGTGGGAATGTTGTAGGCTAGAAGAGATTCTTGTTCAGGGCTGGATTGGGCCAGATGTTCACTGAGGTCTCTTCTAACTCAGAGATTCTGTGGTTAACTCCAAGAGATCCTTGTTGGAAAGAATCCCACTATTCCCCTTCAATCTCCCATCATTGACAAAACTCCCCTGAAGCTGGTTCTTTATTCTTGCTGGAGGACTTGATAAAATATAATATATTGATGATGATGATGATGATGATGATGATGATGATAATAATAATAATAAATGATGGCACAAAACTGATATGATAATAAAAAACAATTTCTTCTCCAATGTCACTATATCCTACTCACAACTTTGGCAGCTATAATTATGAAAGCTTTGATCCAGAGAAGGCTTATTGATGGTCTTGCTCTAATTCCATCTTTAATGGTTTAAAATTGCACTGAGACTCTTGGAAAACCCTATACAAACAAAGTAAATCCAAAATAATTTGAATGTGGGGGTGGAGAGAATGAGTTAGTAGAATCAGGAATGGCTTCCTGTGGAGGTAGCCTTTGACATGAACTTTGAATGGAACTGGCAAACCTTACTAACATATTTTTTACTCCATTTATTCAATCCAATCCAAATATATCTGGTGCTTACTAGTTGTAAGGTCACTATCTAGTTACTAGGAATATACAAAATCAAAAGAAACCATTCTTGCTCTCAATGGGCTTCCATTCTATTCAAGAGGGGTATGTGACTAAGGCAAAGGATGGTAGCAGAGTATAATTTCCTGTGAGTCTAAATTGTCCTGCCTCTCTCCCTGCCATCTCTCTCCCTGCCCTGCCATGTCTTCCTTCCTTCCAAGTCCTTGGCCTCCCAATGTGGCCCTCCCCTCCAGCTGCCTGACATATCAGGCATCTGGGCAACGGGCCCACTAGTAGTTCATTTAGCTGTTGATGGTATGCCATCGGAATATAGGTTTCACAAAGCACTAAACAAGGACATTGGGCTTGGATGTTCAGGTATAATTGCTTCCATCAGGGCTATAAATGAGACCATTAGTGTTAGTAGCTCTAGAGTGTAGAGACAATAAAGTGTTCATGCTAGATGGCTTCCTGGTTCTCAGACACTCAGGGATGCGGAAGGACAGTGGAGGCATCTGCGTGGCTTCTGGGCATCGTGGGCACAGCTGCAAATACTACTATTAACACATGAAGGATCTGCCTAGGGAACTCACAGTGTGGGAATTCTCTCCACCCAAACAGACTAAAACTGTCTATTTCTATGACTTTGTAGATAAATCTTAACAAGGCCTGAGGCCTTAGGGAGTTTAGATAATTTGGCTCAGGTTTCACAGCTAATAAATGTCAGAAACCTAAGTTTTAATAACTCAAACGCTAATATCCTCTAAGTCTATATGAGGGAGGAAAAGGAGAAATTGGAGAAAGATGAAAGGAAGGGGAGGGAGAAAAGGGGGAGATGGAGGAGGAAAAGAAAGGGAGGAAGAGGAAGAAGGGGAAGAGGAGGAAGAGGAAAAGAAGAGAAAGAAGAAGAAGAGGACAAGGAATGAGAATAGGAGGAGGAAAATGGCAACAGCAAACATTTATTAAGTATTTACTTTGTGACAGGCATGAAGCTTATATTTTAATTGGGGAGTAAACAAGTATACATATAAGTATTTCCAGAATAAATAGAAAAAGGAATAATACAAATACCTGTAAAGTTTGGTTTGGTGGAGGGGCACTAGCAGTTGTGGGAAATCAAGGAAGGCTTCATGCAAAAGATGGTGTCTGCGTTATATCTTCAATGAAGAGAGACAGAGCAACAGAGGAGCGAGGGCACCTTAGTCATTGGGGATGACTAATGCAGAGACATAGAGATGAGAGATTGGGGGTATATAAGAGAGACAGACAAAGAGGAGAGAGAGAGACAGAGACAGAAAGAGAGAAACAGACAGAGAGAGGGAGAGACAGTGACAGAGACAGAGAGAAACAGAGAGAGAGAAAGAAAGAGAGAGAGAGAGAGAGAGAGAGAGAGAGAGAGAGAGAGAGAGAGAGAGAGAGAGAGAGAGAGAGAAAGAGAGAGAGAGAGAGAGAGAGAGAGACACGGAAGAATGGGGGGAGAGAAGAGAAGGGGAGGAGGGAGAGCTAAAGAGAATAAAGGAGAGAAGAGGAACAAAGGGAAAAGGAGAAAGAAAAGGAAAGGAGAGACAGACAGAAACTAAGGAAAAGCCAATTTGGCTGGATTAAAGAATGTGAGAAGGGTAGTAATTTCCAATGAGTCAGAAACAGCTAGATGGAGCCCTGGGTCTCAAGTCAGGAAGACCTGAATTCACATCTACTTGCCTCAATTTCCTTCACTATAAAATGGGAACACACAGGGCTTCTGAGAGAATCACAAGATAATATTTTAAAAAAAAATTTCAGACAGAAGAGCTTATATTTTATAGTAGAGAATTAAAAGAGAAAGAGGGAAGAAGAGAAGGACAAGAAGAAGGAGCAGATCTTTCAGAGGATAATAGAAGGTCTCTAATTCATATCATAGGAGGATATGTTGAAGGAACTGGGAATACCTGGCCTGGAGACTGAACAAAAACCATAAGGAAAAAAACTATAGAGACACATAAGGGAAAATATCCCAATGGATAGAGTTGCCAAAGTGGCAAGGGGAGACTTAGTATATAATAAGTTCCTTATCATAAAAGAAGGCGGGAGGAGCATTTATGTGTTGCTTCTGTGGGCATAGGGAATTCCTTCTAGAGTGTGAACTGCACAGATTAGGAAACTGAGCCTCAGAGAACAGATTTCCCCCAGGAGCACACACCTAGAAAGCATCAGAGGCAGAATTTGAAACCAGGTTTCTCCTGACTCCAATTCAGTCAGACCACACAAATTCAAAGACTAATGGGGAAGGAGGGAGAACAGAAGGGGAGTCAGAATGAGTGGAAAAGCCTGAATTATTTTTAAAGAGGTAAAACCATTGCTTTCAAGTATCTATATTGACTTGGAACTGACTCTTAACATTCTACAAGTCTGTTTTAATGAATAGACATGAATAATTTCTAATTAAGGATACCCAGCTGTGTTAAAGTCCTTTTAAGTACTTAGTAGGTTAAACATTTCCCCCTATAATCTTCATCACCCCTTAATTAGTTTCTGACCCTTTGTTCGTGGATTCTTCAAAGGTAAACTTTGGCATAGCCCCAGGGTGAATGATCACAAATTATAATTAATGAGATTTTATTCTAATTAAGGTCAGTTGGGTCCAATCCAACCTAACAAGCATTTATCAAGGCCTACTATGTGCAAGGCACTGGGCGAACCACTGGGGATACAAGGATAAAATGACTTTGTCTAATGAAGAGGGAAGATAACCAGAAATCAAGAGACATCACTAGAAATCAGTTAAATAAAGTATAATTTCAGGAGGGAGAAAGTGCTAACAAGCAGGAAGGGCTTTCTTAAAGAGGGACACCTGAAAGGAAGGAGGACATGGTATACATAGAGCACAGCTTAGACAAAAGTCTGGAGGTGGCAGATAAGATGCTGCATTTGGGAAATGGCAGTGAGCTCGCCTGCAATGTGCAATATGTCAAGGGAGCAGTGTAAAATAAACCTGGAGTCAGATATAATAGGCTTCAAATGCCACGCTGAGGAAGAAAGAGTTTTTGATCTTGAAGGCAATTGGAAACCACTAAAGATTCCTGTGCAGGCGAGTCACATGATCACACTTATACTTTAGGAATATTGATTTGGCAACTGTGGGGAGGATGGACCGGGGCTGCTGCTACTAGCCAGGAAGCATGTCTATGGCACCTACGGCATGTCAGCCTCTGTATGGAGCACTTTACAAGTCTTATCTCATTTGATCCTCACAGTAATCCTGAGAAAGAGATGTTGTCAACATTTTACAGTTAAAAACCTAAGTCTGACAGAAGTTTAATGACTTGGTCAAGCTCACACAACTAATAAATGTCAGATTTGAACCTGTGATTTAATTCATGGAAGCCACGGGGGAGGGAATAGGAATCGATCTGCAATCCAGGTGAGAGATGAGAAGATCACAAATGAGAGTGATGGGTGTCGAAGCAGGAAAAATAGGTGGGAGACGGACAAGAGATGTTTTGAAGATGGAGTTGACCATGTTTGGTGGTTGATTTGGTAGAAGGAGTTGAGGAGGAAACATGAAGATGATTCAAAGGTCTTGAGCCTGGGAGGTTGGAAGAATAGCAGTGCCTTCAGTGGAAACAAAAGTTAGAGATGTGGAAGGGTTTAGAGGAAGAGATAGTGAGATCTATCTTGAATATTGTTGTTGTTTTCCAAGAGGACGATGACATCAGGGAGGGGACGCCATGACATGCAAGTGAATTGGATTTAAGTGAGGGAGGGCTGGGCAAGGCCACCTGCCTCAGTTTCCCCTCCAGAGTCAGCCGGGTCCAGTGGACAGATTAAGATTAGGACGACTGGAGATGGTTCCAGATGCAATGGGAGACTGTTTTTTAAAGCTGAGATCTTCCACAGGTCTCAGTTTAACTGAGGCTGCACATACTCAGTGATTAGGCTAGGTAGCAATTGAAGTACCTAGTTCAAAAAAATCTAAATAAATCTGGGAGCAGAAATGATTGCTATTTACATTCACTCTGAGTCAATCGGGACCCAATGGTGAGTTGGAGCTATCTAATCAGCAGCTGGTGAGGAGGAACAGACATTTTCCTCCCCCCTCCCCCCAATTTGATCCAACAACTTAAATATTCAGGTGATGTCATCCATTTAGGAGCATCGTTCACGTTTTCATACTTGCCCAGCCTGTGTGACTGTTGTTCAGGTTCTCCCCAGGATCCATCCAATGTGCTGGAGGTCTCCTGTGCAGAAGGAGAGCCAGGATCATTCTCCTGAAATCCCTTGCTTTTGCTGCCTGAGCATCCCATCTCTTTGTGGCCCAATGCCTTCACTGGCTCCTTTCCTCCTTCAGAGTTCTTCCTCAGTCAGATGCTGATGCCCTCTATTGTCCTTTGCCTCCTGATTGAGTATCTTTGAGCTTCTTCCAGCTTGAAGACAGACCATTCTAGCTCAAGGTCCTGGAGGACAGAGCTTGCAGGACCCGATACTCCAGCTGAATCCCGAGTCCGTCCAAAGGATATGGCTTTGTCACTGGTCACAGACACAGTGGAGCTCCTGGCTGGGTGAGAACTCCCAGAAATGAGGATCCCTTTAAGTTCTGAGAGGCAGCTGAGGATCAGAGGTGAGCTGTGAGTAAACAGAGCTGAAATACTGGCTGACTGCTGCTCCACCCAATTCCTCTTAATGATCTGTCTGGATTGTAGCCCAAGTTCAGCCTACAACAGGACTAGTTATTGTTCGGATTCCCCGGCAGAGCCTCTGGCCACCAATCCAGAATCACCACCATAACCTGGTAGTTCTCCATCTTCCACAGGGCTCAGTTTGCCATTACCAGGCTTGGGGTAGGATAGAAAAAAGAATAAAATTCAATTCCATTTTATAAGTATTGAAACATCTCTGACAGTCGGTGGGTGCCAAGAGATAGCAATTGCCTCTGTTTTTCCATCACCCTTAACTCCCAGAGCAGCTAGGGGGAGTCATAAGGCATATGGAGTCAGGAGTCAGGAGTTCAAATCTGGCTTCAGACACTTCCGGCTGTGTAACCCTGGGCACATCACTTAACCTTATTGCTTCAGTTTCCTCATCTATAAAATGATCTGGAGAACAAAATGGAAAACCGTTCCAGTTTCTTTCCCAACTCATAAAGAATTCTACTAGTTTAAGCAACAGTGAGTCGGGTAGTTTCCAGGCGTGAATAAAGGGAAATAGTGACAGTCTTGAATGACATGAAGTGCTTTGTTGTTGAGTCAAAAAAGGAGTTTTTGTTGAAAGGTTTTAGAGTGGTTGAGTGAAGGTGGCAGAGGGGCTTTAGAGTGATGAATCTGGCAACACACATAGACTTGAATGGGCAGAACAAGATGGGTATCAGAGAACTGTTAGGAAGTAGTTAAAAGGGAAGTCTGAACTAGATTCTAATTTCTAGGACTAGGATATAGGATTGTCAGAGGAAGGACCCTGTTACCCATTCAGGGATAGGCCCAACACATGAACCTACCTCATAAAATAAGGTTTATTTTATGTTTGAGGTATCTATGGGAACCCTGGAAGACCAGAGTTCAAATTGAGATTCAGACACTTATTAGCTGTATGACCTTAGTTCATTTTTTTTGACTGTACAATAGGGAAGCATAACAGCCCCTTGCAGAGTTGTTGTGAGAATGACACAAGAAACTATCCACTAAGTACTTAGCAAAATTCCTGACGTGTCAAAGGTGCTATATAAATGTTTATTCCTCTCTCCTATTTGGAAATCTGAGGATCTTAAGATCACAGATTTAGAACTGGAAGAGATGATAGAGATCATCTAGTCCATTTTTACAAATAAGGAAACTGGGGACTAGTGAAATTAAATGAATTGCTCAGGGCCATCCACCTAGTAAGTGTCTAAGTCAGGATTCATACCCAGATTCCTGATTCCATTATGCCATGGATTAACTCTAGGGCATAAGTATGGATAATGAGTCAGAGAAGCTGATTTTCTAAGATGAGTATATGTATACCCAAAGTTGTTGATAGGGGGATAGGGAAGGGGCCCTGGACCCTTCATCAATGGAACCAGCATCCTCCTATTCACTTGGGCTCAAAACCTCAGAGGCGCCTCTGACCCCTATCCCTTTCTCATTTTTCTCCCCAATCCTACAGACTTCATTCCATTGCTGAGAAATGGTTAAACCAAAGCTCTCCTGATTAATGCTTCCTCCCACCTAATCCTCCTTCTCCCCATCTCCCCATCCCTAATGCTGCAGACATAAGTGCTGTCCAGCTGTGGATTGGGCTGGAGGACCTCCAAGATCTTCTTCCACTCTGAGAGTCTATGATTCTGGGAGTGAAGACAGAAAGCTTTGGAAGCAGAGGCCAAGGAGACGGCTGTTACTTCTTGCCATCCATCTCAGTGACACCGGGAGCTGCTCAGGAAACAGGCCTTATAGTACTGTGCAAATAATTCAGAGAGCCTAGATGAAAATTACCAGTGGCTGGGCCCTGGAGCCTGGATTTCAGCTTCAAACAGGAGGCATTTGAGGAACCTGAAAGAATTACAAAACTCTCTGTTCAGATCTTCATTTAAAAACCCTGTCTCAATAATTCCACCCAGGGCCCCGGAGCTTCTACAGCACTCATTATCCTTCCTGTTTCATTTGGGAGGAAATCAAATTGACTTCAATTTGATCTGAGAACCTTTCATCAATGATCTTTTCATGCTGAGGGAAAGAGATGAACTAATCAAAGAGAGACATCCCTTTGAAGAGTATTGTCAGTGCAGCCTGGCACTGAGGGGCTCTCGGCAGCCTCACTAGCCGGAGCTGCCCTTCCCTGCCAGCATCTCTCCATCTCATGGGAAATTTGCCTGGTTTCCATTGGCTCCATGGCTCAGGGTTGGGATTACTTGGGCCTCTGAACTGGGGAAAGAGCCCTGGGACTTGTTACCTAATTGTGAAGGCTGAGAGCCCAGAGGAAAAAGCTAGTGTGAGGGTGATAGGAACTGAGTTAACCTAATTATCTATGCATCTATTCCCTACACATAATTTTAGGCACTGTGCTAGGAATTAGAGACCCCCAAGACAAAAAAAAAGAGATCAAATGGGGTTATAGAGTCAGAAAATCTGTTAACACATACCACATAATACATCTATATTTATATGTATATACATATGTAATTAAATGTGTATAGGTATTATGTACACACATGCATGTGAATATAAGTTTGTACATTGCCATCTATAGATATATACAGATATATTTGTGTGTATATATATGTGTGTGTGTGGATGCATGTATAAAAATGTATACATACACAGATATAAACATGTGTGTGTATATATATATATATTTACACATGCACACATACATGATGTCCCCAAAGTCTGACTGTTATTTTTAAGCAATGACACTAAGACTCTTGTCATCCTGTGTTCTCTATTTAGCCATTAAAGTAATTTTCCTAAAATTCAAATCTGATCATGTCCCTTTATAAACTCCAGTGGCTTCCTATAGCCTCCCGGATCAAGTACAAAATGCTTTGTTTGGCATTTTAAAAGCCCTTCACAGCCCCCTCATCCCCACATTTCCAGTGCTTTTACCACTTTACTCCCTGAAACATACTCTTTAGTCTAGTGACATGGCTTTTTGGACCTTTCACAAACAAGAAACTCCGTCTCTTGGGCATTTTCTTTAACTCTCCCCCACGCCTGAAATATTCTCCCTCCTCCTCTGCTTTCACTACTGACCTCTCTGGCCTCTTTTGGGTCCCAACTAAAATCCCACCTTCTACAGGAAGCCTTCCCCAACCCTCTTAAATCCAGCATCTTCCCTCTGTTAATTATTATTACTTTTATATAGCTTGTTTCATGTATATATGTACGTATCTATACACATACATATATTGCATGTTGTTCCCCATTAGACTGTAAGCTCCTTGAGGGTAGGGACTATATTTTGCCTCTTTTTTTATCCCCAGAACTTAGCATGGTGCTTAATAAGTGTTTATTGATTGATCTGGGATAAATCATGTGATCTCTCAGACCTTTAATTTCTTCAGTTAGCAAATGAAACAATTGGATGACATGATCTTTGCATTCCCTTTCATCCCTAAAGCTGTGCTTTATCTCCTGCGCTGGATCTTATGCTTAGACAAGGTCATCCAGAAGCTGGGAAGGGCACGTGAGGAGGCCCCAGGAGGGAAATTTGGGGTCAATTTGTCTGGGGAACAGAAACCTGAAGACTCCAATGCTCCAGCCCATGGACGGCACTGGGTGAATGAAGGAGACACTGTTTCTTTCTCTATGTTCACAGAGGCAAAAACAAGAGCAAAACAGGAGAGATTCTCGTTCAGCCCAAGAAAGAACTTGTTCATCAGTCAGGGCTGGATCTAAGGATATCTCCCAGGGCTTCTCAGTTCTCGGATTCTATGTCTTGTAATAGTGATGGGTTATTACAATTGAGCAAACTCATTTTTCAGGGACTGGGGAGCTCTTGAAAAGAAGAATGTACAGAATTGGAGCCCAGGGACTCTTCAGCGAGAACCCTTTGAGGGTTGCTGAAAGGTTTAAGATCCTGAAACTGGCAAGGAGATGGAGGGGCCTGAGGGTAAGATGGGTGGGACCGTCTCTACATAAGTGGGAGTGATGAAAGCCAGTTCTGGCACGAGATCAGACCAATGTGATTTTCTGAAACCCAAGAAACATCTTTATAGATTTCTAGCTGTTAGGGGGAACATATATTAGTCAGGAAGCCCTGGAAGAAAAGTGATGTGGGCTGGCAGATCCTGAGGCACTCTCGTAAAGCCAGCTTCTGTGTAATCATCAGACATCATTTTAATGCACTTACTCACCTCCTCTCCCCCACTCTCTCTTCAGTTCAATTAAAAAATGCTTATAAAGTGTGTGCTATGTGCCATTCACTGGAGATGTGACATCATTATAATGATTTATATAATGATTTATGAGAAACGTTAAAACTATCCCTGCCCTCAAGTGGTTCACATTCTACTAAGAGAAAGCCATGATAGTGTTAGTGCTTTAGAGTTTAAAGGAGAGTGCTTTTAAGCTCTAAAGCACTAACATTATCATGGCTTTCTCGCTTGATTTTTGCAGTAAGGTTGGGAGGTAGGGGCTATCATTATTCTCCCCATTTCTTAGATAAAGCCAAAGAGGATTAAATGACTTGCCTAGAGTCATACATCAAGCAGGTATCTGAGATCAAGGTTTGTTGCTTCCAAGTCCACTCTTATTTACTGTGGTACCCAACATGTTCTTATGCTATCCACATAGATAAGTAAATATAAATATTATATACATATATAATATTTATATAATTACTTTGTACTTGTATATATATATATCTATATTCATGTATATAGATAGATATTTATATCATTACTTTGTACTTGTATATATATATCTCTATATATAGATAGATAAAAGCACAGTATATACACACCTGTCAGATTGGCTAAGATGACAGGAAAAAATAATGATGATTGTTGGAGGGGATGTGGGAAAACTGGGACATTGATGCATTGTTGGTGGAGTTGTGAACGAATCCAACCCATTTTGGAGAGTAGTTTGGAACTATGCTCAAAAAGTTATCAAACTGTGCATACCCTTTGATCCAGCAGTGTTTCTACTGGGCTTATATCCCAAAGAGATCATAAAGAAGGGAAAGGGACCTGTATGTGCTCGAATGTTTGTGGCAGCCCTTTTTGTAGTGGCCAGAAACTGGAAACTGAGTGGATGCCCATCAGTTGGAGAATGGCTGAATAAATTGTGGTATATGAATATTATGGAATATTATTGTTCTGTAAGAAATGTTCAACAGGATGATTTCAGAAAGGCCTGGAGAGACTTACACGAACTGATGCTGAGTGAAATGAGCAGGACCAGGAGATCATTATATACTTCAACAACAATACTATATGATGACCAGTTCTGATGGACCTGGCCATCCTCAGCAACGAGATCAACCAAATAATTTCTAATGGAGCAGTAATGAACTGAACTAGCTATACCCAGAAAAAGAACTCTGGGAGATGACTAAAAACCATTACATTGAATTCCCAATCCCTATATTTATGCACACCTGCATTTTTGATTTCCTTCACAAGCTAATTGTACAATATTTCAGAGTCTGATTTTTTGTACAGCAAAATAACGGTTTGGTCATGTATACTTATTGTGTATCTAATTTATATTTTAATATATTTAACATCTACTGGTCATCCTGCCATCTGGGGGAAGGGGTGGGGGGTAAGAGGTGAAAAGTTGGAACAAGAGGTTTGGCAATTGTTAATGCTGTAAAGTTACCCATGCATATAACCTGTAAATAAAAGGCTATTAAATAAAATAAATAAATATATATATAATTTAAAAAAAAAAGCACAGTATAATTTTGATGGGCATCAGAATGGAGGGAGAGTAACAGTTTGACACAATCAGGAAAGGCCTTCTTGAGAAAGTATCACCTGAGCTGGTCCTTCAAGAGAACTAGGGGCAGAGCTTATTGTCAATATGTGCATATATGTGTATATAGAATATAGGGCATTATGTATATATTCTATATATTTATAGACATTTTATTTAAATAAATTTTATATATAAATACACATACATGTATATAACATTTACATATAGAATAAATATAAATTGTATAGAGAGAATATATGCATATATTCTATATATAAATATTACAAATATACACACACATACACATATATATTCTCTCTCCCAAGTTTTGAGGCTTAAGTGAGTGGTACCCTTGACAAAAACAGTAAGATCTGGAAGTTGGCAATAGGATAGGGTTCTGAGAGTAAGAGAACAAATTCTGTTTTGTATTTGTTGATTTTGTGGTGTCTATGGAAACATTCAATAGAACATGTGTGATATAGAGCTGTCAGTCAGTCAATAAACATTTATTAAGCACCTAGTATGTGCCAGGGACTATATTAGATACAAAGAAAGGCAACAGATAGTCCCTGTCCCTGCTCTTAAGGAGATCATAGTTTAATGGGGGGAGACATCATGCAAACAGGTATGTACAAACCAGCAATAGCCAGGATAACTGGGGAATAATCAGAAGCGAGAAGGCATGTGAAGGGTTGGGAAAGGTGTAGACAGTGGGGTGTTGCCCAAGACTTGAAGGAAGCCAGGGAATACAGAAAGGAGGGTAATCCTCTCCTATAGTTCTCCTCCCACCTTCTCAGTCTGCTTTCCAGGTCCTCGTCCAGCTCACACACCCTGATGATCACAGGTGTCCCAATAAACTCCCTCATGGACCCTCTTTTCCTCTCCCTCTACCCTGTTGGACTTGAGTGATCTCTCCAGCTCTGAAGGGCTGGGTGATCATTTCTGTGCTGATTCTGTGCTGAGAAGGGGGATTATTCCAGGCAGGGGGACAGCTAGGGAAAGTGTCCAGATCTGGGAGATGGAGCATAAGGGATGAGGAGGAGGTTGATGTCAGTGGATTGAAGGGGTCATGATGGGCTGGTGGTTGGGAATTTAAGGTTTAAGGAGATTGGAAAAGAAAGGGGAAGGCTATGAGGGTCTTTGGATGTGAAACAGGATTTGATAATTGTTCGTGGAGATGATGGGGACCCCTGGGGTTTACCGAGCAGTGGGGTGACAAGGTCAGATATGCACATTTAAGATTTCAAGGTGTCCAATAGGCAGAGAAGTTAGCACTGGATAGACAGATTTCAAAAGAATCAGCACCATTAAGATCTGACAATTAAGAAATCAATATTAGAGACTTTGAAGAGAACAATCTCAGTTGGATTCCAGACTGTAGGGACTTAAAAAAAAATCTAGGTAAGCAGGTTAGAGCCCAGGAGAATGATCAGAGTCATTGAAGCATCCTGAAACCCTTTTTTTCCTGTAAGCCCCCCCCCCCCTACCTCCAGTACTGAGGAGCATGATGTCAACCCACTTCATAGACAGGCAAACTGACTCAAAGGGAGTATAATGTTAAACCACACACTCTAGTTCTGGGAAGCACTCACCGCGGAGGCAGAGAGCCCAGAACAACAGAGAATATGCAAATATGTTCTCAATAAGTCAGAGCTATTGTTCTCAAATAAAGGAATCTTCAAAACACACAATTTTCATTCTCTGTCTGCCGGCGATAGGAACTTAAAGAAATGATTAAGTTAATGTTTTTAGGCAGTTGGGGCAGGGTGTCCTGTCTCTGAAATCACCCACTTGTCAGTGCCTGGAAAAACAGGAAAAGCTCCAGAGTGGGGTTGGCCCACGGAGGCTGAGCTTGGGCTGGGGGGTTGGCTGGGAGATAAGGAACAGAAGGAGATGCAGGGGCTGGTTTTGGCTTCTTAGAAGCACGTGGCTGGCTCCTGGGTCCCCCAGCTCCCTGGAGAAGCAGCCTACTGAGGGGGTGATAGGGATGGTCAGGGGTACTGGAGGCTCCAAATGACCAGTTCTTAGCCTCCCCCCATATTACTTTATATTTAAAATGAGAGGGACTCCAGAGGCTTCTAACCTACCCCCCCCTGAATCTAAGGTCCAGAGAGGTAGAAATGACTGACTGTAAGAGGTAAGCAGCAAAAGCAGCATTTGAACCCAGATCCTCTGGCCCTGGAGCCACTGTATTACAGGTACATAGCATGTCCCTTCCCTCTTTCCTGAGGTCCAGTTGTTGGTTCCTTTGTTGTGAGCTACATAAGGTTCTCTGGCAGAGTTTGTCTTGGGCCACCCAATGGCCCCCTTCCTATCTCTGGTGAATCAGGATGTCAGAATTCAGGCAAATAAGAGGGGAAGGGGCAGGACAGCGAGGCTTTTACAGAGAAAGATCTGATTATTAGGGATTTGAAGAGAAACCCCCACTTGTGATAGGAAATTATCATGTGTTTCATCCTTCCATATTTCTGGATCAAACTCTTGGGCAGATGTGGCCAGGGGGGCCTGATCTGTCTTTCCAGCACTGAGAAGTAGATGAAGGAGGTGAGGAGATAGAAGAATGGAGGGATGAGGAAATGGAAGAGATATAAAGGGAGTAGTGGTGGGGGATGGAAGAAAGATGGTGATTGTAGGGAGATTTCAAAGGAGAGGAAGGCTGGGGTGGGGAACAGTTGGAGATGGGAATAAAAGGGAGGTGAGAAAAGATGGAAAGGAGATAATGGGTATGGAGGAGAGGGGATCGGAAGAGTAAGGGGATGCAAGAGAGAAGAAGGTGATGCAGATGAAGAGAAGGTGATGAGGAGGAAGTGATGGAAAGGAAAGGGAAGAGAGAGGGGTAGAAGGAAGAAGACAGAAGGGAGGTAAAGGAATGGGAAAGGGGAGAGGGATTGAAGGGAAATGAGGGACAGAGGAGAGTTTGAAGTAATAGAGGAGAGAAAAGGAGGGAAGGGAGAGAGACAGACAGGAAAGGGAGGAAGGGGGGGGTGAGTGTATTTGGTCTCAGATAAGATTTGTAGTCAGAAGCAGCAGGGTTATTCCAGCCCCTCTTGCTAGAATGAGGGACGAGGGAGCAGAAGCTCTTCTCTGGAAGACTTAGTTTCCACCTAATTGCAGCCTCACAGGAGGGCGGCCAAATGGGGAGGCTGGAACTGGTTCCACGGACCTCTCATTGATCTAGGCCTTCCTGGCTGCCACAGCCGCCGTCCTCCCCTAATGAATCTCTCCGGGCAGTGTTGGCAGTAGGCTGGGTTGCCTGGAGACAGAATTAGACTGAGTGGGAGGCCTTCATTCCCCCTTCATTACTGCCTGGGGATGGCCTCTGCCTGGCCCTAATAAACACTGGAATCCAGGCATTTAAGAGTGAGCCCAGAGCACCCCATTAGACCAGGGCTCTGTAGGGGCAGCCTGAGGTCCCTGTGGCTAAGACCTCCCTGATGCTCCCCCAGACCGCATTCTCCTTTTCTTTTGGCCCGTGCCTTCTGAGGATGGACCACACAGTCATGAGGAGGAATCGAGATGGGACAGTGGGAGATCTGGGTTCTAGTGCTGGCTCTCCATCATCCCTCATCACCATCTCTCATATTTCTATAGTCCTTGAAAAGCATTTTGCACCCGGGGAGGAGGAGATTTGGGAGATAGTCCCAGTCAGGGAGGGCAGCTAGACTTTCCTAATTGGGAAATCAGTTTAGACAACTGAAGGGGGGTGGGTGACAGGCCGTATCCTAGACCATTTCTAGGGCCGCCAGAGCATGGTGCTCTGCTGGGGCCATTTCTCCCATCTGGGGACAGATGCCTGGGGACCCCATTCCTTGCCCTCTGCCTCAGCCCTGAAGCTTGGGAGCAGTACCCCCAGGGGCTCAGGAAGAGACATATCCATCTCCAGGGACTGCAGATGCCTTGGAGTCCAATCCATGGTCCTCCAGCTCCACCCCAAATGTACCCTTGAGCCCTTTTCTACATCTTTCTAAGGGAAGAAGACGGAAGATTTAGAAGAGTTAGGATGGCTCTGGTCAAGGATTTAGAGGGTTGTTCATGTGAGATGGTTTAGATTCTAAGGGCTGGGAGGGTCCTCCTTTTTGATGGGGGGCCTTCAACCTGACTTTGGGAGGGCTGGACTATATTAAAAAACAAAACTTTTTTTGTGGGCCAAAAAAAATCTGCTTTTGGGTCTTGGAGGATGGACCCATAAGCAGACATCAAGAATAGTGGTCAAGAGAAGGAAAACTTTTAAGGAAAGAAATGTTCCCCCAAATGAAAAAAAGGCTTACATGCTTCCCATCTCTTTTACAAAAATTTTAACCCGGTCAGGTTTGGAGGAGATATTTGGGTGGTGTTTGGCATCAAGAAGATCAGGTTAAAGGCTCAGTCCTGTCCTTTCCTTTCCCTTCCCCTCCCCCCCCCCTCCCCCCCCCCCCTCTCTTCCTTCCCTTTTTCCCTCCCTCTTCCCCTTTCCCCCTTTCCCTTCCTTCCTTTTCCCCCCCTTCCTTCCTTCCCCTCTTCCTTCCTTCTTTCCTTCCTTCCTTCCTTCTTCTTTCCCCCCCCTTTTCCTTTCTTTCCCTTTTTCTTTTTTCCCCTTTTTTTCCTTTCCTCTTCTTCTTTTTCCTTCCCCTTTTCTTTCCTTTTTCCTTTTTTCCCCTTCCCCCCCTTCCTTCCCTTTTTTCCCCCCCCTTTTTTCCCCCCCCCTTTTTTTTCCCCCAGGTTCCATTCTTGGCAGATTTCTGTAAAGAGGAGCAATAAAAAATGGGGCCTTCCCGGGGAGTGGCTTTTCCGGACCAGGGGTTATCCTTTTTTTCCCCAGATAAGTTTCTGGTTCCCCCAAGGAAAAAATTTTTTGGGGAGGAGGGGTTTGGTTAATCCTCTTCCACCCTTCCTCCTTTTCCTCCCCTCTCTCTAGGGACGGGATTGTCTGATGGCCCCTCCCTCAATGGTTCTGAAGAGCAGTAAGAGATGAGCCAGAACAGCTGGTGGAAGGGGAGGGGGCCAGGGGACGGTAAATGTGGAGGAGAGACACAGGAATCAGGAGCCATGTCTTCGGGCCAAGGAGAGGTGAACTGTGGAAAGAGAGAGTCATCATTGGGGAATGCTGCACCCTTCCAAGGTCAAATTCAGGGGAAGGGACAGGGACCTTGGGATACTCCCAAGCAGACTATGTGGGTTAATCCATGGGCCAAGTGCTGTGCATATCCCCAGGATGAGAGGAGGGGGTTGTTATGCTGGAGTTTTGCTGGAGAGTCCAGGAGGGAAACCTCAGAAATGTCTTGGTTTTGGGGGAGTCTCCCACTGTGCAGTGGGTAGAATCTCTCTCCCCAGAGCATTGCTCTCTCTTCTGTCCTCTTACTCTTCCTATCCCCTCTCCTCCATACCCATTATCTCCTTTCCATCTTTTCTCACCTCCCTTTCATTCCCATCTCCTACTGTTCCCCGCCCCAGCCTTCCTCTCCTTTGCAATCTCCCTACAATCACCATCTTTCTTCCATCTCCCACAATGCTCTGGGGAGAGAGTGAAGAAAGGGTCACCTTTCTTCACTTCCAGGGGAAGCAAAAAGTGGGAGTTATATGTTTCTCCCTCTCCCTATTATGTTAACTCTAGAATGTGGTTTGGGGCAAGAGCACTGAAATATGACTGTAGAAATGGATTCAAATGATGTCCTGTCCCCCATGCACCCTGTCCTTCCATTCTTCCTTTGTGACCCTGGATAAATTAGCCTTTCTGGGCTACTTGAAGATAAAGGAGGTGAAATGGGTTAGATGTTTTCTAAGGTTCCTCTCAAATTTAGCTGCTATGATTTTTCTTAGGACAGCGGACAGTCAACACAGTGCCTGGCGCATAGTAGACACTTACTGAATGCAGTTAACCAAGTGACTGAGCCCTGCAGGGGGGGTGGGGAAAGAGCAGGGAGCAGCCCCACTTAGAACCAGGCGATCATCCCCAGGGTCCCCACAGCTGGCTGCCTTGGGCAGTCCTGGGATTGATGGAGAGAGACTAGGATACGAGGAGCCACAGCGCCCTCTTCTGCCCTCGAGGTGAGCATCAGCCTTTCTGAAAGGCTGCTGGGGAACACCATGGCAGCAGGAGGAGCCGGAGACTAGGGGAGGAGCCTGAGCGCCCACTCTAGAGCCCCAGGGGGTATTCTTTTACCAGAGAGGTGAGAGGCTGGGAGAGAGCGGGAGGGAGAGAGGGACGAGACATCCCACTGAGGAGGACATTGCCAATGGCTCCCAGGATGGTGAATGAAGCTCTCTAGATCATGAGACCAGCTGAAAGTACTGGGGGACACAGATTTGTAGCTAGGGATAGCTGACTGTCTACCTGCCTACCTATGCATCCTCTCTCCCTCTCCCTCCCTCCTTTCCTTCATATTCTCTCTCTCTCTCTCTCTCTCTCTCTCTCTCTCTCTCTCTCTCTCTCTTTCTCTCTCTCTCTCTCATCTATATCCATGTCTCCCTCCCTCTTCCTCTCTCCCTCTTTGCCTCTTTCCTTCTCTCTCTCTCATCTATCTATCCATCCATCTATCCATTCATTTCTATCAGTGTATCTGACTCTTCTATCTATCCAAATCTCTCTCAGTGTATCTGTCTCTGCCTATCTGTGTATCCATCTGTTTATTCATCCATCTCTCTTTCTCTCTATCAGTATATCTGTCTCTATTTATCTATGTATCTATCTATAATCCATCCATCCATCCAACTATCTATCCATCCATTTCTCTCTCTTTCCTTCTCTCTTCTGTCAGTATCTCTCTCTACTTATGTATATGTGTTATCTATGTTATCTATCCATCCATCTCTCTATCAGTGTGTCTGTCTTTATCTGTGTATCCATCTATTCATCCACTTCTCTCTCTATCAGTTTACTATTTTCCTATCTATCTATCTATCCATCCATCCATCCATCCATCCATTTCTCTCTTACTCTCTCTCTCTATCAGAGTATCTGTCTCTACCTACCTGTGTATCTATCTATCCAACCATCCATCTCTTTCTATCAGTGTGTTTGTTTCTCTCTGTGTCTCCATCCATCCATCTATCTATCAATTATCTATCTATTCATTTCTCTTTGTCTTTCTCTCTATCAATATATCTATGTCTACCTACCTATCTGTGTTTCTATCTATCAATCCATCTATCTAAATAGATAGAGATATAGGCAAACACACATTGACCTAGATACACATAAGTATATAGAGTTATAGATAGATATATATTATATATAATATAATAATAAAAACTAGCATTTATAGAGCAGTGTTTTAAGGTTTGCACACTTCTTTATCTAGATTATCTTAGCTGATCCTCAGAGCAACACTGGGAGGCAAATGCTGCTAGTAGCCCCCTTTTATAGCTGAGGAAACTCAGTCACTAGGGTTAAGCTATTTGCCAAGGACCAAACGTTTTCCAGTGTGAGAAGTCTTCTTGTACCCAAGCCCACTGTTCTGTCTGTTATCCCTCAGAGCCGCCTGAATGTAAGCTTCCTGAGGGCAGGGAATGGTTTTGTTTTGAGTTTGCATCCCTATCACCGAGCACAGTGGCCTGGGCATGGAGATTGCTTAGGAAGCATTGGTTGACGCCAACCAAGTAGGATTCTGGGTAGGGCCATTGCCCCGGAGAGGAAAAAAATGTAGCAATTCTGCTATGAGAGCCTGAGTTCAAATCCTACAACTGATGCTTCCTACGGGAGTGACCTTGGGTAAATAATTTAAACTCCTCCTCTGGGACGCCCTTGCAGTTCTATATTCATGAACTGCATGGCATTTTTATGAACCAGCAATTACTGGTCATCTCCTTGAAGGAAAATGCTACGAGTGGACAGTGGTTCTCAGAATCCATGAGCCTCTGGATACCCTGCATCTCTGTCCTCCCTGGGAACCAGACCTTGGACATCCTCAGGGCATCGACACAAGGGGAGACCAAGTGGTGCAGGGAAGAACAGAGCTGATCTTTGCCCACAGAGAGGCAGCTAGCAGCCCGGGGGCCTGCCGGCCCTCACCAATGGAAACCCAAGGAGCTGCGTCTGCAAACGTTAAACTCTTTTCTTCTCTATTTTTATTCTCTGAAGGAGGCCAGTTATGAGATTTAAAAAGACCCATAGATCATGCTGCCTCATTAGTTTTCCATCGAGCTGGGCTGTCTGAGGATGCTGCATTAAACCCCGGGGCCTGGAGGACTTCCCAGCAGCTGGGAAATGATGCCTCCCGCCCTGCTCCTCCTCACACAGTCCATATAAAAGGCCCCATTGATTTGCTGCCCCTGTGATTGGCCATTGGAGGCCTCTGCCTGGTCTAATAGCCCTCTCCCCAACCCACAGGCCATTTGTGGTTGCCATGGCGACAAAATGACCCATCATATTCCCTGACTACTTCAGTAAATGAAAGATGGTGATGGAGGCTTTGAAGGATAATAGTTGTGGGAGAGAGACACAGAGAGGAAGGAGAAAGAGAGAGAGAGAGAGAGGACAGAGAGAGAGGAGAGGAGGGAGAGAGACAGAGACAGAGAAGGGAGAGAAGAGAAAGAAAAAGGAACAAACCGAAACCCAGAGAGAGAAAGAGAAGGAAAAGGAGGAGAGAAAGAGAGGGAAGGCAAACAAGAAAGGGAGAGAATAGAAAAGAGAAAAAAAATAAACAAAAAAGAGAGAAAAAAAATAGAGAAGAAGAAAAAAGAAAACAAAAGAAGGAAGGAAAATAATAAGAAATCCCAAGAAGAAAAAAGAAAAAGGAAAAAAAAGGAAAAAGGGAAATAAGAGAAGAGGGAGAGACACAACAAAAGAGAGAAGAAGAGAGACAGAAAAAGAAGGAAAAAACAGAGAAGACAGAGAAAAGAGAGAAAAGGAGAAGGGGAAGAGAAAATAACCCACAGAGATCCACAGAGAGAGACAGAGACAGAAATGAAGATATACACACAGAATTAAGCGAAAAAAGAAAAAAGAGAAAGAAAAAGAGAACAAAGAGATATAAAAAAGAGAAAAGAGAGAGCAAAGAAAGGAGAGGAAAAGAAACAACAAAAAAGAAGAAAAAAGAAAAGGAAAGAGACAGAGGAAAAGGAGAACACACAGAAAAGAGACAGAAGAAAAAAGAGACAGAGAAAAGAGAGGAGGGAGAGAAACAAACCCACACAGAGATCCCACGGCAAGAGAAGAGACAAAAAGAGAGAATACAGAGACACACACACATACAGAGATCCATAAATAGAGACAGAGATAGAGAGACATAAAAAGATAGACAGAAACAGAGGTATTTGAGCACTGAAGTGGGGTGGAGGTTGAGTCCTTTGCTAGGAAGGATGACTCAGAGCAGGAATGGGTAAATAGAAGCCAGCAAGAAAAGAAGGGAGGGAGGTACAAAGGATTTGGGGAGCCTGAGGCATGGGAATAGGATTCTTGTCATCTGCTCTGTCTTTATTATTATTTCATCCAAATTAGTAGAAAAGCCAGTTGATGCCAAGGAAAGGGGGCTATTTAAAAAAAAAAAAACTGGGGGGAGATGGGTGAGTCAGAAGACCTGAGCTTAAATTCCAGCTCACCAGTTACTACTTGTATCGCCTCAGTCAAGTGGCTTTATCTTTCTGGATCTCATTGCTCTTGAATGTAAAAACAGATAAGGTGGATTAAATGGTCTCTACAATCTCTATGATAACATGATCCCTTCCAGGCTTCTTTTCCAACTGAGCTGAGGTTATTGACTGGGGAAGCCATAACCTGGGGGTTATCCTGGGATGAGTTCACTGGTTGGGTGACCAGCAGGCAGCAGTAGGGTGGTGGAAGAGAGGCTTACCATTTGACAGTTTATTTGTTTAGCTATTTATTCTTGCTAAACAATTTTGCCACAAAAGAAGTATAGTCAGAATGTAACAAAAATTTGAAAATTGTACCGTCACTTAATATTGTTGTTTCAGATATTTGCCCCTTGTAAATTTTGATGCTCTAGACAAAGCTTGTGTTGCTCTGCCTTAGTTATAGCTTTGTCCTGGTATGTGTGTAATTGGCTTTTGCACAAGGACCATCCAGGGAAAAGGGAAAAGGAAGCAGGACGGCAGATAATGTTTTTTACATCTGGTCAGGAGATCTTAGCAGAGCCGAGGTCTGGTACAGCTCCCTGGAGTTTGAATTCTCACTTCCCTCAGCATTGTTTTGATTCTAGTAAAAAGAGCATGGGAAGGTGGAGGCTGTGACCCTGCCTGGGGAGGCAAAGAGCTGAGCTACCGAAGAGCTGTGGAGATAGACTTCCCCATTGGGGGAAGCTGAGCCCCAGCTTCTCTCTGTCCATGCTGTCTTTGGAGGTCACCCTTTTCCTTCTTGCTCAGCTCAAGGGGACCATCTCTCCTTTCCTCCTCCAAAAAACTTTGATGCTGACCTCTTCCTGGCTCATCTACCAACCGCCCACCTGCACCCCTCCCCAAATCTGACTGTGGCAATTGCTAACGTGATCTGGGGAGACGTCATAGATCCCAGACAGAAATGATGAAGCACCGGGTTTTGTGCTTTTGTGGGAGCTCAGTCTGGGTGAAGGCAGAAATCACTGGAAGGGCAGCTTGAGAGAAGGGACCCCAAGGCCCCTCCTGGTCTTCCCAGATCTTAGGCTCAGGGCTTAGCTTTGTGAGAGCTCTTCTGAGAGGACAAATGTTTCCACTAAGCCTTTTGGAGCTGAAGGAGAGTCTCCATTTCTGACAAAAGAGGTTCTCTAAGGGATGTACAAGTCTTTTTTTTTTTTTTTTTTTTTTTTAGTTTTTAATTTTCAAAACATATGCATAGTTTTCAACATTCACCCTTGCAAAACCTTATGTTCCCAAATTTTCACCCCTCCCTTCCCCTCTTTTAGATGGCAAGTAATCCAATATATGTTAAACATGTGCAATTATTCTATATATATTACCAGAATTATCATGCTGCACAAGAAAAATCATCTCAAAAAGTGAAAAAAATGAGAAAAAAGTAAGCAAACAACAAAAAGGTGAAAATACTATGTTGTGATCCACATTCAGTCCCCATAGCCCTCTTTCTGGTTGCAGATGGCTCTCTTCATCAAGGCTGTTGGAATTGGCCTGTATCACCTCATTGTTGGAAAGAGACTCCTCCATCAGAATTGATCATCACATGATCTAGTTATTGCATGTACAATGATCTCCTGGTTTTACTCACTTAGCATCAGTTCACGTAAGTCTCTCCAAGTCTTTCTGAAATCATCCTGCTGATTGTTTCTTATAGAACAATAATAATCCATAATCTTCATGTACCACAACTTATTCAGCCATTCTCCAGCTGATGGGCATCCACTCAGTTTCCAGTTCCTTGCCACTACAAAAAGGACTGCCATAAACATTTTTGCACAAGTAGGGCCTTTTCCCTTTTTTATGATCTCTTTAGAATTTCAGGTGGATGGACAAGTCTTATAAAACACACTTTTCTCATGGATTTGGAGCTGGAATCAACACTGGAGATCCACTTAGTGCAATGGTCTGATTTTAATTTTGTCTTGGTACAGACGTAGCTGGCATTACTATAACATGTTTAGAATTTATAAAACACTTTACATGTTATTCCATTTGATTCTCATAACAATCGTGGAAGGGATATTTATTATTATCACTCCCCATTTTTACTGAGAAAGAGCCTGAGACTGTGGTAATTAAGAGTCACCAGCTAGGAGGTACAAGAGCCAATATTCAAACTCAGGCCTTCGAGATTCAATCCCAGTTCTCTTCAGTATTCCTAGCACAGGGTCTTGTGTGTTTATTTTTCAGGACCTGGTTCTCACTTCAAAGACAGTCCACTCTGCCACCTAGAACATACTGCATTTCACATAGTAGGCACTTAATCAAATTTTTGTGCCCTCACATGGGCAGAGACTCAGGTGGGAGGAAAATAGGAAGTCACAAGATTATGTCTGGTGGGCATCAGCCTAGGAAGCCTTGTCCCAACCTCTCAGATGCTCAGTCCTATGATTGCTTCTGGCTTCGGGTACTTCTCATTTCCAGGATTCATGGCTTCCACATTTCTTACTCTTGGGGAACCCCAAGCTCTCCCCAAAATTCAGCTCAAACGATAGCTCCTATAAGAAATTTTCCCTGCCTCTCCTCCCTCCATACACGTACACACACTTTCTAGTTCCCTCCTCTCCACCCAAAAAATTCTTTTGTAAATAGCATTGATTTATCTCTGTACCTGCTGGTTCCCTACAATAGAATACTCTAGGGCAGAGACATGAGGCAAAATCTGGAGGACTGAGCCTAGTGATTTGACCATAGTGCATAGAGTGCTGGACTCACTCATCTTCCCAAGTTCAAATCCATTCTCAGACTCTTACTACCTGTGTGAGTGAGGGATCCTGGGTAAATCACTTCACTCTATTTACCTCAGTTTCCTCATCTGTAAAGGGTGCTGGAGAAGGAATCACCAAACCAGCATCTTTGCTAAGAAAAACCCAAAAGGAGTCTTGAAGAGTCAGACCAGACTGAATAACAAGAACAAGCTTAATAAATGGTTACTGAAATGAATACAGCTATTCACTGCAGCAAAGAGAAAGGCGGTGGTACTGAGTCTGGGGTTTTTTGTGTCTATCCCAGAGACTTGGGCTGAAGGTCAGTGGCCTGAGATCAGCTCAGACTGGTTCAAGCCAAGCAGTATCTCTCCCTCCTCTCTCTGTCCTTGAAACCTCCCTCTCTCATCCCTGGCAAAACAGGCTTCCCTGTCAAGCCTCCTCCCTCTCCCCTGGTTATTTATTTATGCATATAATGCAATTGGCCTCAGGGATATTTTTAGCAAGCAGAGAGACCACAAGCCAAGGGGATAAAGGAGGGAGGCTCTTCTGCAGGGAGTTGGGCTGGCTCAGAACCCTCAGACTCCAAAAATGGAAGGGGTTGCTTGAAGGGGGAGGCTTTCAAAGCACAATCTTGCAGCTGGGCCTCCCTGATTTGGACTGATGGAGAGGACTGGTCTGTCAGAATAAAGAAACCTTACTTGATGACTTTCAAATGCTTGCAGTAATTTGTACCAGGCGAACAAATTTTTTGCCTAGGATCAGCCCTTGGGAGGGGAGAGGGCTGCTTTAATGGATTCCCAATTCATCCAGTATTGATTATTTGCAGGGAAATAGATAACTGGGAAAGGATTTGTTTTCCTAGGCAGGTTAAATATCTTCACTGAAACACTGATCGGTTTGGGCTGCATTGAGCACCCTGTGTGTTCTACAGTACCAAAGAGTGTGTTGAAAGGGATGAGGGGGTGGGATGGAGGGAAGCTGGGATCAGGAGAAAACAGAAGGCTGTGACTTTTAGCAGTTCGAAAAGGCAGCAGCAAAAGCGTGGCTTGGGGATTTAGCTCTTTGTTTGAGACTTGTCTCTGATGTTAGCTGTGTGACAATAAGCGGTCCCTTCATTACTCAGTTTCTGTTGCTTTTTACTTTTTACTTCAGTCTTGGTTTCCTCATCAATAAAATGGGGAAGCCATAATTCAACATGATTATATATTGTATCTATATGTACATAATTATATATCGTATCCATATGTACATAATTATATATTGTATCCATATGTACATAATTATAGATATAATATATGGAGATATAATATAAACATAGATATAATATAAAGCAATATAATATATTGTATCCATATGTACATAATTATATATTATATCTATATGTACATAATTATAGATTGTATCCATATGTAATAATTATATATTGTATATGTATATATGTATAATTTGACAGCTTGTTGTAAATGCTATAGAAATGTAGGCATTTATTATGTTATAGTCAAGTCAGGGATACGCCACATAAACCACTCATGAGTTTCCTATTTGTGTCATATAAATGAATATGGAAATAAGGAAATATATAGGGAAAATGACTGCTGGACAGACTGAACATAAAAAAGCTGTAAAGAAGAAATGGGACCTGAGAGCTTGGTCAGGTGGCAGAAAATCAGGGGAGACTGCCCGGAAAAGGGGAAGTTTAAACTAGTTTGAAGACCACAGGAGACCCAGGGTAGAGTTGCTTTCTTCTGTCATTTACGGCCACTCTGACATTGCTCTCCAGGTTTTCGCATAAGCTTCTGCCTAGCCTTGCCTCTGTCCCAGGCATAAAGGACGGTTCTGGTTGTAAGGTGACAGGTGCTGTGGCTAGCCCTGGAAGAGAGGGTCAAAAATAGTTCATCCCCTTTTCTCTATTGCTAAAAGCCCAGTCAATGGGAAGTAAATATTGTCAAATGCCATTTTCAGTCAAAAAATCAAGACTTATTGAGGTGAATCCAAGGTCGAAAAAAGCTCCGAGGAAGGAAAAGTTCAGTAAATCATGATATTAGAGAAAATAACATTTGTACAATGGTGGAGTCAGGGTCGAGGGCCCTGCTGGGGCCTGACCAAAACATATGAAGCTAATAATTCGAGCTCTACAAACACAGCCTTGGGCAAAGCGGCTGCTCGATTGCACATCACTGACAGGTCTATGGCTTCGGTCTCTTCTTGGTCTCTTGGGGGAAAAGAGGAAGCAGGGTGCGTGGAAGATATGGAGGGGTCAAAAACTCATCCAGAAAAGGAGGCCTGGGGGAGGAGGGAAGCCTGCCCCACAGTTTGACCCAGGAAGGGCTAGAAGGCTCATAGATCCTTGGAGAGTTCAGCCTCCTCCTTTCACAGATATGGAAACTAAGGCCCATGATCATACCAGGAGTGAGAGACAGAGGCGAGATTTCAGCTCAGGACCTTTAGAGATACCTCCAGTTCCATCTACTCTGATTCTAGTTAGTCTTCTCAATGGGTACTGAGATGCCATTCATTTTCAGTGATCTGATATGGAGGCTGAGAAAGCTTAGGGTTTCCCTATAGATTATATATTCCCTGAAAGAGGGAGCCTTTCATATCCCCATTATCTTCCCTGCTGCTGGATACATAATAGGCACTTGATAAATGCTTGTTGATTGGTGTTATATATCTTAATAGATATAAGTTACTTTCTGTATATCTGCTCTCTGGCACACTGAATAAATGCTTAAAGATTGATGTTGTTTTCCCCAAAAGAAAGTAAACTTCTTTAGGTAAGAACTATTTCTTTCTTTCTTTCTTTCTTTCTTTCTTTCTTTCTTTCTTTCTTTCTTTCTTTCTTTCTTTCTTTCTTTCTTTCTTTCTTTTTCTTTCTCCTTCTCCTCCTCCTCCTCCTTCTTCTCTTTCTCCTCCTCCTCCTCCTCCTCCTCCTCCTCCTCCTCCTCCTCCTCCTCCTCCTTCTCATTCTTCTCCTTCTCCTTCTCCTTCTTCTCCTTCTCCTCCTTCTCCTTCTCCTTCTCCATCTCCTTCTCCTTCTCTTCTTTTTCATGGTAGTAGTAGCACTAGTAGGATTAGTAGTACCAATAGTAATAGTAGTAGTAGCAACAGTAGTATCTCTATCCCCATTACATTGTGAACTCCTTAAAAGCTGACCCTATCTTTTGCCTCTTTTTGCATCCTTGGTACTAAGTACAGAACCTGACCCATGGTAGATATTTCATGCTTATTAATTAACCAGAACAAAGTAGGCATTTAATGCCTCATAGAATATAGTCTTCTTGAAGGAAATGACAGTTTTTATTTTCTGTATTTATCTCCCCAATGGCTATCAATTTCTAGCACATAATAGGCACTTAATACATGTTTGTTGATTTATTGATTTGATTGAGAGCAGCCTACTAAGGGCAGTTGTTGGTCCAGCTGATGGATAGGACACTTAGTCTAAAGGTAGAAAGCCCTGACCTCAAATATAGCCTCAGTCACTTATTATCTGTGTAGCTATAGGCAAATTGTCTCAGTTTCCTTAGCTATAAAATGCAGTTAACCATTTTCTTGACCCCAACAGGAACTGTTGTAAGTCTCAAATGATATAGTATTTATAAAAGGCAGTTGCACATTTTCTGGCACACAGTAGGTACTATAAAACTCTCCCTGCCCCCAATATTCGGGACTAGGGAGGTACCAGTCCTGTGAACCCATCCCCAGAGTGTTATGTTCAATTTTGGGCATCATCTTTAAGCAATGATATTGATAATCTGCGGAAGGTGACCAGGATGATAAAGTACCTTGAAATCCTGCTGTAGGTGCATCAGTTAAAGGGATTGAGGGCATTAGAAAGGAGAAGACTTAGGGGACTGTTTTTAAATAAGGGAAGAGCTATTCTGAGCAGGAGCTATCCTTGAGACTTCCTCTGTTTGGCCAAACTAGGACAGACCCAGGAGAAGTGGGTGGACGTTACAATGAGGCAGATTTAGACTTTTATGTAAGGAAGGGCTTCCTGGTGATGCAATGATGGTCTGAAAAGGGAGGAACTTTTGTTGGGATTGTGAAAGAAGGGTGCCTTTTTGGAGAGATTGGACTGAAAAGCTCCTCAGGTGCCTTCCAGCTCAGGGACTTTGGAGCCCTGATTTTGACTCTGAGGAGTGACCTCAGTCTTTCTGATCTTCCCTTGGTTTCAATTTGGTAGGAACCATACAACACCAGAGCTGGGAGAGACCTTGGAGATCATTTAGCCTCAGATACTTTGCCTAACAGATGTACAAACTGAGACTCTAAGGAGTAGAAATTACTTTCTCGAAATAGCAGGTGACAGAGCCAGCCCTTTTGAGCCTACGTGAATTCAGTGGGCTCTTTCCATTGCATCATCCTTCCTCTCCTTGATGAGTCTGGCTTCACATAAATATTTCCAAGTATATTATTGACTTCTGTTATTATAACACAGGATCCTGCATCTGGGAAGCCCTGGGGTGTGTGGGTACCATCTCTTTGAAATAACAACAATAGCAATTTTACTGACAGCTCTTATTTTTCCATCACTAAATATATTTCCAAATATCTCCTTCTCTCTTCTCTTTCCAAGAGAGCTAGCCCTTGTAATAATAACTGAGGGGAAGGGAAAAAGAGAGGAAGGGAAAGAGGGAACATGAGAGAGAAGGAGATGGATAGAGAGACACCGAGAGATGCAGAGACACACACACACACACACAGAGTGAGAGAAATAGAGAGAGACAGGGAGACACAGAAAATGAGACAGAGACATACACATAAACATATATACATATGCACACACACACAGAGATAGATAGAGACAGAGAGATAAAGGGAAAGAGAGAAAAAGAAAAAGAGAGAGACAGAGAAAGAGAGACAGACAGACAGACAGACAGAGATATGAAGGAAGAAAGAGACAGAGACACACAGAGTCAGAGAAATAGAGAGAGACAGGGAGACAGAAAACGAGATAGAGACATACACAGAAACACATACACATATGCATACAGACACAGAGACAGACAGAGACAGAGAGATAAAGGGAAAGAGAGAAAAAGAAAAAGAGAGACAGAAAAAAAGAGACAGAGAGAGACAGACAGAGATATGAAGGAAGAAAGAGACAGAGACATACACAGAGTCAAGAGACAGAGACAGAGAGAGAGGAAGCAGTTCAAAAAATTTATCAACACATCAACTGAGTTTGGCAGTGTATGAAATGTTCTGCAGTTATAGTCTCTGGATCTCTGCAAAGAAGGAAAGGAGGTACATTTTTTCATTCTCTTTAGGGCTGATTCTCATAATTATAATCTGTTCAATTTTATTTTTGTTGCTGTACTTGCTTTTAATACAATTGTGGTTGCTGAGTACATTTTTTCCCCCTGGCTTTGCTTACAAAGGGCATAAACTTTAGAAATTAGAAAATAGATTTTTATTCATATCTTTAATTTTTATATCACCTACATTTCTCAACAACTCCTTTCCTTCCCAGAAGCCCATTTCTTTTTTTATTTAACTTTTTAAAAAAATTATTTGTAATAGTTTTTTATTTTCAAAATATATGCTGATAGTTTTCAATATTCATCCTTGCAAAACCTTGCACTCCAATTTTTTCTCCCTCCCTTCACCCCATTCCCTCCTCTAGACAGCAAGTAATCCAGTATGGGTTAAACGTGCAATTCTTCTATACATATTTCCACATTTACATTATGCCAAGAAAAATCAGATCAAAAAGGAAAAAAAAAGATGAGAAAGAAAAAAAAGCAAGCAAACAGCAACAAAAAATGTGAAAATACTATGTTGGGATCCACACTCAATCCCCACACTCCTTTCTCTGGGTGCAGATGGCTCTCTTCATCATAAATTCATTGGAACTGGCCTGAATCATCTCATTGTTGAAGAGAGCCATGCCCATTAGAATTGATCATTGTATATAATCTTGCTGTTGCCATGTACAGTATCTCCTGAGTCTGCCCACTTCACTCAGCATCATTTATATAAGTCTCTCCAGGTATCTCTGAAATTATCCTGCTAATGGTTTCTTTTAGAACAATAATATTCCCTAACATTCATGTACCATAACTTTTTTAGCCATTCTCCAATTGATGGGCATCCATTCAGTTTCCAGTTTCTGGCCACTACAAAAAGGCTGCCACAAACATTTTTGCACGTATGGGTCCCTTTCCCTCCTTTAAGATCTCCTTGGGATATAAGACCAATAGTAGCACTGCTGGACCCAATTTTAATGTCAAGAAAGCTGGGGTTCAAATCTTGCCTATGATACATACTGACTTTGTGACCTTGACTAAAAGTCACTTAATGATCTAGCCAGATATGTCCCCCCTTTTTTTCTCCCCTCCAAGTCCAATCAACATTTGCCCATGCAAACTTTTTTTTTTTTGGCAAAAAATGGGCAGTAGACTAGCAGGGACCCACCTAGGGAATCTTATGAGGTTGCTATTAAAAGGCCCATTGCATTTGGAAGGGGTCAGAGGCAAATAGTCAATGATTTGAACCCAGAGCTGTCTCAGAATCAGAAGGGCCACTGTTTGGAGACTCTGCTCCTTCCATGGCCTGTCTGGTGGGATCATAGCAAGATCTGGACCAAGGTCCCTCAATACTCCCAGCACTCAATGTAGGAAGGCTCCTTCGAAGCCCTGAAGCCCCAAGTGAGGGGATGAAGAGCATGTAGCTGGTTCAGCTGCTCACAGACTTAGTCTGAGATGGGAGGACATGGTCTTTACTGAGGGGAAGGAAGGGAGGAGTCTAGTCATCTCAACCTCTGGCTTTGGGGCCAGCTGAAGCTCAAGGGTGTTTTCTTTGCTCAGTCAATATGAATTTCTGTTTCCAGGGCCCAATCATTCAGTTCAATCCCCATGCTGTCCATGGTTGCCAAGGTGATTTTTCTGAGAGTTGTCCCATGTCATTCCACCCTGCTCGATAAAGTCCATTAGATCCCTAGTTTGTCTAAAATCAAATATCAACATCTGTGTTTGTTCACTTAACACTCTTCACAACCTGCCCTCTCCGTCCCTTTCCAGTCTTGTTAGACTTGAACATTCTAGGCTCCAGCAACATTGAGCCACTGACTCTTCCTGGGATACAGTACTCCATCTCCCATTGCTTTGCCCAGACTGTGCCCTCTACCTGAAATGCTTCCTTAACTTTTTCAAGACTCAAATTAAATCCCACCTTCTACAGAAGGTCTTTTTTGGGGCCCCCATTTGCTAACGACTCGTCTTCTCACACTACTTTCATTATACCAAGTATACATGGTGTGTCCACTTGCCTTTCCCATTATATCAGAGATTATAAACTCTGATAGCAGAAACCATTTTTTGCTTCTCTTTGTATACTCAGGGCTTAGCACAGTGCTAGCATGCAGTAAGTGCTTAATCAATGCTTGTTGAGTTGGTTTCTCAGAAAGATGGCTTGGAAAAAGATAACAGCCAGTGGTAACATGTACCCTAGTAAAAAGGCACATTTCCCTAAGGAAGGAGGAAAATGCTGGGGATAGATTCAGCTGGGTCAAACCAGTTGGCCAACTGGACAATACTGCCATTTTTGCTGGGATTTTCAATGCCCTTGATGTTGACTTGGGCCATTGATGAGACTGCAGAAAAGGTTAACAGTCAAATATAGAGAGTGGCCCAGGAAAATAATGCAACCTTTCACCAGGTGGTACTTCTGGATGCCAGACATCTTATCCAGATGCCCCAGTAAATTGTTGATAAAATTCTTCTGCTGCTTGTGACTTCTGGGAACAAGAAGGGCTAGAGAAGAGATCTCATCTTATTGTACTTGAGGTGATTCACTAAGACCATATATTTCAGAGAAGATGCTGACTGCATTGAGAGAGTTTTTTTTAACTCAAAATCTTTTTTAAAAAATGAATGTTGAGGGGCAGCTAGGTGTACAGTGGATAGAGCACCAGCCCTGAAGTCAGGAGGACCTAAGTTCAAATTTGGTCTCAGACACTTAACAGGTCCTGGATGTGTGACCCTGGGCAAGTCACTTAACCCCAATGGCCTCAGCCAAAAAAAAAAAAAAAAAAAAAAAAAAAAAAAAAAAAAAAAAAAAAAAAAAAAAAAAAAAAAAAGAAAAGAAAAGAAAAAAAGAAAGAATGTTGAAAACTATCTTTACATGTAATGGAAAAAATAAAATGTTATTGAATTTTTTAAAAAGACAATTTATTTGGAAGTTCTTTCTACAAGTGAAATCACTATTCTAGTCTCCATCCCTTGTTACAGAGAAGTCACTTAGCACACGTAGGTTGAAATTTATTGAGTTTCTGGATGTTGAGCTATTTTTGCTGGCCTATTTTATCTTCATCTCGCCTGTTACAAAGCAGGCTATTAGGCACACAGAGGCAGGCGGTGGATCCACGGTGTGTGTCTCTGCAAGATGGCCCTTGGGTAAGGTGGTAAATGGTAGCATCCTCAGGTCAACATCTGTCTCTTTTCTGTCTCCATCTGTGCTCACAAGGCTTCCGACGTCACCGCCTAGAGGCGTCGTCCCCATCATCAGGAAGCCACGTCCCCCTCCCCGCTGTCCGGAGGGCCGAGGTCACAGGCTGAGCTTGTTCCTTTGCCAGGCTTGGTCTGCTTGGAGGTGGGCCAGCCGGGGGGCCAGGAAGGCCAGAGATGGGGTTCAGAGGGAACCAGAGAAGTCATCTCCATTCGGAGAACTGCTGGTAACCCTCCCAGTTCTTGGGAGCCGAAAGCCAGCTGCCTTCCCCAGCCCTGCTCTTCCTGATGAGGTTAATAATAACTTTGACTGCATATGTACGGCATTAGCTCTCATGGTAACATGCAAATCCCCCAAAGAGCAGTCTAGCTTTGAGGAGGCAAACTTCCTTAATGGGCCGGGCAAAGAGCCAGCTCTTACCAGCTGCTGCGGTCTGATGTACAATTTTTGGTTAAGTGAATAATTTATCATGGATATTATCTGTAGTGTAGCACATCCCCACAGTTTGTAAGGTTGCACATATGGTCCCAGGGATGCCGGAACGCGGCCATATGCTCCAAGGCCCATTACCACTTCAAATTCCCACAAGATCTTTCCTGGGCAAAGGATGTTGGGAGATGGGGATGGGGGAAGGGTGAGTGAGGAAAGAATGCTGGATAGGAGGGTCCAGGGGCATCCCTTAGAGAGGATTCTGCCTCTGAGTTGGATGGGGCCCAGGAGAAAGAACTGAGAGAGGAGAGGAGCTGGGTCATTACTCTAAATACTCTGCCTCAGGATTACAGATTCTGTATTGAAAATGACTTTTACAATCACAGGGGAATCAGTGGAGAATTGGAAGGAAGTTTAGAGGCCCTCAAGTCCTCAATATGGGGAAACTGAGGCCCAGAGGAGGAACAGAACCCCTGAGCTGAGATTGGAACTCGGGACCTCTGAGTCAACATCCAGTCCTCTTTCTATTTCAGCAAGATCACAAAGTCAAATTCAATCATCTTTCTATTCCCCCATTAGCCTAAGGGCTCCTTCAGAGCAGAGGATATTTTCTTCCTTTTTTCTTTGCATCCCTAGTAATGAGTGCATAATAAATGTTTAAAAATGTTAGTTGACTGACTGACTGACTGTCCTCTCTACCTCAGAGACTACCTAGTCAAACCTCCTTTTTCAATAGATAAGAAACAGTCCAGAGAAGGAAAGGGAATTCTCAGTTTCACCAGGAAGTAAGTAGTGGTAGTAAGATTTGAATTCAAGTTCTCTCATTTGAAATCCAGGACTTTGGGGGTTGACTTTTGGAGCACCAATGATAAAGCCTGCTGTCCATCTCCTGACATAGAGCTGATGGACTCTGGGAGCAGAATGTATAGACCTTTTTGGACATGTCCAATACAGAACTTGAGTGTATATATTTTTCAAAAAGAATTATAGGGTTTTTTCCTCAGTAAAAAGTAGGAAATAAAAAGTGGAAGACAAAACAAATGCTTCTTAATTAACAAGTAATTTAAGAAAAGGAAAAAAAAATCACCCTTCCATGCTCTTTCCATAGGCTTTGCTTCTCGGCTGCTCTGCCAAGAGCTTCTGTCCTCTCATCTCACTGCCAGGTTAGTGGAGGGCATTCATTGGCTGGGCACTCAGCCAGCCAGTCTCCATTTTGGGGTCAGTATCCTCATCTCCTAAATTCAGAGATATAAGGCACACAAGATATAAGGCACATAAGAGGTTTAATCTCCCTAATTTTACAGCTGGAGAAACTGAGATATATGAGATAACTTGCCCAGAGTCACCCAGGCATCAAGTGGCAGATCCGAGACTGGAACCCCAAACCCCAGGGTCCAGCTTCCTCCCTGTGACTTCCATGATCATCTTTATAAATTGGACTGATTCTGCAAGGCACTTTTGTTCTTTTATGACTAAGTTGCAGTTCTGACCAGCTGCCTCCAGAATGCTTTGCTTCCTTCACTCCTCCCGGTTCATTAATCTGGTGGAGGCGTTACTGTTCCGCCTGCTTGCTGCCCAGCTGCCATCCCACTCCTGCCCAGGAAAGAGAGTGGGTGGGCTCCAGCATCTTGGTTTCCAGGGCCAGAGGGAGGAGATAGTCATACTAATGTGCAGAGCCCTCCATCTGCCAGTTCAGACCCCCCAGTGCGTCTCTGGCAGCCTGATCCTGCCCACTTCGCTCAGCCCCACAGCTGGAGAAAGAGTGTCAGAATCTCATGGCTGGAAGCAAAAAGCCCTGGAAGTCATTGGTCTAACCTCCTGAAATGTGGGGTTCCCCTTTTCTTCCCAGTCTGAGTGATGGGGATGGTAGGCTGGGGTAGGGCTACCCTAGGACTTTTCTGATAAACGGTCCCTGTTAGAAAGAAGAGGTACCCTTTTAGTTTGTGTCATTCAGATCCAGGCTGTCATGGAGGCTGAAATGACCCACATTACTTTGGTGACTTGTTACCTTTAGTGGATTGAAATGTCTCAAGTTCTCAGTGACACTGTTGGAAGGGTCAGAGAACCTCAGCTTTGGAGCTGGAAGGGACCTTACAAATCACAGAGTTCATTCTCCTCAAATTGTAGATAGATACTAACAAGTGAAGTAGAATGAAAATCCAAGTTTTCTTGACTTAAGATAGCTAAGTGGTGCCATAATGTATAGAGTGCTAGCCTTGGAGTCAGGAAGACTCAATTTCGTGAGTTCCTCAGATGTGTTACTCTGGTAAATCATTTAACCCTATTTGCCTCAGTTTCCTCATCTGTAAAATGAGCTAGGGAAGGAAATGGCCAATATCTCTGCCAATAGAACTCTAAATGGGGCCATAGAGAGTCAGACCTAACTGAATAATTCAGATTCAATGACAACAAATTTCTTGACCACAAGACCAATGCTCCAATGTACCCTGTACTATCCAACTTGTACCTGACACAAGGTCCCTTCTTGGAACCTAGATTCAGAGCTTGAAGAGACTGTGGAGTTCAAGTCTAACCATTCTCTTATTCATTCATTAATTCATTTGTCTGTCCATTCATTTGTTCATTTGTTTGTTTATTTATTCATTTATCTATTTGTTTTTTATTTTTTTATTCATTCACTAACTCATTCATTCATTGATTACACATGAGGAATGGGAAGTATAGGGAGATTTGATCCCAAGATTTAAATATAGATTTTCCCCAACTTTACATGTTGCCTTCGAAATCACTATTCAGTCTCCCTCCTCCCTAAATGTAGGAATAACAAGGCACATTTATGTCATTTTATGGTCTATAAAGCAGTTTACATGTTCATATAAATGTCCATATTAAATTACTGCAGATCTTCTTCCCATTATACAGATGAGGGCATGGAAAGGTGAAAAAAGGAGGAAGTAAAGAAGACCCGAGTGCAGATCCTGCCTTGGACAATTAATTACCAACCTTATGATTTAGTCAAGTCACTTGAAACCCTCTGAATCTCAGTCTCCTCATTTATAAAAAGTCAGAGTTGACCAAACTGGTTTCTGAGGTCCCTTCCAGTTCTAAGTTTATGCTCTTAGGATCCGATGGCTTCCTTAGGCTTCAGTTTATTCACTAGGAAAGTGAAGAAGTTGGATTAGGTAGTTTTTGAAGTTTCTTTTGGTTCAAGGTCAATAATTCTAAAAATTGCCCATGATATAAAGCTGGTGAGTGCCAGAAGCAGGATTTGAACCCAGGTCATAGGAGCATAGATTTATATTTATTCCCAGGTCACCTCATCCAAACCTCTTATTTTACAGATGAATAAACTAGAGTCCTAGAAAGTTGAGTTACTTGACATGGCCATAGTAAGTGTCCAAGATCCCTCCCGAAAATAAATCCAGGATTTGTTCTATAATCAGGTCGATTCTTTTCACCAAAGAACATATTTGAAGAAAAGAGGGGAACCCTGAGACATTTTATATATAAATTGGGGAGGTTGTTAGGCTGCCCTCTGGCTCAATTCAACAAGCTTTTAAATAATTCACAAAGTACTTTTCCATCCACCCCCTCTTCCCGTTCTCCGATAGCATTGCTGTTGTTCTTGTCCTTTGTCCTTCGTTCTCAGAGGGCCGGGATATCACGGAGGTGATACCATGACATGCAAGTGAATTAGATCTCAGTGAGGGAGGGCTGGGCAAAGTCACCAGCCTCATTTTCTCCCCTGGAGCCACCCAGTGACAAGACACAGAGTAGGATGATTGGAGATGGAGACCTTGACCTTTAATAGGTGTCGGTTTGACTGAAGCAACCCCCGACCAGTGATTAAGACTAGATGAGAAATGAGGGAGAAAATGGCTTCTTTTACCTGATCAGAAACAAAGGACCAGTCTGGGAGGGGAAGATCTTTCTGGCCCAAACAGAAACAACTGCTATTTATCAGTAGAAGTAGAAGAGGGAAAAAAAAAAACAAAAACATTTTGTGGCAGTTCGTTGGACAGCGGGATGAGACGAGGAAGAAAGAGCATGGAAGATTAATCCAGCTGTATCCAGGGACTTTTCTCGGGAGTACAGACCAAGGATCATTGTTGATCCCAAAGGAGGGGACTGGCTTCTGCCGAGCCGTCGGTGTAGACCCCGGCGGAGGGAAGGCCTTTCCTGACTTCCCTTTTCTCTGCTCAGTGTCGAGGGAAGAAGCACAGCCACAGGGACCTGCCCAGCCTGGTCTGAGCTACTGGTCAAGGCTCCATAGATTAAAAGGATGCTATTAATTAAAAAAGGGCAACAAGAGGCTGTGTCAGAGGCTCAAACTAATGACCAGCTGTCAGCTCCATCTTGGGCTTTGGAAACCAAGCCTTTCTGCCCCCCCCCCCCCCCAGTTCTCATTTTCCAGCCCGGCCCTCAGTCTCCTTGCCTGTAAAAATATAGGACCAAAAAAAAAAAAAAAAAATTCAGGTCTGGGATCTCAGATAACGGGAGGATTCATGCTAGATCAAGGCCAAGTATGACCCCTAGTGGTCAGAGAGGAGAGCTGCCTTTCACCTTGCCATCAGGGAGGACTAGGAAAGGAGGAGGAAGAACCCCACACATTTCATGGATCCCTGGATGATCTCATCCATCCATGTGAGCGCTGAAGGGCAGGAGGCTGTGGGAGATCTGCACGGAAAGGCAAAAGTAAGGGAGGTCAGGGATGCTCCGGCTTCATCTGCCAGGTAAACTGAGTCTCCCCTCCCCTCTGGCTCCTGATCCCTGAAGTTGCATCCCCCTCACTCACCACGGGCTGGGGATGGGCGGGAGCGCCCTGTGATTTAGCCTAATCCTGCTGGCAGGTTCCAAGGAGATGATAGAGGGATGGAAGAATGTATGGAGAGAAGAATCAATAAGCATTTATTAAACACCTACTGTATGCCAGGCACTAGGCCAAAGACTGGAAATTCAAACAAAAATGAAGTCCCTTCCTCGAGAAGCTTATGTTTTAATGAGGTGGAAGGGCATAAAGACGTGTATATATACACACATATACTATTCATATATATAATATATACACACACACAAAGGGATAAAGACCAAAGGTACAAAGCAAGGAATGCAGGGTTGGAAAAATAGGAAGGGGTAGAATGAATGGCGGAAGATAGAAGGGTGTGTGCCAGCAGCTGGGGGGGGTGGCTTGGAAGGTCCTCCTGCAGAAGGCAGTTGAGCTGAGTCTTCAAAGAAATCGGGGGTTCTAAGAGGAGAGAGGGAACTTTCCAAGCTTGGGCAGGGAAGCGCTCCAGGAGCAGAGCTGTAAGGGAAAATCAGAAAGCCGTCAAGTATGGCTGGATCATGGAACATGAGGAGGGAATGTGAGATCTACAGAGATTAGAGAGACAGTGAAGGGTCTATGCAGGGGTCTTAAATGCCAAACCGGGTGCCCATGTGGGGCTTAGCTTTACATGACCCTAACAGGGCGGGGAGGAGGTTCCCACCCCAGCTTCAGATCCTTCGGGATTAGAGGGATGTTTTACAAACACTTGTCCTTGTAGTTAAATCTCAAATTAAAAAGAGTTTCTCAGGCTTTGTGTTGAACTCAGATGAACTGACTGCCTCCCTAAGGTATACAAGACTAGACAAGCTCTGACTCTCAACAAACTTAGCAGAAATCAAAGTACTGGGAACACAGCCGAACTCTGATCCCGTTCCAACTCCTCAATGGCAGCCCTCATCCCCTGGAGAGAGCTCCTCCCTGTGTCCTCTTTTCTGATTGGTGAGGCTTTAGCCTACCCTACAGTATCAAAAGGTGTTCTGCTAGGCTCACTTTACTTCTGGCTCATTCTACAGACTGCTCCATCTACTTCCCAAAAGCCCTCTCCTCCAATTGTTAGCTCTCTTCTAAATAGTGTCTTCCCCCATTAGAAAGAGAGTCCATTCCACAGTACCTGGAACATAGCAAGTGCTTTTCTTTCCTTCCTTCTTTTCCTCCTTCCCTCCCTCCCTCCCTCCCTTCCTTCCTTCCTTCCTTCCTTCCTTCCTTCCTTCCTTCCTTCCTTCCTTCCTTCCTTCCTTCCTTCCTTCCTTCCTTCCTTTCCTCCTTCCTTTCCTCCTTCCTTCCCTCACTCCCTCCCACCCTCTCTCCTTCCTTCCTTTCTTCCTTCCTTCTTTCCTTCCTTCTTTCTTTCTTTCCTCTCTCCCTTTCTTCCTCCTTCCCTCCCTCTCCCTCATTCTGTCTCCCTCTCTCTGTCTGTCTGTCTTCCATACTCTTCCAGACTAATGCAGCCCTGAAATAGAGAACCATAGACTAGGGGAGCTGTTTCCACACCAAGTCCAGTGTACAGCTTTCTTCTCAGTCTTGGTCTAGGTGTGATGAAAGTTAATCCTTTCTATTGAATTGAAAGGGGGGCAGTCAAGGGTGGGGAGTGTAGGGTATTGGCCCCCCAAAACTTGTCTTTCAAAACCACAGATTCATATCATTTACCTCAAAGCTGCTGCAGTGTGTAAAGAGTTAGATCTGAAGTCAGGAATTACAATGATCCCAATTTGGCCTCTGTCACTTACTAACTGGGTGACTCTGGGCAGATTTCTTAAAATCTCCGAACCTCAGTTAACTCATCTGTGAAACTGAAAACTCCCAGAGTTGCCATGAGGCTCAAATGGATAATACATGATGGATGCAGAAAAATGAATGTCAGCTGTCATTAGGAATCATTTGCTCGCCTAGTGGGAATCTCAGAGCCGGGAAGAGACCTCATTGGGCTCCAGTCCAAACTGCAGTGTTGACAATAATAGATGACACTCTGATGTCCATTATCTCCTTTGATCTTCATAGTGACCCTGTGAGGAGAGAAGGATAGACGTTATTACTTCTATTTTCTAAGGAAGGATATTGAGACCCAGGGGGATTAATTGCCTTGCCCAAGGTCGTGCAGGTAGTTAATTGCAGAACCAATATTTAAAATGAGGTCTCCTCTTTCTAAATCTAGGTTGGTCCTCTCTCCCCGCCCCCTCTCCACCCCATTTTACCAGAGTTATATCTATAGAATATCTTCTGGAACATTTCCAAGAAGTGATCATCCATCTTCTCTCTGCAGAATACCAGCAAGGGACAGTAAGGCTGCTCTTTCTATTTTGGGGCAGTTCTTCAGGAACTGGCTCCCCTTTTTATTTTTCTTTCAGTTAAGTAGTACCACTCCATCTATCTCTATCAGCTATATCATATCATATCATATCATATCTATCTTTCTGTTTCTGTCTCTGTCTTTGTCTTTGTCTGTCTTTCTGTCTGTTTCTGTCCCTGTCCCTGTCCCTGTCTCTCTGTCTTTGATTCTGTTTGTGTCTCTGTCTCTGTTTTTCTCTCTCTCTGTCCCTGTCTCTGTCTGTCTCTATGTCTCTGTCTTTCTCCATCTCTCTCCCTCTTTCTTTTTTTTCTCTGTCTCTCTCGTTCTCTTTGTCTCTGTTTCTGTCTCTCTCTGTCTCTTTCATTTAGCCTTCAAAACTGAGTCATCCAATGGTGTGCTGAAACCAGCTCTTATCAACTTGTGAAGTTGATTGTTAAATTTTCAGCATGAGCATTTATAACTTGGAAATCCGCACACACTACAGATCAGGACTTGATTTATTGTTTTATTGATTTTCTAGACTTAAGAAAGAGATGGAGAAAATACAAATAATGCAAATTAAACTGAAAAGTTTATCCTGTATACTTTTTAATTACCTCAGAGAAATGAAGGGAAAGGAGCAGTGCAAAAGAAAGGAAAAATGAAAAGGAGAAAAAGAAAGGGAAAAAAGAGAGGGAAGAAAAGAAGTAGAGGAAAAAAAAGAAAAATTCAGAGCCCCTCACCCAGGATTCCTGCATAGTTAGATTTCAGTTGACTCTGGCATCTTGGACCCTGCTAAGCAAACAGAAAGGTAAATGTGACTTTAGGGGTACTACTAAGCTATGTAAGAGAAGAATTTTATTTTATCATTTCAGAAGCATCTTTTGGTAAAGCAGTTGCTGTGCATGCATCCAGTGAGAGTGGGTTCTCTCAGGATCCTCTATGGGATGCAGAACTTTGCAAACTTTAAATTCCTATACAAATGCAATCTAGGCATTTATTTAGCGAGATGGCTCAGTAGATAGAGTTCGAGACCTATCAAGAAGAATTGAATTCAAATCTGGTCTCAACTACTCACTAGCTGTGTGATCTTGGATCACTTGATTTTTGTCTAATATCAGTTTTCTCATCTGCAGTATGGGAATAATAACAGCATCTGACTCTCAGAGTTCTGAAGATCAAAGAAAATGATATTTGTAAAATCCTTTGCCAACCTTAGAGCATTATAGTTTATACAATTATGAACATATAAAATACAAATATGATAAAATAATAAATACAATATAAAATTTAAATATAACACAATAATATGTAGAATACAAATATAACAATATTAGCTATTATTATTTCCCTCACTCCCAAATACACGTTTGCGTTTGAAAGCAATAGATTTTCTTTACTCATGAAGTGTTCAATTGTATTAATTCCAACGGGCAGGTTCCTGGATTCTTTCTGAATCCTTCTTGCCATTTTCTCAGTCCCCTACCCAGGGTTCTCACTTGGGTTAAATAGGAATTGTTGTCTCCAGGCTTGTGTGACTTCGCATTTCCACTAGATGGCGTCTGTGCTCCACAGAGGAAGGTGCGCTGTCCATGTCTTACCTGTCCTAGTAGAAACTTGCCCTTTGAGAGGGACAGGAGGGAAGGAAAGGCTGCACTTTCAAGAGGAGTCACAGAACTGGAGCTAGGCTGGATCTTAGAGGTCAGCTGGTCCAACCATCTCATTTTTTTTTAAATTAAAGGAGGAAACTGAATCTGAGAGAGATGCAGTGGCTGGTTCGAGGTTGCACAGGAGGAAAGATGCTAATCCAGGATTTGCATCATTTGGAGCAAGAGGGAGTCCATTCACTTCTCACTGCCCCTTCTCCTTCCTGAGACCAAGTGGATCACGTCTGAGCCCTCATTGAGCTTCGGCGCTCCCTTCACCCTGCCCAGGAGCCAGAGAGCTTCCCATCTTTCTTTTAATCATGCTTACCTGGTCTGTCTCAGACTTCACCTTCCGCTCCTTACCTGCCCCTCTGTTCTCCCGCAGCCTTCCTGTCCTCGTTGGTGGCTTCTTCCCCTCGACGCCAACTTAGGAAGAGTGCCAGCTATGTCTCTCTCAGGAATCTCTTTGGACTTTACCTCCCTCTCCTAGCCTGATGTACTTCCACCCTCCCCACCTTTCTCCCTCTTCCCTGTTCTCTAGATCCTTTTTATGAATTGTTTGCTCCCATTAGAATGTTAGCTCCTTGATTTACATTCTCCTACAGTCCCTTAGAAGGGACTACTATCTCACTTGCTTTTATTTGTATCCTCGGCATTGTATAGTCTCTGGCACAAGCACCAATAAATGCTTTGTCATCTATCTATTTGGTCTCTCTCTCTCTCTCCCCCAACTCTCCATCTACCCATCCATCCATCCACCCATCTATCTATCCATACAACCATTCAACTGTCTAATCTGTCTATCTGTCTATTCATCTGTCTGTACTTATCCAGTCTTTCCATCCATCTAATACATCCAATATTCATTCTTCTATTTGTCTAATCTATATTGTCTAATCTATCTAGTCTGCTTAATCTATGTATCTATCTGTTTTTCTGTCTGTCTGCATGTCTAATTCATCTATCTATCTATATCTATTTATCTATCCATCCATCCATCCATCTATCCATCTATCCATCCATTCATCCATCCCTCTATCTCCATCATGTTATTATCTATCTAGATATATGTCATGTTATCTATGTACTCATCTGTCTGTATCTATCTCTTCATCCACCTAAAATATCTACATCCAGTCCTCCTTAGTCTATCTGTCTGTCTGTCTATTTATCTATCTACTTGTCTTTCTGTCTAATTATCTATTTAGTCTGTCTAATCTATGTATTTATCTACTTGTTTATCTATTTGTCTATTTGCTTGCACGTCTAATCTATCTATCTGTCTGTCTGTCTATTTTCTCTTTCTCTCTTTCTCTCCTTTTACTCACCTTCTCATCCACTCATCCATCCATCTATCCATCTAGGTATCTAATTATCTCAGCCTCTCTTACTACTGAGTAGGTCGTTGATGCCGTGGAGCTCAAGGTTTATGGTAACCACAATAGACTCTGAATAATAAAATGATGAAAACTCAGTTTGGCAAATGAACGATGCTTTCCGCCTGCCTTATTTAAAGGTGCTTTTAACTATATTTTAACTACAGAAGGAGCCCCATGAAGAGACTGAGAGGGATGCTTCAAAATTATTGATGTGTTTTGATTTTGCAGCACAATCATGCATATATATATATATATATATATATATATATATATATATCTGTCCTTCTCACATGAAATATGTCCTCTTTTATGACAAAAAAAGTGAAGGAACACCAAGTGGTCCAGGAAGAGTGTATGACAGTGTATGTAGCACTACTGGGCTATAGCCTCCCACCTCTTTACTGGGAGATGTAAGGTGAGGAGAATTTTTCAAAGGAACACAAAGTTTAGAGCTGGAGGGTACTTTGACATTTATCTCTTTGTCAACCTCTGTTCTCGGATGGTCTGGCTTTCTTGACCTTGTTGGAGAGATCAGACCTGTGCTTTGCCCCATACTCCAGATTTGATACAACCACTGATGAGTGGTGAGATGAGGATTGAGTGAGTGAGAAATAGCTGCCTCCTGGGACACCTGGGAGTCCAGAGAGGTAAATGGACAGAGGGAGGAACCTATATCTTGGACATATATGACAGTTATAGGATTCTGATGATATTAAGGAAATTAAAGCATTTAGCTCAGCTCCTGGAATTTAGTAAGCACTATATAAATGTTAACTATTATTCAATTAGTTTTCTCTATTGCCTAAACCTAATTTGCAATGACTTGGCCTGGCAACATAATCATCCTTATACATATACAATACATGCTCATACTTCCTTTTAAAAATTATTCATCTTGTGTTTTCATTCTCTTGCATTTTCAAATATGTCCCTCCTATTTCTACCTTGTAACAAAGAATAAAAATTTAAAAATATAATCAGTTCAGCAAAACTAATCGATGAATTAACCCAGTCTGAAAATATATGCAATATTCCATGCTCACAGTTCTCCTTCTCTACAGAGAGCAGGGCGACCCAGAAAAGATAGGACTAAAGAAACAGGGGAAAAAGTCCCAACATGCTTATTAACGAAGAGATTTCTTGTCATATGAAATAGCTTGCTTCTCTAAAATGAAAAAAAAACCCATTTTTTGTATATTAAAAATGTTTGTGTTGTTCAGTCATGTCTTATACTTCATTACACCATTTGGGGGGGTTTCTTGACAAAGATACTGAAGTGATTTGTCATTTCCTTCTCCAACTCATTTTTATAGATTTACAGTTTATGGGCCAACAGAGTAAACGACTCGTTCGAGGAAATATAACTAGTAAGCATCTGAGACTAGATTTGAACTTGTAGAGATGAGCCTTCCTGATTCCAAGCCTGGTATTCTATATGCTGTGCCAACCAGTTGGCCCTGAAATGTTTGTACTTAACTTCAGGATAAAAATAAAATATAAAATAATTTTAAAGGAATAAAATATACATAGCAACAACAAGATTATGTGATGACCAACTGTGACATATATGATTCTTTTCTACAATGACATGATTCAGACCAATTTCAATAGATTTGTAATGGAGAGAGCCATCTGCATCCAGAGAAAGGACTATGGGACTGAATGTGGATCACAACATAGCATTTTCACCTTTTTTGATATTGTTATTTGCTCACTTGTTTTTTTCTTTCTCAGTTTTCCCCTTTTGATCTGATTTTTCTTGTGTAGCAAGATAAAGGTGGAAATACGTATAGAAGAATAGCACATGTTTAACATATATTGAATTACTTGCTGCCTAGGGGAGGGAATGAGGGAAGGAAGGGAGAAAAATTTGGAACACAAGGTTTTATAAGGATGAATTTGAAAACTATTTTTGCATGAATTTTGAAAAATAAAAGGCTATTAGAAAAAAGAATTAAAAATTCAATCACTGGAGTACAGAAGAAGGCCGGGGATAAATTAGCAAGGCCACTATTGGAAATGAATAGAAGCAGAAAATGGGTCTTTTTAGAATCAGGGTAGATATCATGCCCTGTGATGGGCTCCTTTGTGATCTAGTGCCAGTTAGCCATGCTCATACTGACTTTATTGGTAGGAAGAAAGATGACTGAGTTAATCAAGTTGATGTTGGGCTTGAATTTTGAATTTTGTTAGGAAAAAATCTCTGGGAGGTGCCATTATGTTTGGAAAAGAGGTTGGGCTCAAAGTTAGGAAACCTGGGCTCTAATGATCACTATTGGCATTAGGTGATTGTGGAGTCTTGGGCAATCCCATCTAATGTAACCCTGTCCAATCCAATGAACAGATACCTTCTCTGTGCAGCTGGGCTGGTAGAAAGAACACTGCTTTTGAAGTCCTTTTTTTTCCTTCCTGTGAGATCTTGGGAGAACATTCTTCTTAATCTAAATTGTTTTTTTATTTGTCAAATGAAGGAATTGAGCTAGGTGACCTCTGAAATCCTCCTAGGTCAACTTTTGAGTCTATTATCTTCCCCATGATTAAGCCCTAGGAATACAATGACAAAAGTCAAACAAAGTAAAAAGTCTCAAAAAAGGCTACATGCTATTGGGGATATAAGCATTTTTTCTTCTCCAGAAGAAAAAAAAGACAAATTTTTATGTTTCATCTGCTTCATTAGCATTTTCTCTGTTACTTTTTATGTCTAGACAACCAAAATCATAAATTAAACCCTGATTTTAAGTTATGGCTGATTTCAGAGGTGTAAATGCTCCTACTAAAAATTGAACAATTTGTTCTCATAAACTGGTGGCTTATAAGTTGCAGGCCTGGAGTCAGACCTGAATGGAAATCTAACTTCAGATATTTGGGCTAGTCCCTTAGCTCTGTTTGTTTGTTTCTTTAGCGCTAAAATGGGGCTCACAATAGCATCTTCACCACAGGATTGTTGTGAGAATCAGGTGAAGATCTGGCTCTAGCACACCTCTGGATACAAAGGAACTGATACTTGGGGGAGGAATAAAGCACTAGAAACTACAGTATCAGGAAAGGGTTCCAGGGGATTCTAAAAAGTAAAGGTGAACAAGGGGGACATTCTAAGCATGAAGAATAGCCCAGAGGCAAGAGACAGTGCGGAGTACAAGGAACTCCTACTGATCACTCAGGGTGCAGAAACAGGAGCATGAATGCAGTCATCCTGGAAAAATGGTCAGAATCTAGAATCAAGAAAGTTTTCAATGCACTCTACAATGGGGAAATTGGGAGGAATGGAGGAATTTGTATTGCATCCAAGGGGTGATTGATAGAGACAATGGCTTAATTTCTTGGGGCCTCAGTTTTCAATGCTGTCACATAGAATTATAGATTTAGAGCTAAAAAGAAATTTGGAGGCTGAGTACTACTGGACTTTTAAAACTTTTTCTATTCATAACCCTTTTTTATCTGAGGAAATTTTTACATGGCCCAGGGGATTTTGGTACATAAAATAGATATATAAACCAAATGTTTACTGGTAATAAATCATATTTTCACAACCCTCACATTCAGTTATGAGATTCCCTATGGAGTCACAAACCACAGTTCAAGAAGCTGGGGAGTACAAGACTCTTGTTAGATAGATAGATAAAGAGATAGATGAGGAAACTGAGGGTCAGATTGGTTCAATAATTTGCCCAAGATTACATTAATGGCAAATGTTGAATTCATATCTTGTGTGCTAGCCACTGGAGAGACAAAGACAAAAGCTAAAGTAGCTCCTGCCCTCAAGGAGCTTATGTTCTAATGGGAAAATAATTTGTATGGTTTTTGTTTGTATACTCCCAATATCTACTACAGTGGCTTGGATATAATAGTTACTTAAAAAGGCTTGTTCTCTGATGGATGTGGCTCTCTTCAACAATGAGATGATTCAAACCAGTTCCAATTGTTCAGTAATGAAGAGAATCAGCTACACCCAGAGAGAGAAATATGGGAAATGAGTGTGGATCACAACGAAGCATTTCCACTCTTTGTAGTGTTTGCTTGCATTTTTGTGTTTCTTCTCAGTTTTTTTCCCTTTCTTTCTAGATCGAGTTTTCCTTATGCAGCAAGATAACTGTATGGATATGTATACATACGTTGGATTTGACATATATTTTAATATATTTAACATGTATTGGACTACCTGCCATCTAGGGGAGGGGATGGGGGGGAAGGAGGGGATAATTTGGAACAGAAGGTTTTGCAAGGATCAGTGTTGAAAAATTACCCATGCATATGTTTTGTAAATAAAAAAACTATAATAATTTTTAAAAATGCTTGTTGGCTGGAGTGGATTTGAATCAAATAATAATATTAATTATTATTATTTTAATAATAGCTAACATTTATTTGGCCCTCTAAAGTTTAGAAAGGACTTTGCATTATTGTCCATCCTCACAATAACTCTGAGAGGTAGGTGTTATTATAATCATATCTATTTAATAAATAAGGAAACTGGGTCCCAGAGGCTTTAAGCTGCTTCTCCTAATTGAAGGTCATTAGAGTCTAAGGCAGAATTTGAACTCAGGTCTTCTTGACTCCCCAGTAGAGTACTTTATCAGTAATATTGATGGGAAGGATAAAGTAGAGTGGATGGTGATGTCAGTTAACCATTGACCTATGCCATTGCTAGTTCAAGCTAGCTGAGAGCTGCTTTGTGAAAGGTTCCAGGCTTTCTTGTTGGAGCCCCAGATCCTGTCTCATGATGTCGGAGGCCATGTTCCTTCCACTTCAACTAGTCTGTTATGGATAGGGAAAAGGCCTGGGCCTGCTCTTACTAGGCTGGGAAATTGAGCAAGTAGTTTATGAACTCTCCAGAGGGGAAATCAAAGGCCATTTTCAAAGTGACCGACAGAGCCAGGGTCCCTCACTGGCTGAACGTCCCTGTTATTGCTCAATTGGGGACAATTTCTCATTTTTGGTGGAGAGGAGGGATGAGAGTGACTGTCTCTATGAGCGCAGGGAGAATCAAGGGGAAATGAAAATTTAATGTCTGAAACCAATGGAGCTGAAGGGCAGGAGAAAGGCCATTGTGGGCTTTCTAATTAGAGACCCAGAGAGCATTCCAGCTAGAATTCTTTCTCAGTGTTTGGCTGGGGCTGCCTGGAAAAGTAGAGCAGAGGAGTTACTCCTGGCTACGAGACTGAGCAGATCTGGTTATTGACCTTCACTGGGCCCAAGCTTTTGGCGTTTATCAAACTAGATCCCAGGAGGGCTAGAACCACCTAAAAATTGGTCCCTGACTAACAAAAGCAGACAAAGAACACCCAGGGACTGGGGCCCTTGTAACCCAGCTAATATTATTTGGAAAGACAAGCTAGTAATGGGGACAAGTGGGATATAGACATATGTCTCCACAGGTTCAATAAACAAAATTCTGGGATTTGGAGTCCAATCCTTACATAATAGGAATGACTGAGTTCGGGAAAGCACAGCTAGATGATTTTTATGTGAAATAGATCTGGGGGTCCTGAGGGCTGCCAAGTGTAAGGAACCATTATAAAGTAACCAATTTGGGGCAGCTAGTTGGTACAGTGGGTATAGTACCAGCCCCGAAGTCAGGAGGACTGAGTTCAAATCTGGCCTCAGACATTTAACACTTCCTGGCTGTGTGACCCTGGGCAAGTCACTTACCCCCAATTGCCTCAGCCAAAACAAAACAAAATAAAATAGCCAGTCAGTCACTCAAACATTTACTAATGACTTACTCTATGGCAGGCACTGTGCCAAGTACTGCAGATATAAAAAGGGCAAAAATCCATTATCTTTTGTCTTAGGAAGTTCTTATGGGGGAGACAACATGTAAATACTCATATACATATAAAAGCTATACAGGGTAGATGAAAAATGATCTTGGAGGGAAGGCACCAATCACAAGAGTTAATGCAATTTAATGGAGGGCAAGGACTGTATATTTTTGGTTTTGCCTCTCTAGCACCTAACAATTCTGTATTCAGCAGGCACTCAATAAATGCTTATTGGTATTGTTATTGATGTTGGTATCAATAGTTGCATAAAGGCATAGAACAGAAGAGAAGGGAGTCACTAGTTCCTCCCCCTCTATTCTGGACAAGTCATATTTGAATGATTCTGTTTAGTTCTGGGCATCGTTGTTTAAAAAGAATATAATAAACTGGAGGATTGAGAGGAGGACAACTGGACATATTTAGCTTGGAGTTGAGAAGGCATAAGGGTTCAGAGGACAGAACTTGGAGGTTTGACATTTTCTGTGTCACTTAATTTCTCTGACCCTCAGACTATTCCTCTTTTAAATGAACATGGAGGAAGAAAAACAGGGAAGGAAGGAAGGAAGAAAGGAAGGAAGGAAAGAGGAAATGAAGGAAAGGAAAGGAGGGAAGGAAGCATTTATTAAGTACCTTCTATTACAAATATTATCTCATTTAACATCATAATAATTCTGGGAGGTAGGTGTTATTGTGCTCGTTTTAAAATTAAGGAAAGTGAGGCAGACAGAGGTTAAACAACTTTCCCAGGTCCCCACTAGTAGAGGGTATCCTTACTCAGATAAGGGATAGATTAGGTGGTCTCTGAGGTCCTTCCAACTCTGATTCTATGATAGCACATGCTCCTACTAGACTTGCCTTTTCCTTTTCTCCCTTCTATTCCAGTTTCCAGAGCCCCTATCCCACCTATTGTCCAGTGGGTCCTCCCTTAATTCCTTCTCACTCTTTAGTGGAACATTAGGATTCAATGGACTCCCCAAGACACTAGCTGGAGATGCTCAGTGACACTGTCGTCCTTCTTGGGCAGCCCAGAAGTCTAGCATCTCATGCAGGCTGCTGGTTTACACTAGCAGAGCAATCCACCCCCAGCAATACTTTTTAATACCGAACCATTTTGTCAGGGTGCTTGCTCCCCTTCCCCTTGTTGGTACGGGGCCAGACCAGCTCCTCCGTGGGAGTTTGGGCTGCTTTGATAAAGGTCAGCTTGGAGAAGTACAACAGTCAAAGCAAAAATGCTCCACTCACTACCAAGGAAGTCATTATGTTTTCCAGTGCAGGAGATAGTCTCCTGGGCAGGTCTGCTGGGATAGGGCTGGGCAGAAGGGGACTGGGCTGGGTAGAGCTGGGTGATGCTGAACTCATCAGGACTGGGTAGAGAAGGGCAGAACATGGGTGAGTATAGGGAAAAGGAAGGCAAAGGGGATTAGTCCTGATGATCTGGCACAGGCAGTTCAGGGGTCTGGTTTGAAATGCACCAGGGCAGTGCAGGGTAGGACATTGCTGAGCAGTGGTGGACAGTTCAGACAGAGATGAGATGAGGCAAGACGAGCCAGAGAAGTGAAACAGGGAAGGGCAGGGATGCTCTTCACAGAGCCAGGTAGGGAAGCCTGGGATGAGGTAAGCCGAGGCAGGATCAGGTTAGACAAGGATGGGCATGGGATGAGCAGGGCTGGGTTTGAGTATAGTAAAGTCCACATCTATGTGTATTCTCACATGTGCATGATTTTGTAGGTGTACCTGTGGATGGAGGGATGTAGTTTGTATATGTTCAGGGCTTAGAAATGATCTGACCAAGGCGAGCCATGAGGAAAGTATTATCCCTCATTCTGAACATAATTCTCTAAATGCTTTCAAGTGACTGTTTTTTAATCACTGATCCATATTGGATCTGCAATCTTATCACTGATCCATATTGGATCTGCAATCTTGTCACTGATCCATATTGGATCTGCAATCTTGTCACTGATCCATATTGGATCTGCAATCTTGTTATTGATCCATATTGGATCTGCAGTCTTGTCACTGATCCATATTGGATCTTCAGTCTTGTCACTAATCCATATTGGATCTGCAGTCTTGTTATTGATCCATATTGGATCTGCAATCTTATCGCTGATCCATATTGGATCTGCAATCTTGTCACTGATCCATATTGGATCTGCAATCTTATCGCTGATCCATATTGGATCTGCAATCTTGTCATTGATCCATATTGGATCTGCAATCTTATCACTGATCCATATTGGATCTGCAATCTTGTCATTGATCCATATTGGATCTGCAGTCTTGTCACTGATCCATATTGGATCTGCAGTCTTGTCACTGATCCATATTGGATCTGCAATCTTGTTATCGATCCATATTGGATCTGCAATCTTATCACTGATCCATATTGGATCTGCAATCTTGTCATTGATCCATATTGGATCTGCAGTCTTGTCACTGATCCATATTGGATCTGCAGTCTTGTCACTGATCCATATTGGATCTGCAATCTTGTCATTGATCCATATTGGATCTGCAATCTTCTCACTGATCCATATTGCATTTACAATCCACTAAACCTTGAAAATACTCTTCAGAAAAATTAACATTATTGTGAGAAATGGAGTCTCGTTATTTTTCCCTTGTTTGACATGAGCAATGCATCTTTTTTTTTTTTTAAGTGAAAATGGATAATCACATCTAATTAATGTGCTTTGTTTTTTCTTTCCCAAAGCCTTTGTGTAAGGAGAGGAATCTGTTGTTGTGGACCCTTCAAAGGACAGTAAAGATGAACATATTTCTTCTTCCTCCCCTAGATGGAAAGAAACTCTGCTTCCACCCCTACCCCATGGCCAGTAGCTGACAGACCATAAACCCAGCAAAACCATATTCTTGTTGCATTACTACATTCACCCCTGGGAAATGGCTCAGTTTCAGTAGCTTGAAGAGACTTTGCCGATTCCACTTATGGGCCAAGGGTTGCTTCTCCCTGCCTTGACTTGCAACTATGGATGAAATAAAATCTTTTATTGGTATGTCATACACTGCCAGCAGCTGGGTTTCTTTCCATGACTCTGTCTAGTTTTATTTCTCTCCCCTTTTTTGAGGTTGATGTTTTGAACCCAAGCATAAAATTTTATAGTTATTCCTATTAAATATCATCTTTAATTGTTTTGGCCCATTGTTCTGACCTTTCCTTCAGACTATTAATTATCTCTTTAAATAGCTTCCTCACCATCATTTGTCATGACTAGTTATTGCTTAACTCTATGACTAGACACTATTATTATTTACTATTCCCATTTTATAGATAAGGAAACTGAGGCTCAGAGATATGAAATGCCTTGTCCAAGTTTATACAGATAAATGTCAAAAGTGGGATTTAAATCCAAGTCTCTTATTACTCTAAATCCAGCATACTTTTCACTGCATCAGGTTGCTTATTATCGTTTCAACCATACTTAGCTGTGATCCTTCTTTCAGCTTCTTTTTGCCCCCAGAATAAGTGTTACTTTTTTTTTTAAGAAAAAATCTTAAGAGGTTTGGCAATTGTTAATGCTGTAAAGTTACCCATGTATATATCCTGTAAATAAAAGGCTATTAAAAAAAATCTTTTTTGTTGTCTTTAAAATGTATTCCTAGGCTCAGCTCAGTCTCTACTAATCCATTTATTCTTAGTTCCTTACCCTTATTTCTGTATTCTTTTTTAAAATTAGATTATAAAAAAGTCTGAGCTGGAATAAACACACACATACCCACATATATTTGTGTACATATATTTATATGTAAATATACACATATATGCATACATATATGTATATATACATATGTATTTGTGTATATATGTATTTGTATATACATATATATGTATTTGTGTGTATATGAATAGATAAATATATACACATATGTGAACAAATATATGTAGAGAGAGAGGAACAGATAAAGTGACCTCGGAGAGGTCTCGGAGAGACTGAGATAGAAAAGGAGACAGATACAGAGAGACAGAGATAGAGAGATGGAGAGAGAAAAAGAGACAGAGACAGACAGAGATAAGAGATAGAGATAGAGAAAGAGACAGACACAAAATGAGACAGAGACAGACACAGATGAAACAGAATACTGTACAACCATAATGCCAATGAGCTTGTCTCTAGAGGAGAGTTGGGAAAATGTACTTTCCTCTTATCTCTTCAGAGGTAGGGGTCTGTGGCTGTGGATACTGCATGCACCATCAGTTAATGTGTTGGTTGGTTTAGCTAAAATGACCTTTTCTTCTTTTCTGTTCTTTCACTGGCTAGGAAGGGGAAGGATATATTCAGAGATAAAGGGAATATAAAATGAAAGATACCAATAAAAGTCTTTTTAATATCCAAATTAGTCTGGGCATTTTTTTTTTTTTACTGACTGTCTCCTATGACTGAGATGCTCTCCCTCCTCATCTCGACCTCTTGGGCTTACCTCAAGTTCCAGCTAAGAATCCCATCTTCTACAAGAAGCCTTTTCTGTTTCTCCCTTAGTATTAGTGCTTTCCCTCTATGTTGATCTCCACCTTATCCTATCTATCTATCTGGTGTGTGTGTGTGTGTGTGTGTGTGTGTGTGTGTGTTGGATATACTACATGTTGGATCCCCCACTAGACTGTGAGCTCCTTAAGTGAAGGAGATGTCTTTCTTTTCTTTCTTTCTTTCTTTCTTTCTTTCTTTCTTTCTTTTTTTTTTTTTTTTTTTTGTATTTCCAGCTCCTAGCACTGTGTCTGGTATACAGTAGGTGCTTAATAAGTGCTTGTTTGACTAGCTGGTTTTAAAACTACATTGTTATTCATTGGAATAATTTCCCTTTATGTCTTCCTTCTCTCCTAGGCTGAACATCCCCAGGAAAATTTTAGCTTCATCGGCTTCTTCTCCCTTTTGTGAATTCTTTGAAGTCGACATCCATGTCGAGGGGGCAAGTCAAGTCAAGCATTCCTCCCCTCCATAATGGCAGATTCTGAGATGAAATGATCGCTTGCCCTGGGGTGTCCATCATTTCTACTCCAGTAGCCACTGGCTCTTCATGGTCAGAATTAGGTCCAGAATAGTCATGCCCCTTCACTGCCTCTCCCTCCCTTTTGAGGAATGACAATGATTATTAAGGCAAGTCATGAACTGATCAGCTTGCGGAAGTCACTTAACCATGGGAGCTGGGTCCACTACAAGTTCCTGTTATCTGTGCTCAGGCAGGCTCTCACTGGCTATGTGCTCATCATTTTATACATCTCCTCTTGCTTCCCCATCACTCTGACAAGCATCTCCTTCAACTCCAATCCCAAGCCCCTTTCTGCTAAGAAATAATAATGGCTGGCTTTAAAAGGAGGGGAAGGGAACAAACATTCATTAAGTGCCTACTATGTGCCAGGTACTGTGCTAGGTGTTTTACAAATATTATCTTGTTCAGTCCCCCCAAGAATCTTGAGACAAGTGTATTGTTATTACCCTCGGAAACTGAGGCAAAAATAACTTGACCAGGGTGACATAGACAGCAAGTGTTGGAGGCTGGATTTGAACTCAAGTCTTCTTGATTCCAAATCCATCTTGCAACCCAATGCTCCACCTTGTTGCTTTTAGCAACCAAACAGCTGGCATGGTGAATAGGCCTCTGTGTTTGGTGTCAGGAAGACCTGAGTTTAAATGCAGCCTTAGACACTTACAAGCTGTGCGACCCTAGGAATATAGCTAAACTTATCAGCCTTGATTTTCTCCTCTGGAAAATGGGAATAATAAAACAGCACCTGTCTCCTAGAGTTATGAGAATCAAATGAGATAATGGATACTGTGCTTTGCAAATCTTAGAAGTACTTTAGAAATCCTAGCTATCAACAGTAATTTGAGGTCTGTAAAGCACTTTATGTGTTACTTCATTTGGTCCTCACCACCACCCTGGGAGATATAGGAACTGTTGTTATTCCAATTTAAGAGAAGGAAAAACTGAGGCTGAGAGAGGTTGAATGATTTGTCCAGAACTATACTGCCACTATGTATCTGAAGCAGCATTGGAATTCATTTGAATTGACTCCAATTAGGGCAGGGAGATATTGCAGTGGATAGTGACCTGAATTCATATCTGGCCCCAGATACTAGCTATGTAATCCTGGGCTATTTCACCCTATTTGCCTCAGTTTCCTCATCTGTAAAATGAGCTGGAGAAGGAAATGGAAAGCCACTCAATCAGCACCTTTTCCACTGTGCCATTTAACTGCCTTATAAAAGTCTTTTGAGGTGTGTATTAGAGGGATTATTTACCCTTTCGAGTCTCTGAGACCAAAACTTACAGCTTTTTTTTCACTGTTTCTCACCAGTTTGAACTCAGGTTGTTTCTGTTTACTGATCTAGTGATCTTTCTCCTACACTATCCTGAATTCTATTTCCCTGAGAAAACTGAGGCCATTTAATGGGAGCCCCTCCTCTGTTCTTCAAAATCAGTCAACATTTTCCCATTCTCTTATTTGTTCTAGTGTCAGAGAATAAAGCTGCTCTTCTGGCCGTGGTCAATATTTCTGTGTGTACCCTTGATCTCCTCCCCTCCTCTTGCCTCCAGGAGAATGCCCCTTCAGTCACTCATTCTCATACTTCATCTTCAGTCTCCTCCCAAATACTGGCCTCTTCCTTGCCCTTACAAATCTGCTTTGTTCTGCCCCATGCCTTTGACTCTCCTATGCCTCTGCTCTCAAGCTTTCTCTCTCTGTGTTCCTCCCTCTTTATCTCCCATTCCCATCTCCTGCTCCTCCCCCTCCTCCTCCTCTTTTTCCTCTTCCTCCTCCTCCTCTTTCTCCTCCTTTTCCTCCTCTTCCTCCTCCTCTCTCTCTTTCTCTCTCCATCTCTCTTTGTTTTTTTCTGTTTTTCTGTCTGTTTCTCTTTGTCTCTTATACTGTCTCTCTCCTTTTCCTCTTTCTTCATCTCTCTCTGTCTCTGTCTCTCTTTGTGTTTCTCATCTTTCTTTCTGTTTCTCCTTTCTGTATCTCTTTCTTTCTGTCTGTCTCTCTCTGTGTGTCTCTATTTGTCTCTATCTCCGTCTCTCTGTCTCTTTCTGTGTCTTTCTGCCTCTCTTCCTAATAAAAGACTCTAGTTTTTGCACCTAGAGAGTTGGACTTTAGAGCAAGGAAGACTTGGATTTGGTCTTCCCATGCTTTTCTATATTTAATATTCATCTCATCAATAATCTCTTAATTGCTAACCCGAGTCCTGTTCCTCTATCTTTCTGCTGCCTTGACATTATTGATCCTCCCTTCCTCCCAGATGCTGTCTTCTCCTTTAGCTTCTGTGACACTGTCCTCCTGGGCCTCCTCCTGCCTGTCTGAACCTTCCTTCTCAGTCTCTTTCTCTGGTTCATTTTTTCCCCATTTGCCCATAAAGTGTGGCTGGTCTCCCAAGGCTCTTTGATGGGCCTGAAATCATTTTCTCCTTTAAACACAAAGAACCAAACAAATCCCACAGTACTTTGAGGTTTCAAGTCTCGGATATGAATAGGACGATGGGGACACTCTCACTAAAAACAAGGAAGTCTTGAGCAGCAGTGGTTTAGCTTATGTTGGATCCTTGTTACTGTCTTTGACCTTCTGAGGGACACATTTAGCTTTCTCTTATTTTTATAATGATTTTTTTTCTATTAGGAAGCACTAATTTTTTTCTTCCTCTAAGCCCCTACTTCTGATAGTAAAAAAATACTGAATCAAACAAATCCAGCAATTCAGCTTTAGAGCCATGTTCTCCATGAAGTCTTCCTAGATTCTCCTCCTTTCTCCCTCCATTACTCTCAGTTTTTAAAGCACTTTTCCCCAAACTACCTTGTATTCATTATGTATACATTATGTACATACTGACATAAGGAGTATATGTGTGTGGTCCAAGAGAACATTGAGAATTTAAGCTTTTCAAGGATAAGGACTATTTGTGGGCAGTGGGGAAAACTGACCTCTCTAAGCTATATCCTAGGATGCCCCACTGAGGGTGCTGTTTGGGAAACATTCAAAGGGAATGATTGAGGCAGATGTCACCCTTGCTGGTGAATGGGACCCAAAGGGTGTCCCTGACTGTTTGTTTATAGGCAGGTGCTTCGTACTGTCCCTAAAACCTCAAAGCACCTTCCTTTCTTAGAATGCATGTTCTGGCATCCAGTCCCAGAAAGTCCTGGCTTACAAAGGCTCGTGACCGCTAGTCCAGGATAGTAATGCTGAACATTTCGTTAACTTTTAGCCTGAGATTTTGAAAGACCCCTTTATTTAAGAATTCACATGTTTGCCCCAAAGCACAGCTCCCCTGAAACAAAAAGCACTATGTTTAATATTCTCTTATACATTTCTGGACTGAGATAATATTTGTAGAGCTCTTAGAACTGCCACATAGTAGGTGATTTATGAATACTTTAACAGTGCCTGGTACATAGTAGGTGCTTTATAAAATGTCCATACCCACCTTCTCTCTCTCTAGTCGGTGTGGTCATACAGATACCAGAACAGGAAATCTAAGGGATGGTGGGAAGGATGGAAAGAGAAATTTTGTGTCTCTAACCAAAACTAAGCTCTTCACCAGAGATAACAAAATGTAGCCCAGTAGGGCTTTTGATGGTTACAAAGAACTGCAAATAAAAATTGTTGCCTTTCAGTTAAAAATGGCTGAACCTACCATAGTTAGAAAAATATGTAAGATTTGGAATGAATTCAGCTACTGAGGACCCAGAAAAGAGTGTTCTTTCACCAAAGGTCTTGATATTATTGAATGGCTCAATATTATAGATTGATATGGTTTTACCATTGCAAAAATATTAAGGAAAATATTCAATCATCTTCTTTGCTATAGTTTCCCAAGGACCATGAGACCTTTTCATTGAGATACAGCTAAAACTAAGTCAAGCCAAGCCAACAAGCATTTATAAAAGACCTACTATGTACCAGGCATTGGTACCAAAAGTTGGGGAATATAAAGAAAGGATAAAACAATCTCTGCCCTCAAGGAACTTACACTCTAATAGGAAAGATAACATACAAATAAATATATTCAAGGCAAAGTATAAACAACGGATAAACAGAAAATAACTGACAGAGGAAAGGTACTGGAATTAAGAGTATTTGGAGAAGGTTTCTTGTAGAAATTTAAACTTAAAGGAGACCAGGGAAGTCAGCACTTAATATATCTGTTTTATTCATTCATTCATTCATTCATTCATTTCATCTAATGTGAAGGGAAATAAGCAGAACCAAAAGATCAATGTAGGAAACAAGAATTCCCTAGACACTATGCTAGGCACTTTGCAAATATTATCTCATTTGCTCCTCACAACCTGGGAAGTAGGTGCCATTATTATTTCCATTTTACAATTAGGGAAATTGAAGCAAACAGAATTTAAATGACTTGTCCAGTATTACATAAATAGTAGGTGTAATCTATGGTAGAATTTGAATTCAGATCTTCCTCAGTCCAGGCCCAGTGCTCTATCCCACTGTACTACCTACTTACCTAATTAACATACATAGAATTACATAAGATAGTTACAATAGTAATAATACAAATAATATAATACACAATATTAAATAGTACAACAGTAATAATACAATACATGAGTAATAATACAATTAATACACAATACAGAGTTATTTCAATAATGCCTATGAAAAGATAAGAAAGAGGAAACCAAAATCTTAGTATACAAAAATCAACAAAGCTCTTAGAGGACAAATGATGAACACATGTCTTTCCTCTTAGCAGAGAGGAGGGGGACTTTTCGGACAGGATGTGACATAGGTTTTCTAATGTGGTTCCTTTGTTGTTTTGGCTGAATTGTCTTTCTTGTTTTGGAGGACGGCTCTATCTCCTTGAGGAAGGGAAGAGGGTACATTGAGTATTTCCTTAGATGCCAATTATGTAAAAACAAAAGTCATAAGTGAAACTTATTTAGGAGATGGAAAAACAAAGAGAATGCTGAACCCTGCCAGCTCCTTGGGATATGGAGACAAAGCACGAGACTGCAGGGAAGGCAGGAGACCTTAAAGGCAAGGTCTCTGCCCTTGGGCAGGGGACTAAGAGTTGAGAAGTCACTAGCATGTCCTGAGAGCTGTGACTGTGAACGCACGATAATACAAAGCTTTATCTGCGTCACGCCTTTCTTGAAATCACCCCCCCAAAAAATCTCTCCTCTTTTTTGTTGGTTTCATTGTCTCTCTGGTGTCAGTGATGGATGTGAAGCCACATTATGGAGAGAGGAGACAAGCCATACCTTCCCCCACCCCCCACTCCCCACCATCTGGACCAGCCTGTGACAACCCCAAGTGCTGGACTGGACTCCAGAGTCCATCTATCCAGAAGCAATGGGGGTAGAGGGAGGCAGGGAAAGTCATCTAGGAGCTAAGAAGGAACAGTCTCTCAGCCTCTTCTATGTTGGCACAAAATCTTCGCCCTCTACAGCTTGAAGGAGAATTACTAGCTGCAGTGTCCAATCAAGGCTGCAATAGAAGCTTTCTCAGGTGTATCAGGAGCCAGGGACTATTTATGGGCTAGAGTAAGAAAGAGGATTTCAGACATACCTCCCAGATCTAATGGGTCCACAAAATGGATTTTTCCAGTTTTCTTTCCTCTCCTCATCTCTTTCTCCCTTCCTTTCCTCTTTCCCCTCCTTCCTTTTCTCTTTGCTTAACTCTTCTTTCCCTCCGTTTTTTCATCCTTGGTAACTTCCTTTCTTTCCTCTTCTCTCTCTCCCTCCCTCTCTCCCTCCCTTCCTTCCTCCTTTCCTTCCTTTTTCCTTTCCTCTATCTATTAACTTGGTGTTTATTCTGTGTATATACATGTAAACATTTGTTATCTATCCATGTCTTTCCTATTAAAATATAATTTCATTGCAAATAGGAATTTTTGAACTTAGATCCCCAGCACCAAGGACAGTGCCTAGCACATGGTAGACATGTTATACATCTCTGGGATTCAATTTTCTCTTCTATAAGACATAGGGATTGCACCAGACACCTCAAAGTTACCTCTAGGCTCTAAATTGATGTCCCATGAACTTCTCTGGGTCTTATTTTTCTCTTCTGTAAAAATGACAGAGTTTAGACTTGAGCTTTTAGGCACTTTCCAGCTCTGATTCCAAAATCTAACATGGGCGGTCTGCTGTTGGCTTGAAATCCTGACTGCCACTTTCCAAATTTGTGGTGCTGGGCAAGTCAACCTCTCTGGGCCTTGAATTTCCTCATCTGTGAAATGAAAGGATTACACTCAAAACATCCCTTCCAGCCCTAGGGACAAGATACTATGAACCTGCAAATGGTATGGTCTTCTCTAGGTTGGATTCCTGTTCCTGCTGGACTCCCTCATTTACTCTCAATGGGCTTCCTTTGCTGGCCCCCATTGGCCTATCTCACCAGACTTCACAGGACTCTCCAGAGGTGTCGAGGAGATCATTGCCAGTCTTTGGGGCAGTGGGGACAATCCATGGAGATGTTCTCACCACCCTCTGTAGGAGGGACAAGAGAGAAGTTGGCCCAGGGAAGACATTCCACTGCGCCGCTGAATTTAAGAAAGACCAGAACTCCACAGAGAGACATCACAAAGGAAAAAGATGGTCTTCTATTAATCTCCAGGATGGGGGTGACAAAGCCCCTTCCTTTGTGGACACCTACAGTGTGATGTCAGAATGAACCTGCGGTAGATAGAGCACTAGACTGGGAGTCAGAAAAAATACATTGGATTATACTCACTCATTATGTTCCCTTGGACAAGTCACTCAAATTCAGTTTGCCTCCCAGTTTCCTCATCTGTAAAATGGGAATCATAATAGCATCTGCCTCCTAGAGTTGTGAAGATCAAATCTTTGCAGACTTTAAAAGCACTCCATAAATTTTGTTGTTGTGATGATGAGGATGATGAAGAGCTTGTTCTAACTGATATATTATGAGGTTGGGAGAGAAAAAATATAACTTTCCAAAGGAATTTATATTTTTAAAGAGGGACCTGGAGAGGAAAATGTTTATCCCAAAAGGAATAAAGTTTTAATGGTATGATATTTATAGCACTGTGGTAGGGCAGAAGCATATGGGCCTTGGGTTTCCTAACCAGCTATATAATTTATTCAGTTAAAGCCAGTGTTATCTGCTACTTTTGGAACCTCTTCTCAGGTAGATGTAGAATTCTTGACTTAGAATCAGGAAAACCTGAGTTTGAATTCTGCTTCTGTCCCTTACTAGCTGTGGGACTATATATAGGTAAGAGAATGAATGTAAAGCATCTGGTAGAGTTTAAAGGCTTCTCCTTCATCCTCTTCCTCCTTATCTTCCTTCTCATCCTCATCTTCATCCTCATCTGCAACCCTACCTATTAACCCCTTCTTTCCTTGAAATGTCACTGGGCCATGTTTGATGCATCTACTTCGTTGTGACCTTTCTGGGTGATTGTGAATGCATGGCCCATTTGCCTGCCAGACAGATAGAAGACAGACATCTGTCTGGTATCCTTTAGGAGCTCAAATGTCAGAAAGCAGATCTTGCAACCCAATCCCAGCCCTGGAGAATCAGCCTCAGCCACAGGGATAATTGTGAATAGAGGATCCAGATCAGATCTGGCAGGGGACAGTGGTTTCTGGGGGCCAGGGGGCAGGCTGCTCTTGGCTCCTCTCCACCCTTACTATATCTGCTTGTCAATAGCCATCTCTGAGCCAGAAAAACCAAGGTTATTCAGATGGACCCATCACCATCTTTTTGCTTGCCAAACAGGTATTTGAATCATGAAGCAGCTAGACAGATGGGTATATAGTACCAGGCCTTAGGACTATAAACCCATCTGTTTGGCTACTTCATGATTCAGATTTGGAGAGAGAATGGATGAAATTAAGGAGCCATATTCCTGTGGGGAGGAAGAGTTAGGAGGCAGGGGATTTTGGACTCAGGAATACCTTAACCCAAATCTCTCCTCAGACATTTATTAGCTATGTAACTCTGGGAAAATCACATAACCTCTGCCTCAGTTCACTCATCTCTGAAATGGGCATAATAATAACAACAGCAACTATCTTTCAAAGTCTGTTGTGAAGATGAAAAGAAGTGGTACAAGTGGAGGGTTTTGAAACTTTAAAGTGCTATATTAATGCCAGATAATATGGTCATCATTATTTTAATAGCTCTTTGACCATAGGGAACTGGTATGAGAGAAACCAGTTTTTGGAGGTGAACTAGTTAGGGACTTGAACAGATATGCAACATCCCTAAGATGGTTATTTCTTCCATTAATGCACATGACCATCCATCTGTGCTTTTTCATCCTGTGAGACTCTTTTATCCATGTCTCCCACCTTCCACAGGGGGACCTCCCAACATGATGGGGGCAAGGCCCTTTTTCTCTCAATCAAGCATATATTTCAAGGGATCTATGAACTTGCATGGAAAGAAATTCATCTTTCTTTTCACTTACCTTTGGTTTCCTGTGAAATCCTATAGATTACTTTATTTTATGCATTTAAAAGCATTATTCTGTAAAGAAGGTCCTTAGACTTCACCACACTATGCCCAAAGGGCTTATGACACAGCAAAGGTGAAGAACTCCTGGGAGGCACACAGGACTTCCACGTGATCTTCTTTGCTTCCTCTCTGAGTGGCTTTCTTTGTCTCCTGGTTATACATTTCTTTTACCGTGCATTAGATGTCATTTTAAAAAATGTGCAGTTTTTTTGTTGATAGAGTGTTACAGACAAGTTGTACCCACAATGTACCTTGCCATTATACTTTGGATGACATGTTTTATTCTTTATTGGAAACTAGTATTTTAAGATAGATTGCTGTATGTGTAGCATCCCTAGGAGAATGATGCTAAAATAAAGAGTTTTCATTTTGGATAGAAGCTTGAGATCAGTAAAAAAAAGACAAATGTGATTTTCCAAATACAATCAGTCTGCTTTCTTTCTCCTGTTCAATTCTTAGCCAGGTTAATTGTCCATATGGAGTGTCTGTTCAAGGCAGGGATGAGACAGCTCTCTAGTCATCCATCTGTGTAAACTTAGTCCAGATCAAGACATCATATTCTTAGCCCCAGGATAGCTGATTCATGTAGCTCAATCTTTTTTTTTAATCCAGGGGGAGGAGGTAGTGAAAATATCACTGATGGTATCCTCTTTTTCAGATATGTTGAGACTATCTCCATCAAGGCTCTTAAAACTATATGGCTTTTATTTAATTTTAATAAGGATAAATGTAAAGCTTTTTACTTGGGTTCAAGAAATCAACTTCTCAAATACAGGTTGGAAGAGGTATAGCAGAGGGGCAGATTGCATGAAATAATTTGGGGATGATGATGATGATGATGATAGCAAGCAGTTGGTGCAGATTATTTGAAATAATCCAGCAAGTCATAATAGTAATAATTAATGAATGATAACGATAGCAAGCATTTATGTAGTCCCGTTATTTCCAGGTACTGCGCTAAGAGCTTTATGAATATTATTTCATTTGATCCTTACAACAACTCTGGAAGGTGCTTATTATTATAATACCCATTTTACAGTTGAGAAAATCGAAGCAAATAGAGGTCAAGTCACTTTCCTATGGTCATATGGCTACCAATATCTGAGGCCAGATTTGAATTCAGCTCTTCCTGACACCAGGCACAGGGCTCTATACACTGAACTCCCAGCTGATTCTCTTTTATTAGACTGAAAACCCCACATAAGCCACCAGCGTCTTGGCAACCAAAATAGCCATAATAGTTCTAAGATTGCCTTCAAGTACCTTAAAAAGCATAGTGATCAACACCAAGGAGGGAGCAGTCCTGCTCTACCCTTCCTTGGTCAGAACATAGTATTTTGCTCAGTTTTGGTTAAGGACAGTTTGGGAAAGACATTAATAAGCATGGGATTGCAGCTCTAGGGTTGGAAGGGTCCTCATTAAGGAAACAGAAATCTAGGGGGTTAAATGATTTTCCAGGATGGCACAAGTAGTAAGTTGGAGAAGCATCATCACCTAGATTCCTGAATCAGGCTCTTTCTAATGGACCATGGTGATAATCTGGAGAATACTCTATAGAGAATAATGAAAAGAATTGATAGAAGGAACTGAGAATGCTTAGGATCAAGAGGATAAAACTTATGAATAAATAAAGGCTTTCTCCAGAGAGTTGAAGGCCTATCATGTAGAACAGGGATTAGACTTCCTTTTTGGCTTCAGACAGCAAAAGTTGGGGGAGGAAGTCATTTTTAGATTCAATGTTATGAATGTCTTAAAGAAGATTTTTGTTCAATATATCTTGGCAAGATAACAACTGGAATCTTTTCTGGTTTTATGAGAGAAAATCCAGATGTCAACCAATCAATCAATACACAGTTATTAAGAATCTGCCATGTGCAAAGCACTGTCTTAGGTTCTGGGCATATGACTACAGAAAATAAAAATAACACAGTCCTTGCCCTTAAGAAGCTGGCATTACATTATTCCATGATTTTTATCAACAAATGCAGTTGAATGAGTCAGATAAATTATTTGATGGGTACCTTTGGTGTTTAAAAATGGCATATGGCATTAGAAGGCTAGAGATAAAAAAAAAAATCTACAAAAAATTGCACCTCTTTGATTTTAACTGTGTGAGAAAGAGGCAGATTACCCTCAAAAATACATTGAGGACTTGTTCAAGAAAGTCAGTTCCCAGGCAGCTTTGTTAAGTCTTATTGACAAGGTCTATGAAATTCCATTTAATTCAGCAAACATTCATTAAGTGCCTATTGGGTAGACAGCATTGTGCAGGCACTGGGAATATAGCTAAGGTAGTAAATCTGCTCTTAATCCAACTCACTGATTCTTTTTACATTGCTAATAAGGGCAGTACGATACTGTGGAAAGAATGGAGAATGGGGAGTCAGGACAGCTGAGTTCAGATCTTGTCTTCACCACTTACTTCTTTTAACTTTGAAAAGTGACTTATCTGCTCTGTGCCTCAGTTTCTCACCTGTAAATTGATAGGATTGCACTAGGGTCTCTAGGGTCCATTCTAGCTCTACTGATTTTGATGTTGTGAAATCTCAAATTTCAAGGCCATTTTACTTATTTCACTGCTTAAAGCCATTGATTTCCATTTCCATTTTGAAACTATCCACAGTACACACCAAAAAAGATAGGAGAATGGATGTATTAAGTTACAATATCTCTGGACCATGAAGACTGATGTTCAAACCACTTTTATGTATTTCTTTTTACTGGATGAAGCTCAGAGACCTATCACTTTGAGCTGCCATATTAACATAAATGTGTTCATTAACTTTTTTTCCCATAAATTTCACTGTCCAAAAATGTTTATCTCTACTCATGGATTATTCTTCAAAAATAGCCAGGTAATGGCAGCATCTCAATTTGGGCTGTCCAAAATGATACTTGGAACCTCATCAATTTTTGGAATACTTATAAAAAGTGGATAATATATAGATTGGGCAGTAGAATATGGGAAAGAGACATCTTTTATAGCTGCTAAAAAGCAACAAGTCTAGCCAGACTTAAATATCTGTTTTAGTTATATACAAGCCTGAAGAGTTTTTGTAAATTCCTCAAAGTAAGGAAGATTCTGGGAAGGAAAAATATGCAACAGATCAATGGACTCAGCTATTTTACTGCACCTCTGAAATCTGAAAATTCACATGATAATTATACTTCTTTTCCTTCACCATAAAAACCTTGAGAGACTTTTGGGAATTAAGATGGTGGAGTAAGTAGTAAACCACCATAACTCTCCAACATTTACTTCCAAACAACCATAAAATAGCACAACAAACAAATATTGGAACAGAAGAACCATTAAAAAGACGAATGAAACAATCTTTGAGTCTAAGAAACTTGGAGGATCAACAGGAAACATCTATGTCACTTGGGTAAGAGGACAGTGCAATCCAGGACAGGAAGCATTCCAACAAACCAGCAGCAAGCTTTATTTCAGTAAATGAATAGGAGATCCTGAGCTCCAGTGTGGTGGAGAAGGCAAACAGCAACACCAGGACTTTCTACATACCCCATTGTAACTAAGGGAGCCATCAGATTACAATGACCAGACATCCACATGCTTCAGTGTAGCCCAAGGAAAATATAGAAACATCCCATCAACTTCAACATATGCCATACATCAGCGCTAGGTAGGACACAAAAGACATGTAACATGACAGAGCCCTATCACCTTCAGAATGCCAGTCACTCCCCCATTACCTCCTCAGCACAGACCCAGTTGTAAGGGTCCTGAGTGGGTCTCAGTGTGACATCAGTGAAGCACTTAGTAAACAGTCAGGACCTACAGTCCCTGGCACAAGAAGACTGAGACAGTGCCCCTTCCACCCTTAGAGCAGGGCTCAAATTTAAAAGAAAGAGAAAGGCAAAAAAAAAATGAGCGAAAAAAGAATCTAATCACAGAAAGTTATTATTGTTAGGGAAAATCAAGATAAAAACTCAGAACAGAATAACAAAGCTCTAAACAAAAATGGGAAGTACTCTCAAGCCAAGAAAGAACTCATGGAAGAGCTCAAAAGGGAATCTAAAAATCATATTAGAAAAATTGGGAAGAGAAATGATAATGCTGCGAGAAAATTATGAAAAAAGAGTAAATAACTAAGAAAAAGAAAACAATTGCTTAAAAAGTTGAATTGGTTTCTAGCTTTTGGGATAAGAACTCACTATTTGACAAAAACTGTTGGGGAACTAGTATTGACCTACACCTAACACCATATACCAAGATAAGGTCGAAATAGGTTCATGATTTAGACATAAAGAGTGATATTATAAGCAAATTAGAAGAACTTAGAATAGTTTGCCTCTCAGATCTGTGAAGAAGGAAGGAATTTGTGACTAAAGAAGAACTGGAGCTCATTATTGAACATCAAATAGATGATTTTGATTATATTAAGCTAAAAAGTTTTTGTTCAAGCAAAACTAATGCAGACAAGATTAGCAGGGAAGCAATTAATTAGGAAAACATTTTTACATTCAAGGATTCTGATAAAGACGTCATTTCTAAAATACATAGAGAATTGACTAGAATTTATAAGAATTCAAGCCATTCTCCAATTGATAAAGGTCAAAGGAATATGAAAAGACAATTTTCAGATAAAGAAATTGAAACTATCTCTAGTCATGTGAAAAGATGCTCTAAATCACTATTGATCGGAGAAGTGCAAGTTAAGACAACTCTGATATATCACCTCTACACTACACACTACACTTCTCTCAGATTGGCTAAGATGACAGGAAAAGATAATGACAAATGGTGGAGGGGATGTGGGACACTGATACATTATTGGTGGAATTATGAAGTGATTTAACCATTCTGGAGAGCAATTTGAAACTATGCTCAAAATGTTATCAAACTGTGCATACCCTTTGATCCAGCAATTTCTACTGGGATTAAAGGAGGGAAAGGGATTGCACATGTGCAAAAATGTTTGTGGCATTCATTTTTGTAGTGGCAAGAAACTGGAAACAGAGTGGACGCCCATAAATTGGAGAATGGCTGAATAAGTTATGGTATCGGAATATTATGGAATGTTATTGTTCTATAAGAAATGATCAGCAGGATAATTTCAGAGAGGCCTGGAGAAATTTACATGAACTGATGCTAAGTGAAATGAGCAGAACCAGGAGATCATTGTACATGGAAACAGCAAAATGATATGATGATCAATTCTGATGGATGTGGCTCTCTTCAACAATGAGATGATCTAGGCCAATTCCAATGATGTTGTGATGATGAGAGCCATCTACATGCAAAGAGAGGACTGTGGGAACTGAGTGTGGATTACAACATAACACTTCTTTTGTTGTTGTTTGCTTGAATTTTATTTTCTTTCTCATTTTTAAATTTTTGATCTGATTTTTCTTGTGCAGCAAAATAATTTAAATACACATGCCTATATTGGATTTATATATTTTTTTACCATGTTTAACATATATTTTATTACTTGCCATCTAGGGGAGGGGTTGGGGGAAGGGGAAGGGAAATTGAAGCACAAAGTTTTACAAAGGTCAATAGTAAAAAATTATCCTTGCATATGTTTTGAAAATAAAAAGCTTCAATAAAAAAAGTAGAATTGGCCAGATGGAAAAGGAAGTATAAAAGGTAACTGAGGAAAACAACACAATAAAAGTTTGAATTGGCAAGTGGCAACTAGTGACTCTATGAGGTATCAAGAATCAAATAAATACAAAAAGAAAGAAAAAAATAGAAGATAATGTAAAATACCTAACTTAAAAGCAACTGACCTGGAAAATAGATTTAGGAAAGACAATATCAGAATCATTGGATCAATCAAAAGGAGGAGCTGAACAGTATCTTTCAAGAAATTAAGGAAAACTCTCCAGTTGTCCTGGAACAAGAGCGCAAAGAAAGCATTGAAAGAATTCATTGATCACTCCAGGAAAGAGGTCCCAAAATTAAAACTCCAACAAACATTATAGACAAATTTTAAAACTATCAGGGCAAGGAAAAATTACTGCCAGTGTCCAGAAAGAATCAATTCAAATAATGGAAAGCTATAATCAGTATTACACAGGACATAGCACCTGGAACAGATAGAGACATGGAACACACTATTCTGGAAGTGAAAGAAGCTAGAACTACAACCAAATTGATCATTCAATGAAATAAAAGGATTTCAAGCATTCATAAGAAGATGAGAATTAAACATAAAATTTGATTTCCAATATCAAAAACCAAGAGAAGCCTAAAAAGGTAAAAAGAAAGAAAGAAAGAAAACATAAGAGATTCAATGGAGCTGAACTGTTTACACATCTACATGAGAAGAAGATACTTGTAACCCTTAAACATTGTAACACTAATAGTACAGATAAAAAGTACATATAGAGAGAGTATGGGCATAAGGTGAGTTTGAGGGAATGACATAAAAATACTTAAGGGAGAAGAAAGTCAAATACAAGGGGTGAGGAAGAAAGGGAGAGGTAGAATGAGATCACTTATTTTGCATGAAGAAATGTGAAAAACCTATTAGAGTGGAGGGAAAAATGGGGAGGGGAGAGAAAAATGGGTATTCCTTGAATCTTATTCTCATCAGCATTGGCTCAAAGAAGGAAATAATATACACAATTAGTTGAACATGGAGATATATCTTGAAATATCTTTTACATGAAAGCACATGTTTAACCTACATCAAGTTGCCTACCATTTTGAGAAGATTATAGGTAGGGAAGAAGGGAGAAAAAATTGTAATTCAAAATTATATAAAAATGAATTCTAAAGATTGTCTTGATATGTAGTTGGAAAAATAGTATTTTTAAAAATAAAATAGAGGTAAATTGAAAGAGAGAAAGAAAGAAAAGGAAGGAAGGAAGCAAGAAAGAAAAAAGAAAGAAAGAAAGAAAAAAGAGAGAAAGAAAGACCTTGAATACTTAGAGAGTAGCTAGGTGGTATCATACTGTGCAGTGTTGAACCTGGAGTCAGGAAAACTCATCTTCCTGAGTTTAAATCTGGCCTCACACATTTCCTGACTGAAAGTGGACAAGTCACTTAATTTTGTTTGTCTCAGTTTATTCATCTGTAAAATGAACTGGAAAAGGAAATGGAGAACTACTTCAGTAACTTTGTCAAGAAAACCCCGAATGAGGTCACAAAGAATAAGATGTTACTGAAAATGACTGAAAAACTGAATCATTTTTCCCAGAATGGGTGATTCACTCAAGTTGTAATAAATAAAATCTAATTTTGTCCTCCTTATCACCATTCCCAAAAGAAGATAGACCTAGTGTCAAACTATTACAAATTTACTAAAACTGTAACTTTTTGATATGCAAAAATCCCCAGGATATTAACTTTGAAAAAAAATTGTTGCTTTTATATTCAAAGCAGATTAAATATATACATCTAATCTTTGTGTAGTTCTTAGAACATAATCAGTCATCATCTCATATACTCAAATGAGTGAAACTTAAGATCCTAGATCTGAAAGGGACCTCAGAAGCCATTCAATTTTAGGGTTGAAGAACCTGCCTGTTTTACAGCTGATTCCTAAAAGGATTAAATGACTTGTCCAGGTTCTATTAACCTTGGTTTTCTAATATTTAAGATGAGATGATCTCTAAGGCACTTCAGAGTTCTAACATTGTATAATGTTAGTAGCATAGTATGTCACAATAGTCATCTCAAGGAGATACTCTTGAATTCATCATCAGTAACCTGATTGTAGCACATTTATAATTTATAATAATTTCATGTCACAACTTTTCCCATTGCAGTTTTTGATATAAAGCAGTTGGCATAAGAAATTAAATAGGAATTTGGGGGGAATTTTGGCAGAAGCCAAAGATGGCACACAAAGGCCAACAGATGACATAGAAAAAGTTTACGAACTCAGAAATGCATAAATTATGTATAATATTGTATAACATCAATCCAAAATTTACAATAAGGTACTATAAACTCTCTATGAAAGAAAAAGAACAAATTCTGTAATGAAAGTAGGGCCAAAAAAATTTAGGCAGATTTTCCAGATTGCAGGGATGTCACTCCCCTAGTCCCCTTGATTTGAAAGGGATAACTGTGGGTAAATTTCTTTTTGTTATTGTAGATTTAAAATTTTTTAAGTAACAATAGTTTTCCATTTTTTAAAATGCATGCAAAGATAATTTTCTTTTTTATTTTTTAATACGTGTTGTTTTATGAATTAAGTTGAAAGAGAAAAATCATCAAATGTGAGAAAAACTATGGGAGAGTTAAAAAAAACAGAAAAAACATAGCATGTGCTGATTTATATTCAGTCTCTATAGTTCTTTCTCTGCTTGTAGATGGTATTTTCTGTCCAAAGTCTACTGGGACTCCTTTGGACCACTGAACTACTGAGAAAAACCAAGCCTTCCATAGTTGATCATTGCACATTCTTGCTGTTATTGTGTATAATATATTCCTGGTTTTGCTTGTTTCACTCAGCATCAGTTCATGTAAATCTTTCTAGGCTTGTGTATCTGTAGTTTGTTCCTCCTTTTTTTTTATAGAACAACAATATTCCATTACCTTCATGTACTACATCTTGTTCAGCCATTCCCCAATTGATGGGAATCCACTCCTTTTCCAATTATTTCATGCAAAGACAATTTTCAACATTCATCCTTGCAAAATCTTGTGTTTCAAATTTTTCTCTCTCCCTCTCCACCTCCCTTCTCCCCTGGACAGCAAGTAATCCAATATAGACTACACATGTGCAATTCTTCTAAACAGATTTCCACATTTATCATGCTGCACAAGAAAAATCAGATCAAAAAGAAAAAAAAAAGAGAAAAGGAGAAAAAGCAAGCAAGGAAACAACAACAACAAAGATGAAAATATTATGTTGTGATCCACATTCAGTTCCCATAGTCTTCTTTCTGAGTTCAGATAGCTCTCTCCATCCCAAGTCTATTAGAATCAGCCCAAATCACTTCATTGTTGAAGAGTCAAATCCATCAGAATTGATCATCACATAATCTTTTTGTTGCTGTGCACGATGTTCTCCAGGTTCTACTCACTTCACTTAGCTTCAGATCACGTAAGTCTCTCTAGGCCTTTCTGAAATCGGCTTGCTGATTTTGTCTTATAGAATATTTCTATATTCTATAATATTTCATCACATTCATAACTGTGGGTAAATTTTAGAGAGTAGCCCAAGGTTCAGAGGTTAAATGATGGCCAACATCACATAACAAATACATTTCAAAAGAAAGATTTGAACCCAGTCCTCTTGAAATCCAATCTATCATCTTATGCACTTGGCCATACTGCCTATCCAGGACAATCGTACTCAGCAATCTGTTGGTAGATATTTAACAATCAGCTTTTAGAGAAAGGGGAGATACATATAACACAATTTTCAATCAGATCTGTTTTATTGTTAATGTAGTATTGATGTGCTCTCCATCCCTTTCTTAACAGAGAAGCCACAAAACAATAAATCAAGCCCTGGTCTGTAACATCTGCTAATGTTCAAGGTATAAATATCACATTGAAATTTTGACAACAGGCTTTCACTAGCTGGTTTGCCATGACTCATACTGCATAGCAAAGCTCCCAGATAAGAGATTCAAGAAGGTGAGCTTCAAGAAGAAGCTCTTTCCTGTAATCTCTGAAAATAATCTTGTGGGGTCTCTGAAGACAAGAAAAGGAATGCTAGTGAAAGTTGTTGGAATCTGAAAATGCTGATGATGAATCATCACTAGGAGTTATTTATTACCAATTGGCCTCCAGGGATATTTAGTAATTAGCAAATACACCTACAACAGGAAAACCCAGCAGAAGGCTTCCCCCACTTAGCCAACTCCATTGGATTGCTGTTCTGCAGAGTTTTCTGTAGAAGCAGGAGGTTGGACACTCCCATATCAAGGTCCTCACGTGTGCCAGCTTTTCCAAGCAGAACCAGCATAGAGCATAGATTTATGGCTAGAAGAAATCTCAGAAGCAATCTACTTTGAGCTCTCTTATTTGACAGATAAGAAGAACTGAGGTCCTCAAAGGCTAAGTGACTTCATGGGTAGAATGTTAATCAGGATGATCTGAGTTCAAATCCAGACATTAACTACTTGCATAATCCTGAGGAAGCCATATAAGCTCTGTTTGCCTCAGTTTCATCAACTGTTAAATAATAATAATATAATATAATAGCACATATATCCCAGAATTGTGAGGATCAAATGAAATAAAACTTATAAAAAACTCTTAGCAAAGTGTCTGGCACATAGTAGGTGCTATATAAATGCATATTCCTTTCTCTTGAACAAGCTTGCATAAGTAACATGGGACAAATTGGAATTTGAACCTAGGTCTTGGGATCAAAGATTTAAATCTAAATGGAAAATGTATTAGAGTTTATCTAGCTAAAACTTGTAATTTTATAATTGAATCTATTAGAGATTAAATTTCTCACCTAAGATTATCTAGGGAGTAAAAATCAGAAATGAGATTTGAACTCAGGTCCATTGACTTTCAATCCAGTTCTCTTTCTATTGTATCAAGCCAGAATGTCCCTGAGTTCAACACTCTCTATCCGTCAGCCATTTTCTTTTTTTTTTTTTTTTTATTATTAAAGCTTTTTATTTATACAGTATATGCATGGGTAATTTTTCCAGCATTGACCCTTGCAAAACAATTTGTTCCAAATTTTCCCCTCCTTCCCCCATCCCCTCCCCTAACTTGCCAGCCAAAAGTTTCCAGGTCCCTTGTATTGGACATTTAAACCCTATCATCTCCAAACTTTCTGTCCTGATGCTCATCTACTCCATTCCCTATTCCCTGGCTATTTTCTCAACAGACTTGGAAGCATCTTGCTTCTGTATCACTCCATCCTTTCCAGTTTTAGAACCTTAATCACATCAGCTGTCTTTGTTCTTTGAAAGGAGGTGTTGATTCACAGTCTAATAGATATTGAATATAAAAAATCATGAACTTTCTTTGCTTTTGTATTTATATTCACAATGTTTAGTATAGTGCTTGTCACAAAGTGTTTAATGAATGCCTTTTCATTTATTCATTCATTCACTAACTCATTCATTCATTCATCTATTCTTCCTTCAATTTCATCTTCAATAGAGATCATGAGCTGATAGGAAGGTATAAAAGGATTTCCTAGCTGCAGAGAGACCCAGGTGATATTATATGATATAAATTTCTATTGGATCCAGGCAGCACAGGTTTTTTGTTTCTACTTTGGTTTTTTGTAAGGAAATTGGGGTTAAATGACTTGCCCAGGGTTACACAGCTAGTAAGTGTCAAATGTGACCCTGGATTTGAACTCAGATCCCCCTAACACCAGGTTTAGTGTTCTATTCACTGTATCACCTAGCTGCCCTCCAATCAGCCCAATTTTGCAATTTCCTCCAGTTCCACTTGAGATCATGTAAACAAAAGCAAATAGAATGGAAGGAGTCAGAAGGTGGGAGTAAGCAAGGATTCAAACTTAGTAAAGTATAATTGGTTAAAGGATAAAGGGGCAAAGGGAGGTTTGAGTTAGTCCTCCAAGGGAGGAGAGTATAGTCAGTATATGTGGGGATGGCCTCAGAAAGAACTAAGAGATTCAAGGATTGGAGATCACAACAAGATTGAAGAACAGGGTTAGGTCAGCCAGTCAACAAGCATTTATTAAGTGACTATTATGTGTCAGGCAGTGCACCAAACCCTAGGGATATAAAGAAAGATATAAAAACAATCTCTTCTCTTGAAGAACTCACAATCTAATGGGAAAGAAAATGTAAACAATTATATACAAAGATAGATATTAATATCAAAATATCCATCTCTATCCATCCATTCATCTATCTATCTATCTATCTATCTATCATAAATTGGAGATAATCAACAGAGGGAAGGCACCAGAATTAAAGGGGATCAGGAAAAGCTTTTTGTAGGAGGTAAGATTTTACCTGGGACTTGAAGAAAGCCTGGAAAGCCTGGGGATGAAGAGGGAGAGTTCCAGGCATAGGGACAGCCAGGAAAAAAGCCTGGAGTTGGGCAATGAGTATCATTCAAAGAAGGAAGAGGGGTATAATGTGGAAGAAAACTGGAAACACAGGAAGGGGCTGGGTTATGGAAGGCTTTAAAAGCCAAATAGAATTGTTTGTATTTGATTCTGAAGATAGTGAATCACAGAACAGCTAAGAGGTACAATAAATAGGGATCAAGGCCTGGAGCCAGGAAGATGTAAATTCAAATCTGGCCTCAGATATTTCCTAGCTGTGTGACCCTGAGCAAGTCACTTAACTTTTTTTGCCCCAGTTTCCTCATCTGTAAAATAAGTTGGAAAAGGAAATGCAAATAACTCCAGAATCTTTGCCTAGAAAATCCTGAATGGAGTGGAACACAACCAAATAACAATGAAAATAGATAAGTTTCTCCAGTTTCTCTAGGGCAGGAGCTCTGATTCTCTCAAAAAAAAAAAAAAAGACTCTCAAAGAGAGGTAACCTAGAGAGGTCTGACTGGGTTTTGCTCCATCTGCCCCTAAATCCTAATTTTAAATACATGGATTTCTCAGTTTCCTCGGCTGTGAAGTGAGACCTTTGAATGAAATTGCTCTACGTTGTCTTCCCAATTTAAACCCTGTGACTTAATGATCTTATCCAGGAAAACCGAGTTCTCCAGAGTAAGGTTCCCACTCCTTGCCACCCCTCATCAGAAGGGGAGTTGATCTCCCTGCCACCCTATCTAAATGTGTTTCTGTCCCTTCTTCTTGTACCACTTTCTTAAAACTCTGTTTATCCCCTGAAGTCTGAGGCTCAGGGAAACAGAAAGAGAAAGCTTATTTTGAATTAATTACACTTCATTGATTTCTGGACCAAAGCTATATAATCCATTAGCAAAGATATAATTTTATTCAAATAAAAGAAAGAACAGGACTTTGTTGGATCATCAGGCATTTTCCAGTCCTTCTGCCCTGGTCATCAATTCTCAGAGATGAGGACGCCTCAAGAGGCTTAGCAGGCAAAGACTTCAGGGTGGGGAGATACAAAGAAGATGCAGTCAGAGGTAGCAGAAGCCAGTACAGAGCGAAGAAGTCAGATGTGTTCAGCTATTTCAGTTGCTTCCCATTCTTTGTGACCCATTCGGGTCACAAACCCAATTTGGGGTTTTCTTGGAAGAGGTACTAAAGTGACTTTACATTTCCTTCTCCAGCTCATTTTACAGATCAGGAGACTGAGGCAGACAGAATAAAGTAACTTGCTCAGGGTCACAGAACCAGTAAGTGTCTGAGGTAGGATTTGAACTCATGAAGATGAGTTTTCCTGACTCCGATCTAGCATTCAGAAACCAGTGGCTTATAAAAAGAGTTTCCCAAAAGTAAGCACTTGAATTTTTCCAGAGAACAATCAGAATTAGTTGCAGTCATTGGTTACTGAGTCAGTGAGGAAAGAACACTGGACTTGGAATGGAAAGAGATTTCTTATTTGGGAATCTCTGGTACCAGTTAAATTACAGGTTCAGTCTTTAGCTCTATTCTATGTGTTAAACACTATACTGGATGTAGGAAGGCCAGAAGGAAGGTTATAAGCACTAGGGATACAGGGGGAAAAGAATAGCAAGAGGTGTATTTTAATAGAGGAAAAATGTAAATAGGGGAGTCATGGATTGGGAGGGTATAGTTGGCTAGTGAGATGGCAAGTAGCGCCATATAATCAGCTAGGTGGTGCCATGGTGCGGAGAACAATAAGCATGGAGTCAGGAAGACTATCTAAGCTCAAATCCATTCTCAGACACTTACTAGCTGTGGGACCCTGGGCAAGTCACTTAACCAAATTTGCCTCAGTTTCCTCATCTGTAAAGTGAGCTGGAGAAGGAAATGAAAAATCACTCCATTATTTTTTGGCAAGAAACGGAGTCATGAAGAGTCAGATATGACTGAAATGAAAATGAAATGACTGAATAGATGGAGTTATAGGAGAGTAGACTGGCCCCATCATGGAATAATGGCAATGTGGATTTGACCATTCATCCAGAACTGAAGAGGGAGAAGAAAAGGGGGCTGGAAAAGTTGTTGAGGAAATATCAGGGTGGAGAAGGAAGTGAAGCATGGCTGAGGTCAGAATGATGTAGTGGACAAAGTGGAGCAGTTCTAAGTTCCCAGCATAAGAGCACCAAGCATTACAAAGTACTTAGTACAGTGCTTGGTACATAATAGGTGCTTAATAAATGTTTATTGACTGGTGAGGTGGTCTAGAAAATAGCCCACTACTAAGTCATAGTAGAATTAGAGATTTAGAGATAAAGGATCCATATTTGGATAAATGATCCCCGATTCTGGCCTCTGTTACTACCTGTGTGACTGTAGGGAAGGCATCTGACTTCTCTGAGATCCAGTTACTTTGTTTAATTATTAAGGTTATGGATTAGACAGCAGTTCTCAAAGTTTTAGTCTCAGCAGCCTTCTTTTAACCTTTCTTTCACTTTTTTAAAAGTAAACTTGGGGCAGCTAGGGGGCATAGTGGATAGAGCACCAGCCCTGAAGTCAGGAGGATCTGAGTTCAAATCTGAACTCAGCAAAAAAAAAAAAAAAAGAGTAAACTTAAAAATATTAAGGAGTCCAAAAGATTTTTATGTGACTACAAATGAAAACATTTTAGCATTGTTATGAAAATAGCTTTAACCTCATGAACCTCCTTCCAAGATCTCAGGGACTTCTACAATTTGCAAACCACTGACTAGATAACTTAATTCAATTCAATTTCTTTGTCTTAAGAGTAGTGATAATCATGAGTGATAAAAATATAATAATAAAACATTCCAAGAGGTGACAGTAATGAGGTAGTTTACTTTAGGCATGAAAGGTTAGACTGTATTGAGGTGGAGAGGTAGAATGTCACACTGTGTAGAAGAAATATCAAGAAAATAAATTTGGATGGATCCTAAAATGCATGAAAGAAATGGTGTGCTAGCAATCATTTAACAATCAGCTTTGCAAATACCAGAATATACTTTTAAGTTTAATCTGCACTATTAATATTTTCTCCATTACTTTAAGTCTAGAAATCGACTAAACAATACATCAAGTCCTGACTGGTAGTGTTTGTGAATTTCTGACCAATAATGAAAATTTAACATTGGCTCTTACAAGCTGATGGCACAGTGGCTAAAGTCTGGATTTTTGGCATTTGCCAATTTCTCAAGTATAAATGCTCACACTGAAAATTTAACAATTGGCTTTCACTAACCAGTCCAATCTAGATCTAGCATGCCCCTACACGGAAGGGTTTGAAGTGTAATCAACCTAGAGAGATAGGGAAGAGATAGACTAAGTTAAAGGTAAGACTTTAAATGGCAAATGGATGAATTTGGATTTTATCTTAAAGTCAATAAGGGTCCACTGAAGTTTTATGAGTGTGTGTGTATGTATGTATGAGAGGGAAACAGAGGGAGAGAGGGAGGGGGAGAAAGGGGAGAGAGAGAGAGAGAGAGAGAGAGAGAGAGAGAGAGAGAGAAATGGTCAGACCTCTGCTTTAGAAATATCAATTTGTCATCTGTGTGGTAGATGAATTAGAAAGAAGAGAGGCTGAAGTCAGAGAGATTAGAGGAAGACAATTATAATAATCTAGTTAAGAGGTTTTTGAAATAGAGTAGATAAGGTTCTAAGATGGAGTTAGCTATTCCATGGACCACCAAAGCATTTAATATTCTAGAAATAGTCCTGCAACCAGAATTTTAAAATCTGAGAGGTGAAAGGTACCCTAACAACAGTCTAGTCAAATTTGTAAGAAAGGAATCCTCAAGATAACATAATAAACAAATGGCAAGCTATTCCTCATCCTTTTGAATTCTGAAAGGAGACTCTGAGTCATAGAGACTGAACTCTGCCCATCCTACACACACAAAGGACATAGCACCCAATAGAAAGTTTGAAGAATTCTAGAGGCATTCCTTGCCCAGTTTATTCTCAGCAGTGAGCCAGGGAAATTTATTGGATGCTTTAAAAATCGACAGAAACTTGAGTTTGTTGCAACTTGCTGGGACTAAAGGGAAGTCTTTTCATTCCCGTGCTAATTAATGGCCTCCTGGGAGGAACCAAGAGGAGTTCAGTCAGCCTTAGTCAGACCATGAAGTAATGACACTCTCATTAGGGCATCCTTCCAAACTGCCTTCTCCTTTAGCATTCTGTAGCACAAAGAGGATGCTTGGTTCAGAGTCTGCAGAGGTCATCGTTGGAATCAATACGGGACAAAGTAAAGAGCAGAGCCTTGGATTTGGAATCCAAAGATGCTATGACCTTAGGCAAGTAATAGTAATAGCATTTATATAGCATTTTTAGGATTTACAAAGCACTTTGCAAATATCTCATTTTATTTACACAACAGTCTCAAGAGATAGATGCTGTTATTATTCTTATCATTTTGCAAAAGTCATTTAATCTAAGCCCATCATTTTACAAATCAGGAGATTGAGAATTGGTCTATAATTTTCTTTCTCTGTTTTCATTCTACCTGGTATCAGTACCATGTCTGTGTCAAAAAAGGAATTTGGTAGGAGTCCTTCATTCCCTATTTTTTTCACATAGTTTATATAGCATTGGAGTTAATTGTTCTTTAAATGTTTGGTAGAATTCACATGTTAATCCATCTGGTCCTGAGGATTTTTTCTTAGGGAGTTGATTAATAGCTTGTTCTATTTCTTTTTCTAAAATGGGACTATTCAAGTAATTGATTTCTTCTTCTGTTAATCTGGGCAATTTATATTTTTGTAGATATTACTCCGTTGAACCTAGGTTGTCAAATTTATTGGCATAAAGTTGGGCAAAGTTACTCCTAATAACTGTTCTAATCGAGATTGAAAATAGAAGTGATACAGTGGACAGAACATTAGACCTAGACTTGGGAGTTCCAATGCTGCCATACTTTCTAGCTTTGTGACTCCCTTATCCTTAGTTGTATTATCTGAAAAATGGTCATAATACCATCTACCTCCCAAGGTTGTATTGAGGAGCATAATGTATGTAAATCATTTATCAAATCTTAAAATGTTATACAAATCCTAGCTGCTATGATCCTAGTCCTTGCCTAGAACATTTATTGGCTATGGGATCGCTGGTAAGTCTTTAACCTCAATTTCCTCATTTGATCCCCATGGATTAGAAGTATAACTAGGGCTAAGTAACTGGCTCTGACATTAGGCTAGTGATCTCAGTAGAGATCTTACCCACTCCCCATACCCTGTCTGTAGCAATCTTCCCATTAATGGCCTTCAGTTACCCTTGGATCTTTGTCTTCCCAAGATACGATGTCTTCTAAGAGCTTTCTCTTTTCTTATCCCAATTTGTCTTAAAAATAGATTTGTGGTCATGCTTTTTGTTACTTGATCTGAATATGGGAACATGTCCAATCTCTAGTTGTGATTCTGATGAAAATAATCATACCTGGAATACTTAATTCAAATTATCTTTTGTAAAGAAAGCATCTTATAATTGATAATTAGCCAATAAATGTTAATTATAATTTTTATAAGCTAAAACACTATAGAAGTGGGATTATGAAAGTCTTGACAACACACTGTTTATCGAGTCTATCGAGGTCTATCGAGAAATAATTCTCCTTTACCTGTGAAATAGCCAAGATTTACTTATATGGTACTTTCAGAATTTTGCAGAGCACTCTCTTACATTAACCAGAGGCAATATTTTGGGAAAAAATCTGAGTTCAATTGAAACTCTGACACTTACGGGCAAAGCGCTTAAGATTTTTGGGCCTATGTTTGCTCCTCTGTGAAATGAGAGCTTGGACTACATAATTTCTAGGGTCACTTCCATTTATAAACGTACACCTCTATGGGTCCATTCTGGTTCCAAATCTAAGATCTTTTGATTTCAAACCTTGAAAAACCACAGGAGATAAGTACTAATGACTTTATCCCCATGTTACAGATGAGGAAAACAAGGCTCACAAAGTTTATATGACTTCTCAGTAGCAATGACATTATATTTTATATGTATACATATATGTACATGTATATGAATATATATAAAATTATGTGACTTACTGTATAAATAATTGTCAGAGGCAGGATCTGCACATGGGGCCTCCCTGGCTCTAAGTATAGCATCCTATCTACTAAGAGTAGAGTGCCTTCCATGTGTCTTTGGAGAGGCAGCCAGTAATACATTTCACTGTTCCAGTGTAGAAACAATTCCAAGTCCTTTTCTGTATCTGCAAAGTGGAGATAATCCTCTCCATGCTCTCAGGGCCGGGAGGTTGAATTGGTGATAAAAAAAAAAGATTGTAAAATGCTTTGCAAATACAAAGTACTGGGTAAATGCTAAGTAATAATACTAAGACTCACTGGCGGAGGCCCCTTTTAATTTCGCCAGCTCGGTAATTGTCTGAGCTATATTAGATTGCTTTTTTCTTGCAAAAAAAAAACAGTGTCTTGGTGACGATCCCTGTGTGGGTAAAGGATTGGGCTAATAAAATCTAATGTCTGCTGTTTATGATTTCTGCTCAGGTCCTCTCTCCCCAAAAGCTGAGCCTTCAGGCTGTTAGTGAGGAAACAAACCTTATTTGCGTTTTATTTGAGATTAAATGAAGTGTGTGAGCCTCTGCTTGCCTCCACAAAGGCCCTGGGAAAGAAAGGGAAGGAGCTAGCAGAAAGGACCTGGGGAGTATCACTATCAAGAGAGAGGATGGTCAGTACCACTGTCTCCCTAACACTTGCTAAGATCTTCCAGCTCATTCCTTTACTGAGTTATTGATGCCAGAATAATTCTGGAGACCTAGTGGGGATGAAGGGAGTTGAGGAGAAGGGAATATATCCTTGTGTTGCTGAATTCCAACCTTTAGTTACAGAGTTTTATATATACATACATATATATATATATATATACATACATTTTATATATATATACACACATAATACATACATTATATATATATGTATATATAGACAAAGAGACACAGACACATACACAGAGAGATAGACAGACAGACAAAAAGGGGAGAGAGAAAGAAAGAGAGAGGGAGAGAGAGAGATGGGGAGAGAGAGAGAGAGAGAGAGAGAGAGATTGAGATTGATTCTCCAGAGTGGGTGTCTACACTGCTACTACTTCGTCTTTTAGGAATCTAAAGGTACCCCAATGAGGGAAACATATTCTTACTCCAATATACTTTAGCCCCTGAATGTGCTTCCCTCTAGCCCATCTCCAAATCTACTATCTACTTCCTATTTAGCAAAACAGCCAAATGAACTCCATCTCTCTAAGCAGAAACATTTAATAAATAGAAGGCAAATCAAAAATAATAGTGATATTCCACCCGCAGACTAGGGACACATTATGTCATGGGTGAACACAGTTCACCCATAAGGGGAGAGAGTGCATGGCAGATAGCACTTAGAATCTGGCACATAGTAGGTGCTTGCCAAATGTTTATTGATTGATTGGGATAGACACATGCATAGGAAATACATTTGTCTGGGGCAACTCACAACTCTGGACTGAAGTAACTGATTAGTCCACTGAAGCATTGGGCTACTTCTCTGCAGGTGGCCCTACTCTTCTCCAAGCCACTCATCTTCTAGGCTGAAAGTACCAAAGCAAAAATCCCAAGCCTGGGATCTAAAGGATTTTTAGGTCTATTCCCTTGGCTGGACTTTGAAAAAAAAATGTTCTTTTAGTAATGGCAGAAACCCTTAAGTCTGGCATCTATAGAGCTCCTTCAATCCCCTCCCTTGGCTGGGCTCTGAGGAGCTGCTTTTTCTCAGGATATTCCCAACAACTCACTGATTCTTCTTAGCAAAACTTCCCACATCTTTTTTCCCCATAAAACTGCTTCCCAAACTCTATATTTATAGTAGCCTGCTAACGCTTCCCAGAGATTGCCATTCCATCACTCATCCCCAGGTCTACGCTTTCACACAGGCTGCTCACAGGCTCAGAATACTCCAGTTTCCACTTCCCATGTGAAACTGGCTCCGGAGTTAGAGCACCTGAATTCAATCCCATCTCTGATTGCTGAATTCCCTTAAGCCTCAGTTTCTTCACCTGCATGTTCCCTTATCCTTAATACTTTCTTTTTACATCATCTCTAACTCCTTCCTCTATCTAAAGATAGAGGTGGTGTGTATTCTTCGTGGTGTGTATACTACATCTCTACAACAGAAAGTGAGCTCCTTGGTTCATTTTTTTCTTTGAATCCCCAGTACCTGTTTGTAAGGCATGTAGTATCTCTTTAATAAACATTTGTCCCTTTCAGTGGAGGGGTTGGGTAGCTCGGTGATGCAGTTATAGAGTATCCAGCCTGAAGTCAGGAAGATTTATCTTCCTGGGTTCAAATTTGCCTGCAGATACTTTCTAGCTGTGTGACCCCCGGCAAATCACTGAACACTGTTTCTCCATCTGTAAAAGGAGCTAAAAATAAATGGCAAACCACTCCAGTATCTTTGCCAAGAAAATCCCAAATGGGTCACAAAGAATTGGACACAACTGAAAAAGATGGAACGATAATAAACATTTATATAGTGTTTTGAGTTTTGCAAAGTGGTTTGCATCCATGACTCCATTTAACCTCCCTACACCCCTGGCATTAAGTGGTAGAGCTGATACTAAAATCCAAGCCTCCTAATGAGCAGATTTCCACTTTCTACTGATTTCCACATTTGACTTTAATTGTCTTTTCAACCTCCCAAGGGGGAGTTTGGGGTTGGAATTAACACCGATGTTTGAAGATCACTGGACTCTGAGTCTCCCAGGACCTTCTAATCTGCTAAAGGGAAAGGAGGAAGTTCAGCCATGTTATTCATGGCTGAGTTTTTCCTTAGAGATTTCCTTAGAATATGTGAACTCTCTCCACATCCCTAGGTATGCTTCTGATCACTCCCTTTCTGGTAATTGAAAAGGAAGAGGCCCCAGCACCATGTCAGGGAAACATATCTCTCAGCCAGCCTTGTATGTGTATGAGAGCATGGGGAATTGTGCTAGCCCATCAGTATAATGGAAAACCTTTCTATTGTTCAAAGTTGCTTTATCTTTGGTGGGGGGAATCGGTTCATCACTCAGAGTGGTTAGTAACCTGTTCATCCTGGAGCTTATTTTTCAGGGGGCTGTTTAGAGTCCATAAGTGGCCTTTAATTTAAACTATTGTTGAGCTGGAAGCTGGCTGTTGGTGGAAAACAGAAAACCTAGGCCCACTCCCTGCTTGACCCTTCCCCCAAGATGAGGACTGATTTTTCTAATTAATTCTCCAGTTCCTGCCAGTTCCCTTCCTTCTGAAGCTTTTCATGCACAGGAGATGAGTTAGCCTGTATGGAGGCTTTTTCTCCATTGTTTCAGCTCTCCAAGGAGCATCGCTGCTCTCTCCCTTTCCTGCTGGGGGCCCAGATTCAGCTCAATCCACTCCCACCCCAGGGTTAGGCCAGCTCTATTCAAGCCCAGCTGGGAGCCTGGGCACAGACAAAAACCAGCTCTCATCTTCAACTCTGCTTTTTATAAGAAACATTCTTAAAGCATGTTAATCCCTCTTGCTTTTGTACCTCTCCCTCCCTCACCATGGTCCAGATACCAGGGCCAAGAAAAATTCCCTTTTATCTAGGCTGGCTTCAAAAATCTCCTTCTAATCTAGCTTGCTCATGGCTCTGGATTCTGAAAATTACATTAATAAGTGTTCTTCTAGAAGCATTTGGGGGGAACAAGATCAGTCTTGAAGGAGGTCAGATATATAGCACCAAAACCATGTGTCTATTTAAAGGGACTAGAGATCGCAGATAATTGTCTTCTTTACAATTTATGGTATAAAAGAGCTATCTAGAGCTCTCAGTGACTAAGTGACTTGGCTAAGGTTAAAATAACCAGTATATACAAAATGTGTATATATATATTATGTATATATATATATATATTATATGCACACACACATACACACACACACACACACTTCACATGGGATCTGGCCAAAGTGGACCTATAGAATACCTATCTCTTAATTATCTGTGTATATTCCTTTGGCTGCTGGAAGTTTCTTCACTAAGGAAGATTTGGTTTCAAATGATAACCCATTCAGCTGCCCAAGGGCAGAGGGGGACACTAAATTAATAATATTCATTTCTCTCTAGATAGCTCTCAATGCAGGACTGATGCTTTGGAAATCTCTTCATCCTGGAAATTTCATTCTAGCTCTGGAATTCACATATTGGAGTACTCTCTTTCTCTTCTACCTTTCCCTCTCATTGGATGGATTCTCCCGGAAACTATTAAGGTGGGGGCATCCAGGCCAATTATGTCACATTTCTCTCTTACCTTTTATTACACCATAGATTTTTTTTTTTTACCATGCTCTGGGTAATTTTGTCTCCTCTTTTCCTTTTATGTGTCTCTCCATTAGAATACTACCAAGCTTCTTGAGGGCAGGGACCCTTTCTGCTTGTATGACTATTCCCAGCACTTTATATAATGCTTGGCAAATAGTAAGTGCTTAATATTTACCGAATTACCTTGACTTGCCTTTGATAATATTCTAGAAGCCTTGAATTGGGAGAATTACCAGAGGTAAGATAGTCCAATTTATCACTGCAAAAATAGCCTTTCTACAACTCTCTTGAGAGTGTTAGGCAACTTCTGTTCAAGGCAGTGTGGTATAGTGGGAAGAACTCTGGATCTGGCTCTGCTACTTACTGTGTGGATGACCTCAGAAAAGTCACATCTCCATGTCTTTGCCTTCTTATCAATCAAATGACAGAGTTTGTATCAAATGGTCCCTTCCAAGGGGTTGGATTAGATGTCTGTTCCAACTCTAAATTTATGATTTTATAATACTCAAGAGATAGGGAGCTCATTACTTCCCAAGAGAGTTCTGCTTTGAGATGATCTGATGACTAGGAATTTTTTTTCTTATATCAAAATGAAATTTGAATATCATGCAACTTCCCTCAAGTACTTACTATGATTTGACAGACTTAGATATGATAGACATGATAAGACTTGGGGTCATAAATCAAGTTCTCAAAGGCACTTGAGGAACCAACTAATTCAATCCTTTTACTAAAACAAAAACAAAAACAAAAACAAAACAAAACAAAAAAAACCCCTAAGTTCCAGAGAGATTAATTGACTTGCCTGTGAAAAGAACAAGAGAACAATCTACAATGGCTATAGTACTATAAATAAAAGCAAAACTTAAAGGCAATCAAATGCAGATTCCATTGACCAATCTTGGTCCCAGAGATAAATATACTTCTCTCCTCTCAAGAGAGATGCAGAGAACTACAGGTACAGAATGGTGCATACAATGTCAGACAAAGTTTCTATTAAATTGTTGGGTGGGGGTAGAGTGAGGATTCAATAAGGGATATGCTGGGGAACGTTTACCATGTAAAACTACAATTCGTCAATATGTTTGTTTTTTTAAACTCATCTTAAATACCAGTTTCTCTAAAAGAGCTTCTTTTCCAACACAAAGATAATTCCTTGTGATTATGTGGAAGTTAAACAGCAGTAATTCGCCTTAATTATAGCCTCCACACTGGGCAGGCAGGAAAAATAAGTTTTCCCAGCTAGCACCATGGCCAGCACCTGAAGGCTGAGTTTGGAGGCTAGGGCTTGTTACACCTTAGCAATGGAGAAAGAGCTGTCAAGGAACCTTTGTCATATGTCGAGATGAAATGCTTTAAAGTATTTTTTAAAATTAGTTTTGGTTTGCCTCTGATAAAGAACAATTAGCCAATTCTTCTCCCACTATTTACTGCAGACTGAACTAGTGTTGTGACTAGCCCAGATTGGGTCTCTTGTCTGTGCAAATACACAAAATTGCTTCACTATACCTCTGTCTCACTTCTAGATTTTGAAATTCTCCTTTTTCTTCTACTCCCATTTCACATGCTGTCTCCTGAGAAACTTTGATTTTCTCAGTTCAAAGTGTTCTTTTCCCCAAATATTCCTAAAGCTCTTTGGCTTTCTGGATTTTGCCTTGGAGCTCCGCTCCCCTGATTTGTGGTGACACCTTCCCCTGGAGCATCATTTCAGGAGACGTAACCATGCTTTTTTCACTGCCACCATGTCTCATTCTCTGGACTTTTTCTCCTCGCCAGGCCACCTTGCTCTTGTATGGGACTTCTTCCCTCCATCCCCTTGACTAAACTCCTTTTATATATTATCTTCTTCCATGAGATTGTAAGTTTCCTGAGTGTAGGGATTGCTTTCTCTGTCTCCTTAGTGCTTAGCACAGTATCTGGCACATAGTAAGCAATCAATAAATGTTCTCATAATCATTATCACTAGCATCACATACCACTTTAAGGTTTGAAAAATGCTTCACATATGTTATCTCCTTTTATATTCACAAAAATCTCATGATATTGGGATTATTTTTATTACTTTTATTTACATAAAAGGAAACTGAGGCTGAGAAATGCCAAGTAACTTGCACAGGATTACACAGTCACAGTTTGGACTTAGGTCATTCTTATTTTAGGTACAGCATCTATCCATTGGTCTACTTCTCTCTCTCTCTCTCTCTTCTCAGTTTTTCTGTCTTTCTCTTTCTCTGTCTCTTTATCTCTCTTTCTGTCTCTGTCTCCCTGTCCATCTCTCTATCTGTCTCTACCCATATGTCTATCTTTCTCTGTTTATCTCTCTGTCTTGGTTTTTTTCTGTTTCTCTGCCTCTATCTCTGCCTCTGTCTGTCTGTCTGTCTGTCTGTCTCACTTCCCACTACAATACTGCAGTTCAAAGACTATTGGCCCCCTGAGTTGAAGAGATTGCCATTTGTACATTTCATGGTCCTCTGCCAGTCTATATAGCCCACTGTGCTTTTATGACAGTTCCTATCTCTGGGATCCCATCACCATAGTATCCCTCTTCTTGGCTGGCATTCTTCTATTCAAATACAACCTACAGGGCAAGGCTAATAGACAAGGATATTAAAGCTCTGATAACAGAAAGAAATAATTATAGACTGTGAGAATTGGAAGAGACCTCAGAGTCCCTCTAGTAAGACCCTTTTTTTTGTTATTGTTCAGTTGTTCAGTCATTTCAGTCATTTCTGATTCTTCATGACCCCATTTGAGATTTTTCTTTTCAAAGATACTAAAGTAGTTTGCCATTTCCTTCTCCAGCTCATTTTACAGATGAGGAAACTGAAGAAAAAGATTAAGTGACATTCCCAGGGTCACATAACTAGTAAGTGTCTGAGGTCAGATTTGAACTCAGAAAGTTGTCTTCCTGTTTCCAGGCCTGTACTTTATTCACTGTACCACATAATAACCGCAGTACAACCCATACATATGCAGAAATCATCTTTATGTTTCTGAAAACTGAGGCAGCATTTCCCTGGCTTCTGCACCATTCTTATCCTTTCATATTTCAAAGTTCATTTATAGCATCTTTGAATCACCATCCCACCTACCACTGTAGCCTTATACAGTGCTCTGAACCACCTACAGATATTATCTAACTTGCTCTTTAGCACTGGTGGTTTTTAGCTTGAGGTCACAGTCACTGGATAGACCATGAGGATATAGATTTGGATCTAGAAGAGACATAAAAATCATTTCTTCCATCCCCCTCATTTAATAGAGGATGATGAAGTGATTAGCTCAAGGCCATCCAGTAAGCAGTGAAGCTAATATTTAAATTTCACATTTCTAACTTCACATTCATCAGTCATGGGTTAAGTTTTTCCCCTGATGAACAATGAAGCTTTGGGAATTATTTCCTTGACAAATAATGGTAAAGACAAGGAGGGACTGTGTGAAGGGTAGCAATACTTATGGGCTATGTGAACCTAGTCCATTCAGTTTACTTCTCAGAGACTTAGTTTCCTTATTTATAAAATGGACTCAATCATGTTTATCTCTTTTGGAGTTGTTGTGGGAAAGCACATCACAAATCGTGATATCCGTTATTATCTCCATCCTTCTTTTGTTATCACGTTTATATTTTTAATGGAATTCTGATAAAAAAAAAACAAGGCTAAGGAAAAGTTGCTTTCCTACTATTATTCTTTGCTATTCAGCATTCGTCAGACTATTGCACAGATGAACAAAATGCTCTCATTTTGTGGTTGAATAAGAGCATTAGGATGTACAGGCTTCTTCTATAGGTTCTCTGAAAGCATCTTTGAGTCCAATTTGGTAACAGGATAAGGGGGATGACATGTACCACATTCTGCTTCCACATGACTTTGGATCTCTCTATAGAAGGTGTTCCAAGAGTTTTAGTGAAATTCTAAGCTTTAAAAGTATTTTATTGAGGCAGAGGTGGCACAGTGGATAGAGCATCAGCCCGGAAGTCAGGAAGACCTGAGTTCAAATCTGGCCTCAGACACTTAATACTTCCTAGCTGTGTGACCCTGGGCAAGTCACTTAACCCCAATTGCCTCAGCCCCCCCCCCCCAAAAAAAAAGAGCTAGCTATTATCAGGAAATTTGGATTCTTTAAGAATAACCTTTCTGGAAGTTCAAGTGGCCATGACTTTCTTGGCCTTTAATCTTTATCATTAACTCTTTTGTAAATAAATCTGCACGACTTCTTCAAAGCTTTATTGACACATTGTTCATTAACAACATTGACACATTGGGTTCATGTGGATATTGCCCATGGCAGACCTTTTGATTCCCGTTCTTGGATCTTAGCTGATTCATGGGCTCTGCTTGGATTTAAAACATTTTCTATTGCATGTAACAAATCCAATTGTATATCTTTATCATCATCATTGTCCTCTTCTTCTTTATCCTCCTCATCATTACCATCATCATTCTTTGTCCTGTTCTGCACTAATTTGCAAGGTCTCTTCACTAGGGTATAGCTAAGTTATATTGAGAAGCTGACTAAGAGCATCCCTTTCTGTAAGCCTAGGCATCTTAATCTGAAATTTGCAAACCAACAGTGAATTAATATCCCTCTCCCCCTCCCACCCTTCCCTTTCATTGAGTACTGGGCTTATTAGAAGAATGAACTTTGCTCTGAGAATTCTCAAGAAGACGATAATCAGCAGAGAAAGGAACAATGATTTCAACATTCTGAGAAAGCCTCTCTTACAAAGGAGAATTTGTTAAAAGCCAAATGGAAATAGACAAATTTCTTTAGCATGGCCCTTTCATGGCGCTTGAATCTGAAGCCTCAAAGAAATGCTGTTTGAAAAGCAATTTGTCCTGCCTTCTTCTTATGCTGGCCTTTGTTCTCTCCATGGATCCAGTCCCTGGAGAAATAGCGAGGGTTTGTGCTCTTGTACAGAGCTGTGAGTATGCAGGAGAGGCATCTGGGGTCATTTATGGGACCAGAATGATGAGAGACTGACTATCTGCAGGTGCCAAATTCATACTATCTTTCTCTGTCTTATCTTGTTTTTATTAAGATGTTCTTTTGTTTACTTTTGTCTGGCTGGTTTAAAATATCTTCCCAAATGCAGACTGATAGAGTCGTCATCTCTTCTCCTAGCTCAGAGAAGGCCTTGTAGAAAGTCTTGCTTCCCTTTTTTCTGGAAACTTGGGTAAAAAAAATGCCCCTCCCTCCTGCCACTCCTCCCATGGAACTCTTGAGGTAGTGTAATTTAGACATGACTACATTTTCTTCTCCCTTCCCTTGCTCTCTGCCTCCCCTGTATCATACCTGTCTGCTTCCAGCATCCAATTGGAAGCTGGATATATGTCTCATTCTTTTAAGGATCCTATATTCTTTTCAACTTAGAAGGACTCAGACCCACTAAACTCAACACAGGCTTCTGAGGGATATAATTCCCAAAGATAAAATGAGATAGATACACTCCTTCTTTAATCTATAAAGTCTTGAATGATAAGATGGGAGCATTAGCTCTCTATATTTTCTTTTAATAGATTCCAGTACTTCTGGTGTGCATCACAGCCTACAGTCCTACTAAGCACTAAAATCCCTGCCTCTCCTCCCTTGGGGGCTTCCTTAGAGGGATGCTCTGATTTGAGCCATCCTGTTATTGGAGCTGATAAAACCATGCTGATTTCTCTCAAAACTGATGATTACTTTCTACCATCTTCATTCCAGAGGAACTGGACAACTAACTGTCCTGTGAACTCAGGATGGGATCTTGTACTTCTGTGCATTTGTATGAGATGTCCCCCCTGTCTGGAATTCATGCGCTCCTCATTTGGTCTTTCAGGATTCTTCCCTTCCCTCTAGGTCATCTCAGGTTGCTACTTCCTCCAAGAAGCCTTGCTTTATCTCTGCTAACATTCTTTTCTTCCTCATTACCGATGCATAGTTTATGAATTTTTAAAATCTATTCCCAATTCCACAGCTACCCAGATAATGTGGAATAATAGGAAGTGCCCTGGATTTGGGCACTGAGGAGCTTGTTTTGAATCCTGACTTTGCTACTTATAAACTATATGACCCTGAACAGTCACTTCCTTGAGATCAGGGATTTGTCCTTTGCCTTTCTTTGGATTTCCAGATTTTATTTAGCACCATGTCTGGCACACAGTAGACACCTACTAAATGTACATTGCTTGATTCTGGGCCTTGATTTACTTATCTGTTATAGGAGAGGGTTACAGTATATGCTTTCTAAGTGTCTATGCCTTACTAGCATGATTTAGAAAAAGAAAATAACATATAGGGAAGTTCTAGGACATTAATCAGGAAGAGCACTACAATTTGAGTTACTGAAGAGAGCCCTGGGATGGTAGTTAGAAACCTTGGGACTAATTAAGGCTCTCCCATTAGTTTATTATGTGAGTTTAACCAAATTACTCTCTTTATTTAGGCTTTATCTTTCTCCTCTGTAAAATGGGTGAGAGGAGGGAATGACTTAGATAATCTCTAAGATTTCTCTCATACTGCCAGAGCATTCATAAATTCTGTGATCTCAGCCGAGGAATGGGAACAATTCAATAATAACAATAACAAAACCACCACCACCACCATAATAATATTTTATGCTTCCTATATGCGAGGCACTGTGCTAAATACTTTATAGTAATAATCTCATTAAAAAAATCACTGTCTCAATTGAGAGTCACAACAACCCTGGAAGATGGGTGCTATTATTATCCCTGATTACAGATGAGGAAACTGAGTTTTAATGATTTGTCCAGGGTTACTCTGCTTGCTTCTGAGGCTGGATTTGAACTCAAATCTTTTTGATTTCAGGTCCAGTGCCTTATCCACTCTACCACTTAGCTATTAGCAAATACAGAGGCTCTGCAGACATAAAAATACAATTTAAAGAGGCCTTCCTGTCAAGGAGAACAACCCTATGGGGTGAAAGACAAGTAAGCTATAACCATGATGCAAGATAGAGTTAAATAAATGCAGTGGCAATATTAAGGAAATAGGCTATAGGAAATTTAAAAGATCATTTTAACCTCAAAATCATTGAAAGCTTCATGGAGGAGGTAGCTCCCAAGCTGGGCTTTAAAAGTAGGGGAAGACTTCAACAAATATATGTTCAACAAATATACTTGAAAGGCAAGTTCTTTCCAAGTATGGGAAAGAGCATGAACAAAGGTTCAGAGTTGGAATAGAATAGGAGAGGAATGAAGGCTAGAAAATTGTTTGCTTTGTTTAGAATTTAGGCAAATACAAGGAGGCAATATGGGGTATGATTAGAAAGGTAAGTTGAAGCCAAAATATCAAAGATCTTGAATACTAGGTTGGGAATTTATGCTTGCACTAAAGGAGATGGGGAGCCACTGAAGTTTCTTAGGTCAAAGTAAAGTCAAATCAGTGAATTAAGGAGCTTTGCTGTTGTTGTTCAGTTGTCATGTCTGACTGTGACCCCATGTGGGGTTTTCTTGGCAAAAATATTGAAGTGGTTTTCCATTTCCTTTCTCAAGATTATTTTATAAGTAAGGAGACCAAAGCAAACTGGATTACGTGACTTGACCAAGGTCACACAGTAAATGTCTGAAGTCAGATTTGAACTCAGAAAGGTGAGTCTTCCTGACTACATGCCCGTTTCTATCTATTGCACCCCCAATTCCCCATTAAGGAGCTTTCTCAAGCTATAGACCAGAGATTACTGCTGAGTTAGAATAGAGTTGTTCCTATGATATTTAACTGCAAAAAGAGGGTGTATTTCTAATCTCAGAATCATCTATGCCTCTTTTTGTATAAGTGATTATAGATACAATAGGGAAGGATCAAAGAAGGTCCAGTACTAGTGCTTGAGGTAGATGGGACAATGATAACTGAGAACATAGAAAAGAGTTTTTTGCTTCTCATTTTGATTCCCTCTTCTCCACTAAGGAAAAATGACCTTTGCATGGGAAATGATAGGACAAAAATGACTCATGATGAATTGATAGTCAAGATAAGTAAGGCACATAGTTATCTTATCCTTAGTCAATTTAAATCATCTAGTACCAATGAACTGCATTCTTGGTTATTGAAAGAACTATAGCATGTGATTAATGGGTCCCTGACAATGGTAGCAGAAAGGTCAGAGAAAATGTGAAATGCACCACAAGATTGGCAGAGGGAAAATGTCCCAATTTTCTCTTAAAATATGGGGGGGTGGGGAGATGAGGAGGAAAGAGAACGACATCTAAACTATAGGCTTGTGAAGTTTACTTTGCTTCTTGGAAATTTTTTATAAGAGATCATTAAAGAGAGAGCAAATGAACATCTGGAAAAGGGAGCCATGATTACAAAGAACCAGCATGACTTCAAGAATGGGTCATTCCTGACTGATCTTATTTCCTTTTTTATCAGCTTCCTAAATTATTCGATCAGGGAATTCTGTGGAGTTAGTGTAGTAAGCATTTGGTAAAGTATCTCATACCATTCTTATATAAATCGGGAGAGTTGTGGGCCAGGCAATAATACAATTAGGTTGATTAAGATGGATTAGATGAATGAATGAATGAATGGACTTAAAAAGTAGTCATTAGTAGTCTAATGTCAAGTCAGCAGAAGTTCTCTGTTGGAGCTCCCCAGTGATCTGTATTTGTCCCTCTGCTATTTAAGTCTTTTTTTTAAACCAATGACTTGAATAAAAGCAAAGCTAGGATGCTTATCAAATTTTAAAATGACACTAAGACACAAAACTGAGAATAAGTTACCCGCTGGATGATAGAATCAGGATACAAAAGTGATTTTAACAAGTTAGACTGTTGGGCTAAACCTATTCTGATGAAATAGAATAGGGATAAATGTAAAGTCCTATCTTTGGGTTCAAAAATCAACATCACTAAAACTAAGATGGAGAAAACACAGCCCTTTGAAAAAGACTGGTGATTTTTAGTATATAACATGCTAATATAAGTAAGCAGAGACATGGGGCTACTCCCCAAAGCAAATAAATGACAAGGCATTTATTAAGCTTTTTACTTTGTGCCACACACTATGCTAAGCACTATCAATAAAATTACAAAAGCAAACATAATTCCTTCCCTCTAAGAACTTATTAATGGAGGAGACAACATTCAAGTGGGAATGGTGGCCAGAGACTTCAGTTCATAGATACAGGGATAATGAGTGGGACCACACAGAAGTAGATTGACACAGCAGAAATAAGGCAGTTGATTTGATTATGGTTCATGGTACCAGACTGGCATCATGGAGTGGGAGAGCGGGAAAAAGAAGAAAAGCATATAAATGAAAGCAAGGTTGTTGGAAGAAATGACTTCTAGGAATAAATTAGTGATATCCTATGCTCAGGCCATACATGGAACATTGTGTTCAGTTTGGGATGCCACAGCTTAGGAAAGACATTGATAAGTCTATTCAGAAGAGTGTAATGGAAGTGTTCAGTGAATTGAATATACTTACAAATATATGGACTTTGGCTACATTTCTTATAAAAACAAATTGGAAAAAACCCGGAGATCTTTATTTCAGAGAGGAGAAGATTCTGGGCATCATAATAGTTATGTTTATGTGTTTGAAGTATTAAAAAAGATTAGATTTGTTCTGTTTGGACATAGAAACAATGGATGAAAATAGCTAAGATAAATTTTGAATCAGTTTCAGAAATAAATCCAACTTCCTAATCAATAAAGACATCTAAGATAAGAGCTGCATGGGAAGACAGTAGGTTCCCACTCATGTGAAGTCCTCAAATGGAGACCAGAGGGCCATTTGAAAGGCAAATTCTTTTTCTTTTAGTATGAGTTAGACTAGATTACCACTGACCTCTTTCATTTTTAAAATTTTGTAATTTTTGTGAAATCCTCAGCTAAGGTACATTCTGAAGAAGCCTCTAAATCACTCATGTTGAGGTCAAAGGAGAAATACAAGCCAGCTGTTATGGAGTTATAGCATATCCCTGCCTGGGTCAGGGACCTTAGTTATCCTTTTAAGAGCCATTGAATGCCATTTGTTAGTTCCCATCTTGATCAAATGGAATTTCAGGAACAAATAATGCTTTTAGTACTGGCCATGGCGCTGAAAAGCCATCCCCCTGCATGTCTGGAGGGACATGGGGAAGCTCAGCTTGAAAGGAGTTTTCCAGGATGAGCAAATATATCAAATGGCATTTTTGCACTGATCATCTAATGATACAACCACAAAGAAAATAAAACCATATTTTGTTTTAGGTTTGATTTTTCTCTGCAAGGCTTAAAAAAATTAAGTGGCTGACACAACTGTTTTGCTCCTTTAGCTTTCTCCATTTTTCTTGAGGAAACAATGATATGAAAAAGCTTTCAGATGCTCACAGGAGGAAACCAACTCATACCAGATCAGTTACTTCCATCAGCTCAGCTGATTTAGAACTGAAAAGGAGTTAAAGTTCATGTAGTCTAAGCTCCTCTCTACCCATGAGCAAAATGAGTTTAGTGAGATTATCATTTGCCCAATCTCATATAGATAGTAAATAGCAAAGCTAATATTTGAATCCATGTCCTCTCACTCCAAATAGTGTGGCCTTTCTTCCATTATGCCAACAAGATGATGGAGAGGAGGCCAAAAAGGCAAGTTCCAACATGTATGAAAGCATCCTGATGTTTTAATCTAAATTTAAGTTTTACATTTAGACTCCATTCTATCTCATTCTATCCCATCCTATCCTAGCCCATCCCATTCCATACCATTTTATTTTATTCATTTCTATTTCATTCCATTCCACTAGCCTTTATTACATTCCTACAATGTTCAAAACCCTATGCCAACCACTGACTATATAAAGATGAAAAGAAACAGTTTTTGTCCCCAAAGAGAGTACATTCTACATGAGGGGAGGAGGATATAATCTGTACATTGATAATTAAACACAGAATATGCATAAAATACAGAATTTTTGGAGGGGAGAGAAGAAAAACATCAACAACTGAGGATGATCCATAATGGTTTCATGTAGAAGTTGGCACTTGAGACTTGAAAAGATCTGGAAATTCCAAGAGGTAGAAGTGAGGAGGGAAAATCTTGCAACTATGGATATAGTATATGCAAAGGCATGTGGGGGAGATATATGGATGCTCCATATACCCAACAATAATTAGACCAGTAGCCAGAATGTGGGATCTGTGAGGAGGAAGAATGTGAAAGAAGTCTCAAAAATAGGTTAAGGCCATATTGTAAAGTACTTTAAATACTAAAAGAGGAGTTTGAATTTTATCCTAGATTTAAAAGGGAGCCACTGAAGCTTCTTAAGTAACAGAGTGACATGTCAGAACTGTGCTTTAAAAAGAGCAATTTGGCAGCTATGCTGAGCCAGTACCCTTCTGACCACTCCTAAAGAATTAATTTACTTGCACCTGATTGTGAAATACTCAGGGACTCTCAGAGGTGTTAACCAGTCTAATCAGAATATCTCTGCACCACATGCTTTGACCATTCTTAGGTTTTCCAATCAATACATTGTGTCAATCCAGAAATAAGATATTCTCTCTCTCTCTCTCTCTCTCTCTCTCTCTCTCTCTCTCTCTCTCTCTCTCTCTCACACACACACACACACACACACTTCTTCTCTCAGTTCCTCAATTCCCTTGTAAAATGTCTGCCCAGAAAGGTGGAACATTTCATTTTTCAGTTGGAATAAAGTGCTTAAAAATTATTCATGGATTTTATGGTGTTTGTTGAACACTTGTTCAATAATAAATGATTCCCATTATAAAATGAGCCACACCAATCCCTGATACTTCCTCATCCTTGAGTAGTGACAGCTGACCAATTGAATTAACATAAAACAGAGTCAGCATATACAAAAATGGAATAGAACATTAGACAGACCCCAGATTATGATAGGATGGTGCTGGGGGCTCCTTGAATGGATATCCTGATCCAGAACTCCTTGGCTACAAGCTGCTGATGGGAGCTCTGGGAGATCTCTGGGGCAACTGTAACCCCAGGATAAATTGTGACTCCAAGGCTACATAATAATGATTCTTCATATTTGTAGCCTGGCCACACCTGTAAGGAAGGACCTTCACTAATCAGGATAAGCTGAAAGAATTATTAACCATTCTCCACCAGCTAGCTCTCCTTTGGTTCCTGCCTTATTCATTAGGGCTCTTCATTTGGTATCATGAGAATCTTAGAATTTCAGAGTTGGGAAGGGGTGATATGGGGGGTAGATCCCAGAGGCCGTTTACTGCAATCTACCTGAACAAGAATATCCTTTTACCACGTTCCACAAATGTTTGAAGACTCCCAGGAAGGGGAACACCACTACCTTTCTTTCTTATTATTAAATTTTATTTTTAATTTATGGAATAAAACAAAAATTTCCATAACATAGTAAAATAAAAAAGATGATAGCACATGAAATTGCAAATCTACTATGAACAACTTGCTATTCCTTTCAAATATACAAAAAAATTATCATGTAAATTTCTTTTTTCTTCTCTCCCTCTCTCTCACCCAAGAGATAACTAACATACATGCATCCATATATATTTCCATATAAACATATAATTATTCTATAATCTATTGATTAGTTCTTTCTCTGGCTGCAGATAGCATCTTTATTCACACATATATTATAGTTAATTTAAGAAATTAATAAATTAAATAAAACCACTACCTTTCAAAGCAGCCTATTACATTTTTATTCAGCTCTAATTTCTCTTTCTTTACATCAAACTCAAATTTGCTTCTTTCCAACTTTCATACATCCCTTCGATTTCTGCCCTGTGGGGACTAGCAGAACAAGTCTAATTTGCCTTCCACATGTAGCTGTTAAAACTGTTTGAATAGAGTAATGGTATCCCCTCCCCATTCCCTCTACCCCTAACCAGTCTTCACTTTTGTAGTCTGAAAATTAATTGCTTCAAATGGACCATATATGGCATGGTATGAGACTCACATGGTTTGATATCACCTGCTAGTCAGTCTCAGCTTGTCTTATGATCAATGCCGCAACATCTTGAGTTAGTAAAAATAATAGTGAGAGTGCTAAACACATGGGAAGCACTTTCTCTATCTCCCTTGAGACAGAGATTCCATGTGAGATTCCTCTTCCCCTCTGTCTCTAAGAATCTTTAGTTTCCTTAAACATTCAGCTCAAATGCTATCTTATACATAAAGCCTTTTATTTTTTGATTCCCTCAATGCCAGTGCTCTCCTTTCCCCAAACTACTTTGTGTTCATATTCTGTGTATATATGTGTAAGAAACACAATATCTTACCAAGAGTTCCACTGACTCACAGATGGATGCAGGAAAGATTTATTTTACATTCTTGCAAGAATGGATGCCTAGGTGAGCAGACACACCTTTGAAACTCCAAAGGCAACATTTTATTTCCTATTTTGAAGCACAAGTCTCTCCCCTGATTCCCCATTAATTGGATGTTACAGAAGTGACAGAACATGTATCTCCATCCCTCGTTATATAGACAGTCCCTGCTCCCAAGGAGCTTATGTTCTAAAAAAGGGAAGGTAACAGAGGAAGGCTAAGGGCAAAACCCAAAAGATTCTTTCCAATTCTCAGATCACCACCCCTGATTACAAGTCAGTCCCTGCCTCCAAGGAATTTATGTTCTTTTGGGGGAAGTTAATCTCCAACTCTTGATTATTCTCTGATGTCCTTGTGGGTTTCAGTTTTCTAATTTATTTCATTTCTCCAATTTCATTTTCATAACTGTGGAAACCAAATACCCAGCCATTTCTCTCTCTCTCTCTCTCTCTCTCTCTCTCTCTCTCTCTCTCTCTTTCTCTCTTTCTCTCTCTCTCTCACACACACACATACACACACACACACATGTGCTTATGTATGTGTGTATTTATTGTTGCCCTGGTTAGAATGTAAGCTCTGTGAGGGCAGGGACTGTTTTACCTTTTGGTATTTATGTCTTTGGTCTTTAAGTCCTATAACTTAACAATACTTGCTAATTAATTGATTCACTAAAACAGATCTAAGGCTCCCAGGGAAGGGCTCACATTTTGTCACACAGGAGAAGCTGGACCAGCCATATATCCTAGTCAGGCAACCAGATCCCCAGCTATTATTTCAAAACCACAAGATTCTTTCTGATTGTCTGAATCCACCAGTGCTTCCCTAGCTTCCCGATTCCTTGTGTGCTCAAGGCTTCTATTGATCACTTAATTGTTCTGTGGAATCTTAACCTTCCATAACTTCTCACATTCTGAAAATCTATTGGTCAGTGGCTTACTTCCACTCTGTGAAAACCCAACTTTTTAATATTTCTTACAATATGAAATAAGATTGGAAAAGTAATAATAATAGTAAAATAAAATTTTCCCTCTTGATATATACACACACATATATTTCTTTAAAGTTTGCAAAGCACTCCACAAAAATCAGTTTGTTTGATCCTCACCATAACCCTGAGAGATAGATGCTATTTTTAGTTCCATTTCACAGATGAGGAAACTGAGGCAGAAAAAAAAGTTGATTTGTCCAAGGTCTCATAGTCAGTATCTGAGGTTGAATTTGAACTCATGTCTTCTAACTCCAGGGCCAGTGCTCTGTGTACTGCCTCTATGTAAGTATAAACCTGATAATAGAAATCTTTTAATGCCAGACTAAGGTTAGTACATTCTATTTTATCCTAAAATCCATAGGGATCCATTGTTACTCTGTTAAGAGAACTGGATATAGACTCAAAGGACCTCATTTAACTTTTAATGCTTTTTACAACCTGACCTCAATTTGTCTTTCCAAACTTCTTATTCATTACTCTCTGCTGCATGCTTCTCTGTTTTTCACATGGTACTCCATCTCCCATCTCTATGCCTTCCTTACTTCTGCTTCATAGAATTACTTCATTTTCTTCCTTCAAGGGCAAACTCAAGCAATATTTTCAGCATAAAGACTTTTCCAATCTCTCTTTCACCCAACTACTAGATTCTTTTATTATTATTATTATAACTTTTTATTGACAGAACATATGCCTGGATAACTTTTTACAACATTATCCCTTGCACTCACTTCTGTTCCACCTTTTTCCCTCCCTCCCTCCACCCCTTCCCCCAGATGGCAAGCAGTCCTATACGTGTTAAATATGTCACAGTATATCCTAAATACAACATATGTGTGCAGAACCGAACAGTTCTCTTATTGCACAGGAAAAATTGGATTCCAAAGGTAAAAATAACCTGGGAAGAAAAACAAAAATGCAAACAGTTTACACTCATTTCCCAATGTTCCTTCTCTGGGTGTAGCTGATTCTATCCATTATTGATCAACTGGAACTGAATTAGATCTTCTCTTTGTCAAAGAAATCCACTTCCATCAGAATACATCCTCATACAATATTGTTGTTGAAGTATATAATGATCTCCTGGTCCTGCTGATTTCACTCAGCATCAGTTCATGTAGGTCTTTCCAAGCCTTTCTGAAATCCTCCTGCTGGTCATTTCTTACAGAACAATAATATTCCATAACATTCATATATCACAATTTACCCAACCATTCTCCAATTGATGGGCATTCATTCAATTTCCAGTTTCTGGCCACTACAAACAGGGCTGCCACAAATATTTTGGCACATACAGGTCCCTTTCCCTTCTTTAGTATTCCTTTGGGACATAAGCCCAGTAGTGATGCTGCTGGATCAAAGGGTATGCACAGTTTGATAACTTTTGGGGCATAATTCCAGATTGCTCTCCAGGAGGGTTGGATCCATTCTCAACTCCACCAACAATGCATTCAACTGCCAGATTCTTAACTCTCTAACTACATTGTATTTTTGATATTCATTCTATATATATATATATATATATATATATATACATATATATATGTATACACACACACATTGTCTCTTTTGATAAACTCTAAACTCCTTGTTGTAAAGTACTGTTTCATTCTTTGTATTTGTATCCTTATTGCATAAATAAAATAAAATGCTTATTGAATGACTGCTATGGGTTCACATTTTACAATGTGAGTATACTACCTGTGACCTTGGACTTCACTTCCTTGGATCTTAATTTCTTTGCATCCACAATGAAGGAGGTTAGTATGGATGACCTAGTAAGTTTTTGAATCTCATATCTATGAATCCATGATCTTTGAGGATATATATGACAGTAAGAACTGTGTTTTTTTATTTTTTATTAAAGCTTTTTATTTACAAAACATATGCATGGGTAATTTTTCAACATTGATCCTTGCGAAGCCTTCTGTTCCAAATTATCCCCTCCTTCCCCACTCCCTCCCCTAGATGGCAAGTAGTCCAATACATGTTAAATATGTTAAAATATATGTTAAATCCAATATATGTATACATATTTATACAGTTATGGATGCAGGAAAGATTTATTTTACATTCTTGCAAGAATGGATGCCTAGGTGAGCAGACACACCTTTGAAACTCCAAAGGCAACATTTTATTTCCTATTTTGAAGCACAAGTCTCTCCCCTGATTCCCCATTAATTGGATGTTACAGAAGTGACAGAACATGTATCTCCATCCCTCGTTATATAGACAGTCCCTGCTCCCAAGGAGCTTATGTTCTAAAAAAGGGAAGGTAACAGAGGAAGGCTAAGGGCAAAACCCAAAAGATTCTTTCCAATTCTCAGATCACCACCCCTGATTACAAGTCAGTCCCTGCCTCCAAGGAATTTGGTCCAAGAAAAATCCAGTCATGAAGGAAAAAACTGAGAAAGAAAACAAAATGCAAACAAACTACAATAGAAAGAGTGAGAATGCTATGTTGTGTTCCACACTCAGCTCCCACAGTCCTCTCTTTGTGTGTAGATGGCTCTCTTCATCAATGAACAAGTGGAATTGGTTTAAATCATCTCATTGTTGAAAAGAGCCATGTCCATCAGAATAGATCATTGTATAGTCTTATTGTTATGTACAATATTCTCCTGGTTCTGCTCATTTCACTCAGCATCAGTTCATGTAAGTCTCTCCAAGACTCTCTGTATCCATCCTGCTGGTCGTTTCTTACAGAACAATAATATTCCATTACATTCATATACCATAATTTATTCAGCCATTCTTCAATTAATGGGCATCCACTCAGTTTCCAGCAGAACTATGTTTTAGTGATAGGATGCAGCTTCTGAGAGAAATATAGCAGGAATCCTGAAGCCCCCAGACTTTAGAAATGCTATTGTTCTAACAAACTGTTTGTCAATGATCCTAAAGTCTCTTCGTCTTAGACGTACTGCACTATTGTCATACAAATATTGCTGATTGCCAGACAATAATCTGTTGGTCAGCAATATTAGAAATATACTCTTGACACTGAAAATCAGATATTGAAGAAAATTTATTAAAGAAGAATCTTAAGGAATCGTCTTAATGTTTCTGGCCAGAAATGGGCCCCACTCCTCTTCAGGAAGAGAAAGCATTGAGCACAGAAGTTAGAGAAGCTTTATACTTGCTAATGCAGCCCCTCCCTTCAGAGAACTATTTCTTCTGGATTACAATCTTTCTGATACACCCATTACATGTTTTCCCTTAATATGCATAAAACACGTTCCCCCCCTCCTCACACATCCTATGTTCAAAAATTGTGGAAAACTCCTCCTATGGAGTGTTTTGTTTAATATTAAATTAGCCTATTAAGCAGGTGCAGTAGTGATTTGGTCAGTTCTTCTCATTGACCCCAACTAGTTTGGGCTGGATGGGCTATTATCTTAAGTTAGTGGTTTTCTCAAAACCATAAGACTCTTTTTGATTGGCTGAATCCACCATGCCTTCCTAGCCCTCCAATTCCTCCTTTGATCAAGGCTTTCACTGATCACTTAATTGTTCTGTGAATCCTAACCTTCCTTAACCTCTCACATTCTAAAAACCTCTAGGTCAGTGGTACCCACTATCCCCTATTACCTCAAAGCTTGCAACTTTGTGGAAACCCAACTTTTCAGCATTTCTCACAGCAACAACAGGGTTTCCAAGACAAATGATGAGGTACGTATGAGACTTCTCCTCAACCCCACGTCAAAACCATAAAGCTCAATATTGAGGTGCATACCAGACCATTCCTCAATTCTACTTGTAAGCCACAAAATTAGCAGATCAGTGACACAAAGAACCAGATCTCTTTAAATTTACCTTCTTGCTCCTGGTTCTTCACTAAATCCTTTTGGAACTTGGCCCACTTCAATTGCTGTTACAATTATAATAAACTTTATCTTTGACTTGAAGATAAGTTCAAGCCTGCAAATTCTTCTGAGATGCCTTCCAACACTGATCTGCAACCGCAACCTTTCGGGGTCTCTTTTGAACCTCAACATTAGGAATATCTATTTGGCAGCTGTTTAGAGAATGGACTAGAGAAAAGAGATCCTGGAATGAGGGAGTTTAATTTAGACTACTGCAATAATTCTGGTGAGAGACAATGAGGATCTGAATTAGGGTAGAGGTTAGAACATAGGGGCTGAGAAATTTGGACTTTGTCCTATAGGCAATAAGAAGCTTTTTGGTGGTGGTGGTGGTGGTTGAATCATTTCAGTTATATCCAATTCTGTGATCCTATTTGGGGTTTGCTTGGCTCTAAGATTAGGGTAGTTTGTCATGTCCTTTCCAAGCTTATTTTACAGATAAGGAAACTATGGCAAGTAGGGTTAAGTGACTTCCCCAGGGTCACATAACTGGTAAGTGCCTGAACTAGATTCAAAGATTAATTTTTTTCATTCCGGGAGCCAAGATGGCGGAGAAGACACACGCGTCTTTCTAAGCTCTTCTCTTACCCTCTTTATCAATATTATATCGAGCCTCAAAAATAGTCTTGACTGCTACAATTCGTAAAGATAAGAAGTAGAACAACTCACCGGCCAAAGAAAATCTGCAGTCTCGCCAAAAAAGGTTGGTTCCGGGGCCAGGGGGGAGATCGGCGCAGACTGGGAGAGAAATTAGGTTCCGAGGAGAGTCTCAAACCGAGGGTGAAGGCACAGATCTCAGCACAAGCCCGCAGCCCCAACCCGCAGTAAGGGGCTTTTCCTTGGGGCAGTTGTGATCCTGCACGGCAGGAGGACGCAGCCCGGGTTAGCCTCCAATCTGCGCAGGGGGGAGCTCGGCTTGGGGCCATAGAGCTTTTCCAGGGCTGATTTGCATCAGGCAGAGACGCTGGGCAGAGTTTGTGGCGGTCTGCGTTCTGCGGTCTGCGCTCAGCTGCTAATACTCACAGTCCCACAAGAGGCTCCGGCCTGGGCGGTGACACTTTCACCACTTAGTCTCTAGCCGAGGGCAAGCGATAATCCACTCAGCCCTACTAAGCAGTTTGGTAGCTCGGCCAGTGCTGAATCCACCTCCTGTTGGGGGAAGGGAAAACTCTCACACAGAGCACTCCCATACCTCGGAGCCAGAAATCGGTTTACATCTCTCCCTATTCTGCAGAGGAAGCTGGTAACCCCCTTGCCTAGGAGACCTACCCTAAAGGCTTTAAAACATGAATAAAAAGATGAAAAGAACAATCGACAGCTTCTATGCAGAAAAAGAGCAGGTCAGCAAACCTGAAGAGACCTCAAACAGCAAAAATGCATCAGACTGTCCTCCTTTACATAATGCTCTCATAGAAGAGGCCATTAAAAGTCTCAAAAGAGAGTTAGAAGATAAATGGGGAAAGGAAAGAGAAGCCTTACAAGAGAGCAACAACTTCCTGAAATATGAATTGGAAAAGTTAAAAAATTCTCAGGAAGTGCAGGGAAACAAAATTGGTGAATTGGAAAAAATAAAGAACTCGCAAGAAAGTAGGATTGGTGAATTGGAAAAAGAAAATAATTCACTAAAAAAAAAAATTAGTGAAATGGAAAAAAATTCCACAGACCAAAACAATACATTCAAAAACTCAATTGGACATATACAGAAAGAAGTAAAAAAAGCTAATGAAGAAAATAATTCTTTAAAAATTAGAACTGAACAAATTGAAACTAATGATGCATTGAGACAGCAAGAATCAGTCAAGCAAAACCAAAAAATGACAAACTGGAAAAACCATGAATTATCTACTTGCTAAAATGACAGACTTGGAAAATAGATCTAGGAGAGATAATCTGAGGATTATTGGACCTTCCGAAAACTATGATGAAAAAAAGAGCCTAGATACTATTTTACAAGAAATCATCAAAGAGAACTGCCCAGATGTAATAGAATCAGAAGGTAAAATAGGCATTGAAAGAATTCATCGAACACCTTCTGAAAGAAACCCTAAAATAAAACCCCAAGGAATATTGTGGCAAAATTTCAGAACTATCAGATTAAGGAAAAAATTTTACAAGCAGCCAAAAAAAAACCATTTAAATACTGAGGTGCCACAATAAGGATCACCCAAGATCTGGCTGCCTCTACATTAAAGGAAAGAAGGGCCTGAATATGATATTCGAAAGGCACAAGAACTTGGGATGCAGCCAAGAATAAACTACCCAGCTAAGCTGAGCATTTTCTTCCAGGGAAGAAGATGGACATTTAATGAAACAAATGAATTCCATTTGTTTCTGAAGAAAAAACCAGAACTAAACAAAAAATTTGATCTCCAAGAATAGAACTCAAGAGATGCAGAAAAAGGTAAAAATAACTCTTGAGAATTGTATTTCTGTTGTGGATATACAAAAAAAATACATGTAAAATTTGATAGTACTGATATAACATAAAAAAAGAAGTAGATATGGAAAAGGGATGATGGCAGAATAAGGTGGGAAGGAGGGATAAAAGAGGGAAACCACATCCCACAAAGAGGCTAAGGAAACTTATCATATCTGAGGGAATTTAGAGAGGGGGAGGAACATTGTGTGAATCTTACTCTCATCAGAGTTGGCTCAAAGGAAAAATAATTGACATTTGTTTTAGAGAAAATTCTCTCTCGCCTCATTAAAAACGGGGGAGAGGAAAAGGGAAAAGAAAAAGAGTAATAAGGAAGGAAGGGGGAAAGACTCAAAGGGGGAGGGAGGGATTATAAAGAGGATAAGTATCGTGATACAAGAGGGTACATAAGTTTAAAAGGGGAAAGAGGGTTGGGGAGGCAAGAATAAGTAAAGCACAATCTGGGGTTATTAGGATGGCAGGAAATACAGATTTAGTAATTCTAACCTGTAAATGTGAATGGGATGAACTCCCCATAAAGAGAAGGCAGATAGCAGACTGGATCAAAAGGCAGAACCTACAATATGTTGTTTACAAGAAACACATTTAAAGCAGGGAGATACATATAGAGTAAAGGTAAAAGGCTGGAGCAAAATCTATTATGCTTCAGGTGAAGTCAAAAAAAGAGGGTAGCCATCCTTATCTCAGATCAAGCAAAAGTAAAAATGATCTAACTAAAGAGATAAGGAAGGAAACTACATCCTGCTAAAGGGTAGCATAAACAACGAAGCAATATCAATATTAAACATATATGCACCAAGTGGTATGGCACTCAGCTTCCTAAAGGAGAAGTTAAGAGAGTTGCAAGAAGAAATAGACAACAAAACTGTAATAGTAGGAGATCTCAACCTTGCACTCTCAGAATTAGACAAATCAAACCACAAAACAAATAAGAAAGAAATTAAAGAAGTAAACAGAATATTAGAAAAATTAGGTATGTTGGATCTTTGGAGAAAATTGAATGGAGATAGAAGGAATATACTTTCTTCTCAGCAGTTCATGGAACCTATTCAAAATTGACCATATATTAGGACATAAAGACCTCAAATTAAATGCAAGAAAGCAGAAATAGTAAATGCTTTCTTTTCAGATCATGATGCAATAAAACTATATTCAACAAAAATTAGGGGAAATAGACCAAAAAGTAATTGAAACTAAACAATCTCATCTTAAAGAATGATTGGGTGAAGAGCAAATTATAGATACAATTAATAATTTCACTCAAGATAATGACAATGATGAGACATCATACCAAAATTTGTGGGATGCAGCCAAAGTGGTAATAAGAGGGAATTTTATATCCTTAGAGGCTTACTTGAATAAAACAGAGAAAGAAAAGATTAATGAATTGGGCTTGCAACTAAAAAACTAAAAAGACCAAATTAAAACCCCCAATCAAATACTAAATTGGAAATTTAAAATTAAAAGGAGAAATTAAAAATATTGAAAGTAAAAAACTATTGAGCTAATTAATAAAACTAAGAGTTGGTTCTATGAAAAGCCAATAAAATAGATAAGCCTTTGGTAAATCTGATTAGAAAAGGAGGGAGGAAAATGAAATTAGTAGTCTTAAAATGAAAAGGGAGAACTTTCCACCAATGAAGAGGAAATTAGAGAAATAATAAGGAGTTATTTTGCTCAACTTTATGCCAATAAATTTGATAACCTAAGTGAAATGGATGACTACCTCCAAAAATACAGACTTCCAGACTAATAGAGGAAGAAGTAAATTGTTTGAATAGTCCCATTTCAGAAAAAGAAATAGAACAGGCAATTAAACAACTCCCTAAGAAAAAATCCCCAGGACCAGATGGATTTACATGTGAATTTTACCAAACATTTAAAGAACAATTGGCCCCAATGCTATATAAATTATTTGATAAAATAGGGAACGAAGGAGTCCTACCAAATTCCTTCTATGACACAGACATGGTACTGATACCTAAACCAGGTAGGCTGAAAACAGAGAAAGAAAATTATAGACCAATCTCCCTAATGAATATTGATGCTAAAATCTTAAATAAGATATTAGCAAAAGACTACAGAAAATCATCTCCAAGATAATACACTATGATCAAGTAGGATTTATACCAGGAATGCAGGGCTGGTTCAATATTAGGAAACTATCAATATAATTGGCCATGTCAATAACCAAATTAACAAAAACCATATGATCATCTCAATAGATGCAGAAAAAGCATTTGATAAAATCCAACATCCATTCCTATTAAAAACACTTGAGAGTATAGGAATAAATGGACTTTTCCTTAAAATAATCAGCAGCATCTATGTAAAACCATCAGTAAGCATCATATGTAATGGAGACAAACTGCAACCATTCCCAATAAGATCTGGAGTGAAACAAGGTTGCCCACTATCACCGTTACTATTTAATATTGTATTAGAAACACTAGCTATAGCAATAAGAGCTGAGAAAGAGATTAAAGGAATAAGAATAGGCAATGAGGAAGCCAAATTATCACTCTTTGCTGATGACATGATGGTATACTTAGAGAACCCCAGAGATTCTGCTAAAAGTTATTAGAAATAATCCACAACTTTAGCAAAGTTGCTGGTTATAAAATAAACCCACATAAGTCATCAGCATTCTTATATATCACTAACAAAATCCAACAGTCAGAGTTACAAAGAGAAATTCCATTTAAAGTAACTACTGATAATATAAAATATTTAGGAATCTATCTGCCAAGGGAAAATCAGAAACTTTATGAGCAAAATTACAGACCACTTTTCACACAAATTAAGTCTGATCTAACCAATTGAAAATATTAAATGCTCTTGGATAGGCGAGCAAATATAATAAAGATGACAACATTACCTAAACTAATCTATTTATTTAGCGCTATACCAATCAGACTCCCAAAAACTATTTTAATGACCTAGAAAAATAACAACAAAGTTCATATGGAAAACAAAAGGTCAAGAATTTCAAGGGAATTAATGGGAAAAAATCAAATGATGGTGGCTTAGCTGTACCAGATCTAAAATTATATTATAGAGCAGCAGTTACCAAAACTATTTGGTATTGGCTAAGGAATAGATTAGTTGATCAGTGGAATAGATTAGGTTCAAGGATAAAACAGTCAACAAATATAGCAACCTAGTCTTTGACAAACCCAAAGATCCCAGCTTTTGGGATAAGAACTTACTGTTTGATAAAAATTGCTGGAAAATTGGAAACTAATATGGCAGAAACTAGGCATTGATCCATACTTAACGCCGACACCAAGATAAGGTCAAAATGGGTTCATGACCTAGGCATAAAGAATGAAATTATTAATAAATTAGAGGAACATAGGATAGTTTACCTCTCAGACCTGTGGAAGGGGAAGGTCTTTATGACCAAAGCAGAACTAGAGATCATTACTGATCACAAAATAGAAAATTTCGATTATGCTCAAACTGAAAAGTTTTGTACAAACAAAACTAATGCAGACAAGATTAGAAGGGAAGCAATAAACTGGGAAAAATTTTACAGTCAAAGGTTCTGATAAAGGCCTCATTTCCAAAATATATAGAGAATTAACTCTAATTTATAAAAATCAAGCCATTCTCCAATTGAAAAATGGTCAAAGGATATGAACAGACAATTCTCAGATGAAGAAATTGAAACTATTTCTAGTCATATGAAAAGATGCTCCAAGTCATTATTAATCAGAGAAATGCAAATTAAGACAACTCTAAGATACACTACACACCTGTCAGATTGGCTAAGATGACAGGAAAAATAATGATGATTGTTGGAGGGGATGTGGGAAAACTGGGACATTGATTCATTGTTGGTGGAGTTGTGAACGAATCCAACCATTTTGGAGAGTAGTTTGGAACTATGCTCAAAAAGTTTTCAAACTGTGCATACCCTTTGATCCAGCAGTGTTACTACTGGGATTATATCCCAAAGAGATTATAAAGAAGGGAAAGGGACCTGTATGTGCACGAATGTTTGTGGCAGCCCTTTTGTAGTGGCTAGAAACTGGAAACTGAATGGATGTCCATCAGTTGGAGAATGGCTGAATAAATTGTGGTATATGAAAATTATGGAATATTACTGTTCTGTAAGAAATGACCAACAGGATGATTTCAGAAAGGCCTGGAGAGACTTACACGAACTGATGCTAAGTGAAATGAGCAGGACCAGAGATCATTATATACTTCAACAACAATACTAGATGATGACCAGTCCTGATGGATCAGGCCATCCTCAGCAACGAGATCAACCAAATCATTTCTAATGGAGCAGTAATGAACTGAACTAGCTATACCCAGAAAAAGAACTCTGGGAGATGACTAAAAACCATTACATTGAATTCCCAGTCCCTATATTTATGCCCACCTGCATCTTTGATTTCCTTCACAAGCTAATTGTACAATAATTCAGAGTCTGATTCTTTTTGTACAGCAAAATAATGATGTGGTCATGTATACTTATTGTGTATCTAAATTATATTTTAATATATTTAACATCTACTGGTCATCCTGCCATTTAGGGGGGGGGGGGGGTAAGAGGTGAAAAATTGGAACAAGAGGTTTGGCAATTGTTAATGCTGTAAAGTTACCCATGTATATATATCCTGTAAATTAAAGGCTATTAAATAAAAAAAAAAAAAAAAAAAAATTTTTTTCATTCCAATCTCACTGTTCTATCCATGTCCCATCTATGTGTCCAGTAAGGAACTATGAAAGGTTATCGATCCAGGATACAACATTATCAGAATTATGTGTTAAAGGAGATTATTTAGATAGTCTGTGCAAAATATTTTGAAAGATAGAGGTTGGAAGTGGGAAGACTAGTTCAAGAAGATTATTATATGCATGTAGAAATAGGAGATTGAGTCTGAATGGTAGCAAAGAGCATAGAGGGGTCGGGAAGCAGCACATCTGAGAACCCAGGAGACCTCCTCTCCCAGGAAGCCCTCCTGTTTCCTCCCCACAGGACATATGGTGTTCAATTACAAAGAATGAGTTCTGTGCAGTTTACCATGTGTTGAGTTTAATATTCAGCAAATCCACCAACTTCACCGTAATGTTTTCTCATCCCCTGCTCAATCTGATTACTCATGAAGCATATGTTATGGGGTGACTGTCACATTTTTTTAACTTTAAAAATAAAGTTCTCTGGGGAGCACAGAGCTGCAGCTGTGTTAATTATCTGGCTGGCTAATAGGTCCACTGCAGCACTGGGCCGGAGGGATTTTCAGATTATTTTGGGATGCTTCAGTCTTTGTCTTCAAGAAGGCTACAGGAAGGGGTTCTATTGTTCAATATTTTTTCCATATAGGAATGAAATTAGTGACAGGTTGCATTTGGTCATATTCAGGAAAAAGTTGTTATATAATCTGATTTGTGACAAATAACAAGACCAAGAGAGATTTTATCAGAACAGAGGTTAGAAATCAGTACAATGCAATGGAAAGAGATTTGAAGTCTGAGAATCTGAGTTCAAAGCCTGCTTCTATCACTCATTGTTTATATGGATGATCCTCCTTTCAGTTTTTGTTTCTGTAAAATGGGACCAAAGTCCCATTCAGATTGAAATATATGGTTCTTATGCTTTTCAATTAGGCACAAAGTTAAATGGCTTTCCAGATCATAATTTCAATGAAAGAAAAACCTATTGTGTGAAAAACACTACATTCAACACTGAGAGGAATACAACAATATAAAGGATATAGTTTCTGTCCTTGTGATACTTAAGGCATGTGGGCGAGAGGATATAATATGTATCCAGACATGGAGGGTAGAGTTTAAGGGGACAAAGAGGAAAGAGAAGAGAAGGAAAGGGATAAACATTAAGTACTTACGGTGCTATGCACTGTGTTAAATGCTTTTCACAAATATTATCTCAATTGATCCTCACAACAATCTTGGAAGGTAGTTGCTATGGTTATCCCCATTTTATAGCTGAGGAAACAGACAAATAGAGGTTAAGTGACATACCCAGATTTGTATTCTTTCTAAGTATGTCTAAGGCTGGATTTGCACTTGGGGAGGGAAGGAAAGGGAGAAAGACAAAGAAAGAAAGAGAAGGAAGAAAGGGAGGACAGAAATAGAGACAGGCAGAGAGAAAGGTAGACAGAAACCAAGATAAAAAGAAATAGAGATACAGTGAAACAGAGGCAGAAAAAGAAAGATAAAGACAAAGAGATTGGGATAATTATAAGAAATTTGAAGAGAGAATTCACTTAAGCTGGTGAAAATTTTTTTTTAAAAGCTCAAACACAAGACACAAGGACAAAGATAAAAAGAAATGGAGAGATAGAAAAGCAGAGACAGAGAAAGAAAGAGACAAAGAGATTGAGAGAATTATAAGAAATGTGAAGAGAAAGAATTCATTTTAAACTGGAGAAATTAAAAAAACCCTCAAAGATAGAGAGAGACAAAGACCCAGGTCAAAAGAGATAAAGAGATAAAAAATAAAAGCAGAGAAAGAGATATAGATAAACTGGGAGAATTATAAAAAATTTGAGAAGAGAGGTCATTTTAATCTGGGGAATTAAAAAAAAAGCTTCATAAGAAAGGGTCTAGGCTTTGAAGGAAGAATATTTTTAATTTTTAATTTGTATTGCAATCTTTAGTTATTTTATCATCCTTAAATTATTTTGTATCTACTTTGCATTCAGTGTATACCTACAAATATTTATGTTATCCCATTCCCCTACCCTCTTAGATGGTCATCTTAAGGGAGAAATGATTTCACTCTTGTGTTCTTATCCCTCTTATCTAACATAAAGTCTGGCACACAGTTGGTGCTTAATGCATGCTTGTCGAATGAATGACTGAATGTATCCTTCCTTCTATCTGTCCAGCCAGCCCTTATGACAAAACTATCCAATTCATATAATGCAGCCTACCCACAGTATACTCACCTCTGAGTCCTGGAGACCATGCAAAGAAATCTTGGTTACTCTCCCTTACCTCCCCTGGCACATGTGGTAAGTGGTGGAGGATTTCCCAGTTATTCCCAGGACCTGTCCCATCATTTTCTCTGCCAGTTTTTTCCCTTACTGGATGGTCATCTTCCAAGACAGAGAGGTAGTTGGCGCCCTACTTCTTTAGATTTCTGGCCAAGATGACCTTTTCTTGAGCAGTTCTGAAGCAGGCCTGGTTAAAAAAAAGGGGGGGGCAGGAAGAGAACAACAGAAAAGCTTTCCCTAAGCCCCCAAATTTTCTTACTTTTCATCTCTATGCCTTTTTACTATGTGCTACCCCTATTTAGAATGCTCTTTTTCTACCTCTTGAACCCTAAAGAAAGAGCTGTTCCTGAGCCTTCCCCACAAAAGTTGCCTTCCATCTACTCCATATATTGTGTTGTCTTCATGTAGTCTCTCCCATTAGACTGAACTCCTTAAGAGCAAAAACTTTTTTGGCAGTCTAAGCACTAACACAGAGCCTGGTACTTAGTAGAAGCTTAATAAATACTTGTTTATTTATTGATTTACTGATCTTTTCTGGGATCAAGCTTGGTCATCATAATTATAAAATGTTCAATTCCTTTTTTGATGTATCCTAAAGAAAGAGGATTTCAAAAAGGATAAAATGAGAGAGAGAGAAAATTCAAACACAGGATGCTTTGTGCTGAGGCCCTGCTATGGGAGTGGGAGGAACATCATTGGGCTTAGGTAAAGGGGTGTATTGGAGTCAGCTTGAATTAGATCAAGAGAGCCTCCTTATTACATTTTCAGTGTGAGCATTTACACCTCAGAAATCAGCTCGTGCTGTAAGTTAGGGTTTATTTGTAGTTTCGTTGATTGTCTAGATTTAAGATAGCCTTGGAGAAAATGTTAATAATGCAGGTTGAACTTGAAAGTGTGTCCTGCATACTTTTTTCCTCCAGGAAAGCCAGTTGTTAAACATTTACCAGTACACTCCCGATACATGATGCCGAAGACTGCATTTCTAGTTTGGGAATAGCTAAAAATACACAGAAGAGCAGTTTGAGACAAGACTGCCAAGTATAATCTAGATCTACAGCTGGAAGGGTCCAAGGGGAAACAGGCCCATAGAGGTGAAGACACTGATTCAAGATCACACAACTATTTAAGTAGGAGAGCTGGGAATTGAAACCAGGTCCCCTGGCTATAAAACCAGTGCTTTCTCCACTAAACCACAAGTGGATGAACTGATTGACATTTTCATATCCTGAATCTATGACACACACGAATAAATTATCTTAGAAATTCGATTCACTGATTCAAGTGCCAGCAAATCTTCAGGAGCTGCTGTGTTTTATTTTTTTTTGTTTTTTGGGTGGGTGGGTAGGGGGATGTGTTTTATAATTGCACATATTTCCTGCAGAAAGTTCTGTGCCTTCCTGTTCCCACTCAATGGGATAATGGTGGAGGTATAATGTGGGTGTCTGGGAATGGATCAGTGCAAAACATTGATAAGTTCAAGTGCTTTCTGAAGCCCACTTAGACCTGGCTTCAGAAAAGGGTTGTTTACTTATCTAGGAGATTATGGACATCCTGAGGGCAGGGAGATAGGAGATAGAAAGTAAAAGCTGGGAAACTGGGCAGCACTTGGCCATAAAGGGATCTGGAATTCTAAAAGACAGCATCCTGGTATGGAGGGGTGAGAGGGCCAGCCAAGATAGTACTTAGGTGAGGAGGGGGCTTTTATAAAGGGGTTCCAGGCACATGGAAGTTTAGAGCCATCTAAGATCCAGCTCCTATCATTTTCCTGTAGAGGGCTGAAACTCTGAATCAGAGAAGAGAACACTTAAGGCTACCGATGTGAGACAAGGGCTCTATTAGCATATATTTGGATAATGGCTCTCCTCACCATTGTGCTTGCTGAATGTTTGGTAGTGAGATAATCATAGGCAAGGATTGGAGGACGGTGGGAGAGAGTCAGAAGCACTTGGGGCAGGACAAGGAAGAGAGAGGCTGGAGATTCCTGACTCCAGAATCCAGGAGAGATCTTTGACAAGACTCGAGGCAGCTTGCCTGCCTCCTTTACTTCTTCCCCTAAAGACCAAGGACTTTGATTTATCCTTCAGGCTGACCCTGAAGTCCTCCAGGGAGCTAGCCCATACTCTACATTTTTCCTCCCCCATGGAAGGTGCTATAATCATTTGGGGGAGGAGGGGGGGAACATGTAAATCTCCCCAAATGTTCCATGGTGATATAGTGGTTCAGATTTTTGTAGCAAGAAAGCATAGAAGTTTTGCCCTGACCTACTTTACTGGGAATCATGTGCTGTGGTCCTGAGATTCAGTCAGAGGAGAAAAATAAAAATCTTTTATTCATTTGCTTCTTTTTGAAAAAATAAAAGTCTCTGGTTTTTGGAAGGCTTTGTCTGAATATCTAGTAATCAGTTAGAACTGGAAAGGAACTTGGTGCTCATCTAGTCTAACCCTTTCCCTTTATCTATTTGTTTTTGAACATAATGGGGTCAAGTGACTTGCCCAGGATCACATAGCTAGGAAGTCTGAGGTAAGATTTGAACTCAGTCCTCCTTATTGGAGCCGATGCCCTATCTACTGTGCCACCTCTCTGCCTCACTTCCTTTTAAAAAGAAGAAACTGAGGTCCATTGAGGTGATATTTTCCTTTCCCCAGGACCTCATGGGCAGTAATAACAAAGATAGAATTCATATCCAGCACCTTAGAATATAAATTCAGCATTCATTTCACTCTACCACATTGTCTCCCAAGGGACGATTGCTTATGTGATCCTGGCCAGGTCATTTCATTTGTCCAGACTTCGTCTCAAAGGAGAGATCCTGCTTCATTTTTGCCCTTGCATCTCCAATGGTATTGCAGTGCCTAGCATACAGTTGGTGCTGAGTAAATGCTTTTGGATTGAATGACCTATAAAATGAAGGATTGGACTAGATGGCTTTCAATTTTGAGATTTAGGTAGGATTCTTGGGCAAGGAAGTCATTCTACCTCCTGGACTTCAGTTTCCTTAACTGAAAATGCATAAAAAGAAGGTCTCTGAGATTTAGCAACTCTTGATTTATGACTTAGGATCTTTGAGCAAATTATTCTGTTTCTCTGGGTGGACCTCAGTTTCCTCTTCTGTAAAAGGAGAAGTTTGGACTTTAGCTCTAGCAATACCATGTTTCATTTCTCTCATCTATTTGATGATAGGACTGATATTCCCAGCTCTGACATTTTAGGGACTCGTGTTCCAGAGTTGGAAACATTTGTTCCTTAAATAAAAAATGCAAAAGATCTCTGAAATCTAGTGCCTCTTGATTTATGGCAGGATCTTTGAGCAAGTTATTCTGTTTCTCTGGGTGGACCTCAGTTTCCTCTTATGTAAAAGGAGAAGTTTGGTCTTCCGCTCTAGTGATGCCATGTTTCATTTTCCTCACCTATCAGCTGATAGGGCTGATGTTCCCAGCTCTGACATTCTAGGACTCGTGTTCCAGAGTTGGAAACATTGTAATTAAAAATTTAAAAAAGCACAGGGCCTTGAACACAGTAGATGTTGCCTAATAAATGCTTCTTGGATGGAATGAAATGGAATTAAAAAGGGCCATTTTCCCTTCAGTCTCAGAGGAAATCTGTTACTAATGTTTGTCAGGTCTGCATCCCCAGGGAAGATAGCAGCTTTCTGTGACTGGAGCTTATTTGGAGATGGGCTTTTGTTTCCCAAGGAGGCAGAGATGGACCAGAAATGGTCATTTCCCATTAGTGCAGATGAATTTTTCAGTGATTGGGGTCTTTAAAGGGCGTCACTGTCCCTGTAAAAAAAGCTGCCCGCTGACGTGGGAATCCGCCAATTACTGGAGATGATATGTCCTATCTGCAGGCGTTATTAATGTCAGCGTTACCTTGTGACACCAGACATCCGCCAACATCCTGCCCGCCAGGCTTCAGATGAAAAGCAGGCAGATGTGTTAACACCGCAGAGCATTCTTCGGTCCCACAGGTGTCTATTTGAGCCGCTGCAAATTGGGGGATGATACAGTGCTTGTGCCAAAAGTGTCAATTGTAATTTGGGTTTTAAGATGTAGCCTTTTCATAATTCAAGTAACTTCACTGGAGAGGTCAGGCAAGCCCTAGAAAGAGGTCACAAGGAATAAAATTCTGCTGAAGGGTATCCCCTAAGTAGGAGGAGGGAGGGAGGAATTAAGCACCTACTATCTGTTAAGTAGTGGGCCAAGTGGTGGTATTTTTGTTTGTTTGTTTTTTGTTTTTTTTTTTTTTTTTTAACAAATATTATTTCCCTAAGTAGGCGGAGGGAAGGAGGAATTAGGCACTTACTATGTGTTAAATATTTGTTTGGGTTTTTTTTTACAAATAGTATTTCACTTGTTTTGCCCCTGGGAAATAAGTTTTTCCAGTTGAGGAAACTGAGGCAAACAGTGATTGTGTCCAGAAGGACTAAAGCAGGGTCCAGACCTGAGGCGGGACCAGTGCTGACACTGGTGATAGATCAATCAGTCCCATGCTGACTCAGCATTCACTCTGTGCCTCCTTGTGTGAATAAGTATTTATTAAGTTCTTATTATATGCCAAACAGCATCATATGCACAGATTTAGGCTCAGAAATTCGGATTTTGATCTCACCTAATCTAATGATCTCATGTTACAGATGAGGAAACTGAGGTTCAGAAAGGGAAAATGGCTTCAACAGCCTCATCATCCTTGAGAGGCAATGTGCTATAGTGGATGTCTTCCAAACCTGGAAGTTCTGTTCTGGGTTTAAGTCTTTCCTCTGACTCAAAAAGCTTATGTGACTTTGGTAAGTGTTACATGATGTTAGCTATTAGCTATCATTATTATTCTTATTTCCCCTGAGCACAGAGGTAAGGACCTGAGAGTAAGTCAAACCAAAGGGTCCAAAGCTCCCGAGGAGGTACATTTAGTCTTTTCTAACTGCTCTCTCCCCCTCTTTCTTCATACTTTAGGAAGAAAAGTAGCACAGGGTCATAGGATTCTAGCGCTAAAAGGGACCTCAGAGGTCAACCAGCCTAAACTCCTCATTTTACAGATGAGGAAATGGAATTAGGAGGACATTATGTGACTTTTCCAAGATCACACAGATAAATTTGAACCCAAGGGCTCTGAGTCCACAGTCAATGTTATTCTCTGTTATGTGCCTCAGTGGAAAATACACCCTAAGCCCATCTCCACAGTCCCCCCAAAGTCAGTCCTGGAACACACTTCCACAAATGCATAGAACATGCAGAAGATTAGACATGTATATGAATAAAAATTGAGTCAGTCTCATGGGGGAAACATATACACACACATGCACACACATATTCATCTATACGCATATATCCCACACTATCATACATATGCATGTAAGCACGTGCACACTCACGTGTATAGACCTGCATATACAATGCACATATGTTGTACATACATAAACACATACAATATGCTCATATGTGTGAACATATACACACATATACACACTATGCACAATATATAAACTATAATCACATACCCACATATACATGTACACACATATAGTTATATACATATGTACATATATTCTTATATACATGCACACAATAATAATCATATACAAACATACACACATAAATTTATATGTTCACAAATACACGTTTTCATTACATGCACCCAAATATGGTCATAGATACACACATACAACTGTACAAATATTTTAATTATAATGCAATGCAATACATACACACATGCACAGTGCACACACATGCACATACATGTGTATATGTATATATTTATACACACATGCATACATACATATGTGCATGTATATGCACATAATCTCCAGGGCCTCCATTGCTTAGTGGGTAAATTCATGCTTTGGTTTCTTCAGAGATACTAATGTCTTCTAGTTCTGTTATTGCCCTTTGGTGATAACAGGTCTCTCTATGGGGTTTCATTCTTTGTGGAGTCTGCACCAGGGAACTGTGTCATGTTTCTGTCACTCCCTACTAGGTGCTATGTTTCTGCTGTTCTCTCTCATTCCATAGGTCTTCTGAGTATTGCTGGACATAGATCCCTACTACCAACACTTCTGGTCTTCATCTCATTAGGGCTATCTGATTTCTGCATCAGCTCTAATCAACTAAGGTGTAGAGACTCACAAGCCTCTCTTTGATAAGGGCCTGCTAATAGTGTTTCAGTCAAAACTACAGGCTATGAGTCATTATTATTTCAGGAAACAAAAGTCAGATGGAGTCCTCTCAGGCTAAGATAAGGATAAAGATTTTTCTTTAAAGAAAATTTCTTCAAATTTAAAATTTCTTTAAAAATTTTTCTGCTAGGATGATTTCAAAGAGGCCTGGAGAGACCTACATGAACTGATGCTGAGTGAAATGAGCAGGACACTTCAACAACAATACTACATGATGATCAATTCTAATGGACATGGCTCTCTTCAACAATGAGATCATTCAAATCAATTCCAATTGTTCAGTGATGAAGAGAGCTATCTATATCCAAAGAGAGGACTGTGGGAGCTGAATGTGGACCACAACATAGCATTCTCACTCTTTCTGTTGTTGTTTGCTTGCATTTTTTTTCTTTCCCAGTTTTTTTCCCCTTCTTGATACAATTTTTCTTGTGCAGCAAGATAACTGTATAAATATGTATACATATATTGCATTTAACATATTTTTTTAACATATTTAACATGTATTGGACTACTTGCCATCTAGGGGAGAGAATGGGGGGAAGGAGGGGATAATTTGGAACAGAAGGCCTTGCAAGGGTCAATGTTGAAAAATTATCCATGCATGTTTTGTAAATAAAAAGCTTTAATTAAAAAAAAAAAGAATTTTCTGCTAACAACTGAGATGACAGTCCTTTGTCCTAGGTAACAAACTGATTTAGGATTAGGAATTCTTAATATTATGAATTGACAGAATGAATTTGACCTGGAAGAAAAATAAAAGGAAGGAGGTGAAGTCATCTGATCCATATTCTTGCCTTGGTTATATATCTCTCTCAGCAACCTTCCATAGCTCTCCTTTGGCTAGCCGAAAAACACCGCCATCTCCGTCTACCACCACCACATCTCTATGGTCTTTGTTCATCACCATTTTTATTATTGTCATTATAACCAATACAGAAATCATTTTGAATCCATTTCCCCTTTGTTTCCCTTTGGACCGAACTGTATATGTCCCCAAGAGAGGCATGTTCCCGTTCTGGGCACATGTTATTTGACATTGCTTTACACTAGTGAAATTCTTTATTACACCTTGAGAGACTCAATGGGAAGAATCCCTTCAGAATGTCAAATTCATTCCCACATTTTTCTCTCTGAATCAAAGGACCCTCCCTTCTATTTTCAAAATTCTGGGAGCTTCCTTTTAACACTACCTTTTTTGAATGAGGGATCTTTCTTTTTCCAGTTCTCCATAAATATTATTCTTACCAAGTCTTCTTGCCCTAGAGTTAATCAATTCCCAGAGTCCCAGAAAGAAAAATCCTGAGGTGGCTTAGATGCTAATTAAATTCCACAAATGTTTCTTAAACACCAGCTACATGCAATGTTGCTGAATGTCATAGAAAGTGGTTGGGGAAGCATATCTAAAAACCTCCTTCTTAGATTCTCTACACATATTAAGAAATAATATTTCTACCTAAAGTTCATTCCAAAGTTGGGAAAATCCCTTTGGAAATGTGGGTGATAGGTTAGGACAAGAGAATAAAAAAGCCTTTTCTTTGGTAAATGGATTAAAGGTGATAGCCACATTTAATTCTACAATCAAATTAAGTTCCAGTTTATGTCATTGCCTTCCCATCCTTGAAATGTTTTTTTTTTAATTATTGATCTCCCTAAGGGTAGTCTCCTCTGCCTGCCCACCAGAAGAGATTGGCAGTCTAGTAATGAATCCACTCTGCTACACTGAGAAAGGATTAAGATGTTTTTGGAGAACAGTCCCTTTGTTTAACTTTAGGAGTGAAGGGTGTGCCCAGTAGTTATGGCAGTGATGTGATTGCACAATTTTGTAATGTTAACCCAGAATTATAATTTAAGATTTTGTTTTCCTTTTAAGATTCTCATAAATGTTACCTGAAATCTTCCTCTTCTTGTTGTTTATCTTTTGTTCTCAAAGAGGACTATTATATCAGGGAGGTAATGACATATTATGCAGTGAATTTGATTTACGTGAGGGGCTGTCCAAGGTCACCTGCCTCACTTTCCCTTCCAGAGCCATTTGGGTCCAGTGGCCAGATATAGATCCAGAGAACTGGAGATGGGCCTGGATGCAATGCCAGATTGACTTTTTTAAGCTAAGGTCTTTAATAGGTCTCATTTTGACTGAAGATTAGAGTTAGAATTAGGGTTAAGTTACCTGAAATTCATGGTGGCCCAATACAGTGAATGACCTTGGAATCTTCCAAGTCTGACCAAGCTCCAAATACTCCATAGTGCTTTAATTGCCTTCATGACCATTGGAACAAAGTCTTCATGTGTTTTGAGTAGGACTGACCCCTCATCCTCTCAACCACTCAGTTGCCTTCAACTTAATTTAACTCATCTACAAAAATGGTTTATGAGATGGCTCTGTGCATGCTACAGCTTCTTGGAGCCAAGATGAGATTTAGAGAGTACTTTGGGTAGAGCATAGGAATTGTAGTCATGAAGATCTAAATTCAAATCCTACTTTAGGCCTGCAAGTCATGTAACATACACACACACACACACACACACACACACACCCTCCATTTTTTTGATAGCTCTAACTGTTAGGAAGTGTTTCACTGAATTAAGGTTTATAAAATCTGCCTCTGTATGAGCTCCTCCATTCCTTCCTTTCCATTCTGTTCTCTGGAGTCAAGAAGAAACAATCACTTCTAGATGACATGTCTGCAAATACTGAAGTGTTGCATTAGGCCAGGTGTGTTACATTTCACTCTTCCCTCATGATGCTCTGGTACTCAGGCTTGTCAGGATGGGTCTCTCATCCCTGAATTGGCTCAAGCCCCTGCCTATTATGTCCTTCAAATTCATGGTTCTGAGTACTTCAGTTCCATTATGACAGTTAGGTTAGCTTTTTGAGAGTAATATTTTCTTCATAGGTACAGCAAAACAAACATATAAACATTGCCTCCCACCTCCCAATACCTGAGATAGTGATGGCGGAGATCATGCTTCCCACAGCCTCTGGAGATGAGAAGATTATGTTACACAAGGTCATGCAGCTTGCCAGAATCTGTGGTAGGATTTGAATTCAGGTTTCTGTGACTCCACGTCCTGAACTCTTAGTCCAGTTCCTAAATAGCCTTAGTTTATAAAGTTTGAAGTTCAAAGTTTCCTTGCCTCCATCTCCCACTAGCCAGGAGGAGATCTTATGAATTCAAGAGTTCTCATGGCTACCCTGATGGCCTAGTTGCAATATCTAGCCTGTAATCTGGAGATCCAATGTCCTAACTCTGCCTCCTGCACCTAAAACAAAAAAGGATAGAGGAAACAACCTAACCCCCCAAGCCTATTTCCCAGGTCCATTCGCCTAAAAGTAGCCCTCAGACTTTTCCTGAGCTTGGCTGCATGGCATGCCCTCAATGAATAAATAAGTCTTTCATCCCCGGTTGCAGTCAGAGTGATTGACCCAGTTGGGCAATTTAAAGATGGACAGTTCCAGCTTTGGGGCCAGTGGAAAGAGCTTGCTCCCATTCTCATGGTGGGATTTTTTGCTTTTTGTAATGGAAGAGAACCAAAATGAAATCACTACATCAGGGGTCAACGTACAGTGTGTCTGATCAGCCCCACATGAGCTCAGAAGACTCTACCATGAGTTGACCTTGAGTAGTCTATATGAGTGTTTGGAGTGGAGATGTCTCTGATTTTGTGCATCTCACGTGGCAGGACAACAGAGGATGATCATTCCTGCACTACATGTCCCAGAAGCAGGTCCCTGATACCAGGATATATCCCAATGGGTTCCTCTATTTGAGGGGATTTGAGCATCCCACAAACTCCACTGGCTTAAATCATTTTGAGCCATCATCTTCCAAGTTCCTCTTCTTCAGGCTAGACATTTTGTTCTTCAGTCTTTGGTCTTGAAGTCTCTCGCTAAACTGGTCGGTCCATTCAATCAATGAGAATTTGTGAAGTGCTCACTGTGTTAAACATTGCAAATATAATTACAAATAAAAAAATACTCTCATGGAGCTAATATTCTAATGCAGAAGATCACATGGAGAAGGGAGCAAGAGAGTAGGAGAGGGCAGAGGAGAGGAAGTCTGGAGTACCCACTGGAGAGGAACGAGTTACGGCCAGCCCGAGAGCCCTCGTTTAATTGGAAGTACTAGAAGAAGTGTTCCAATCAGTTGTTGTTATCATTCATCTTGAACTTTGAGGGTCTTCCCCTTCAATCAGACGGAGAGGCAGCAGGGGTGAGGAGTACTTCCAATTGTGAATTCCAGGACTGGAGGAAGGTTCACTTATCTCTATTGCATTACAGGCGGTTAGATAATAGATGATTTGGGGGGCATGGGGTAGATATGGGAAGTCCAGAAAATTCGAGCAGACACGCCTGCCATGGTATCCAGATTCTGTGATTTGTTTGGGCAAAGGGTGCACAGCTCTATACCATAGATTCTCAACACACTGAAGAAAATATCTTGGAAGAAGATCCCTGTGGATTGGTACTATCTTAATGAAATCGCTGCATGTCTGCCTACTGGGGATTGACTGAAATGAGACTTCTGATATTGCCAGAGAGTTGTGGAAATGGATTTCTACCTAAGAACTTTGATTCAACTTGAGGGAAAATGTATCTGAGGATTGCCTATCTCCCAAACATTACAGACAGATGGATCCTTCCTACTCCCTATCTCTCAAATATAACCGTAATAGAAGAAGGAAAGCAAAGGCTAATTATTTGAGGGAATTCATTCTAAAAGATGTAACCAAGTAGATATTGGGATGGATTTGTAGTTAGGAACACTTGGATTCAAAATGTCTAACATTTTATTAATTGCAGGACAAGTCTAATGCCTATTGGATAGAGTTACTTTTGGCCTAATGGAGGTAATGAATGAAGAGCTCTTTGGAAATCTTAAAGCATGATATGAATGGCATTGAAAAGTTTTTAAAAAATCATTTAGAAGGAAATTCAGAATAAATGTAGTCCAACCCATAACTGAGCAAAAATTTCCACATTGCTGTTCCTCATATGTTATATCTCCTACCTTTTGAGTATTTGCATAAGTGGTTCTCTTATGCATGGAATGTACATCTTCCTCACCTCTGTCTTTGGGGACCCCTAACTTTCTTTAAAGCTCATAATCAATCACTCAATAAATACCTTGTGGATGAGGAAACAGAGGTCTCAGGAGGTGACATGACATGCCTAAAGTCACACAACTAATAATGTCAGAGGTAGGATTTCAAGTTATGGTCTGACTTCAGAAGAGTCTTTTCCACTGTACCATCCTGTAGGCTTCCTGCAGAAAATTACTGGGGATAGATTATTCTAGGATGAAGACTCAAAGGTTGGAATGTGGAGGGATAGTGGAATAAAGGACTGTGGAATAGTTGTTAGTGATCCAGGAGAGGGTTAAATCAGGGGAATGCTGATTTAGACTTCTTCTGTTTTACCTCAGAAGGTGACACTAGGAACAGTGGTTAGGAATTGTAAAGAATAAAAAACAAACCAAGGAAAAGGCAAACTTTTGAAGAATGATGTCCCAAGGTGACATGGGCTGCCTTGTGACTATCTTGTGAAATAATAATTTCTACTCACCAAGGCTCTTCAGACAAAGACAAGAAGCCCTGACCACTTGTCCAGGATGTTGTGGACAGAAAACATAGTGGAAAGAATTCTAGATTTGAAATCAAAGAACCTGGGTTCAATTGCCTGCTCTGCCCCTTATTTCCTTTGTGATACTGGGCGCTCAGTAATACTTGACCACAAGTATTTATTAAACTCTTATTATGTGCTAGGCTCTAGGAATATAGACAAAAATATTAAAGTTGAGTATAGACTCAAGGAGCTTATAGTCTCTCAAGTTACAGAAATTAGAATTATACAAAACATGTAAAGCGTTCCAAAAGTCCTAATGGGACCGAGACTCTTGGATCTCCCTATATATAAAGTAATTTTTTCAGGAGGGGAGTGTATTGCCAATTTAAGTTCTCTGTGTCTCAGTTTCCCTCTTTGTAAAATAAATGGGTTGAGGTAGATGGCCTAATAGCTCTGAATTTATATTCTCATGATCCTGTGTCTAGGTTTGAGTTGAAGTAGGTGGTCCACAAGGTTCCCTAGTGAAGATTCTTTGATTTGGTGCATTTTCTCCATTCTGGTCTTTAATTCTACATTTTCCTCTGAGTGAGAGCACCATTATAGGCACACCAAGTTATCTGCTGCCCACATTTTCATATTGGCACTAAAGTCTATTAGGATTTAAAGAAATTTAATGTTATGAGACAAGTGAGAGAAGGAATTTAATTTAGTGAATAGGAAAAAAAAGTAATCAAATCTGGGCTTGTGGACATTGAAGAGCTATCCAAATTGTAGATTATTTTCATTCTCCAACCCTTTCTCATTACAAACCAATTAACTCTGGCCCCTGATTTTCAAGAATAAGAGTGTTTGAAGACAATTCCGTCTTCAAGATTTGGCTATTGGGGTTTGGCTTTTCCAAGGCAAGTTGCATAACTAGGCAAGGACACTTGGGGATTTTTCCCATGGGCTGAAATTTGGAGGGTACTGATAGCATTTTCTATGCTTTTTAAACAGCTCAGAAACAACTTACTTTAGCACCTACTTAGCAAGAATGATGACAAAATTGGAAGCCACCAGATGATGAAGCCTTCCAATCCTAGGTGACTCCATCCCAGGTGAATGTCCTGATTCCAAGAGAACTGTCATAGCATGCTCTGAGGTCTATGTATTCCCCAGCATTAAAGAATTTTTCTTTAAAAAAGATGATATGGGTGGGGAGGGAGAAGGATACTTTTCTTTTAAGGTTTGTCTGTAGTACCAAAAAAATGTTCATTATTGCTTTATCCAAGTCCATTCAAATGGATCGGACCTCAAGGACACCTGCTTCCAAATACTGATGTGCTATTTGTTTCCCCCTACCTCCTTCCAAACAGCTGGGAGGGAGCTGAGGAGTATAATTGAAGGGTTTAGAAATGGTTTTTGTCCTCTGTTTTTCAGCTACATCAGGTTTCCTGGGGGCTCATTTGAAGGTATTGTGTCCAATCAATACCATCTCCTCCAAAGCCGTTGCAAGATTTAGAAAATGCTTCTCATGCCTTTGTTTCTAAATTCTGAGCTGCCTGTGAAACACACAAGCCCAGCTCGATTCATCCTCCATGTGACTGCCATTGTCCCCGTGAGCAGCTGTGGATTCCACATCTCCCCCCTTAGTCATCCCCTCCACCAAGTCCTGCTAGCCTTGGCTTCCAGAGTGAGGATAGATAGAAGATTGTCTTTAGCAGGCAAGAAGGAAACATGAAAGAATAAGGTCACTGGGTTAACCAGAGGTCTCTTCCTACTTTACCCAAGGAGTCAAAGGCAGGTGCAATTATTTCTGAACCTGTGCATCCTGAAAAGACAAATTAGGTTGTCAAGGGATATGGATTCTGCCCTCAGCCTGCTTTGTGACCTTGAACAAGTTTCTTATTTCACTGGGTCTTGGTTCAGGGATAGCTTTGTAACAGGCTGTTGTCTTTATTCCATGATTTAAGGCAGATCAGAAAGACTTCTGACCCTAAATATTTTCCATAATAGTAAATAGCAATGCCTGAAATTTCACCCATTTCTTTGAGTCTCTTCAATCCATCCATCAGCCAATCAACATTTACTAAATATCTGCTGTCATTCATTGTGCTAGGTGCTATTGGTACAGAGACAAAAATAAGAATTTACCTGCCTTCAATAGGAAAAAAGCAACAAATGAACAGATAAATACATTTAAATAAATGCAAAGTAGTTTGAAGGCACATTCACAACCTGGGAAGGGGCTTTCTGTAGGAAGTGATGCTTGTGCTGAGCCTTGATAGGAGCTGGAGGTGGAAGGAGGCAGAGGGAAGAATATAGAACAGCCTGTATAAAGGAATGGAGATGAGAGAAAGAATACCATGTGTAAGAAGCAGCCAAGAAAGCTGGCTGTATCAAGTGAACAAAGAAGTAATGTGCACCACCCTGGAAAGAGGTTGCAGTCAGATTGGGAAGGGTTTTAAAGGACAAGTAGAGGAGTTTGAATTTTATTCAAGAGGCAAGAGGGAGCCACAAGTATAATTGAGCAGAGGAGTGATATGAGTCCTTTTCTTGGCAATGGAAAATAGAATAATAAACCATTTAAGTACTTACTTCTTGGACAAATACTATGCTAAGCCCTAGGGATACAAATCAGAAAACAAGATAGTTTCTGCTCTCAGATCTTATGTTCTATTTGGAGCATTCACCTGAAAGACAGACACAGTGGTCCTTAATGATTAGAGGCAGGGCTAAAGGGAAAGAAAGATAGGAAGGTCAGATGGAAAGAGCTGATGAGCTTGTAGGATCAAGCTAAAAGGTAGATGAGAAAGCTCAGTGGTCCACTATCTTGCGATAAGGGCTATGGTTGATGATTCCTTCCTCCTCCGAGTGTGGTGAGCATCTATATCCCTGCTTTAAAAAAGATGCAGGGGGTTCAAGGGTCAAAGTAGAGTGAGGATCCAGGTGACAATTAATTGTGAATGGGAAATGAGAGACAGGGGAATAGTCAGACTGGATCTTAGTTTGGGAATCTAAGGGTCAAATAGAATGATAAGTTCCCTGAATAAATTAGGAATTTGGAAGGAAGAATGAATTTGAGGAGAAAGATAATGAGTTCTGTTTTGGACATGTTGAATTTGAGATACTTTATGGTGCCTGTAGGTGGAGATGTCTAGCTTGTAAGTGGAGATGATGGACTAAGTCCCAATAGTGAGAGGAGACTGGAATACAGATCTGGGACTCACTAAAGAGTCATAATGATGATGATGATGATGATAATGATGATAGCTAACATTTACATAGCAAAGTTCAAAGTATGAACAGTGCTTAATAAATACAATCTTATTTGAGCTTTATAATAACTTGGTGAAGTAGGGGCTTTTATTATCCCCATTTAAGCTGAAATTGGAAGACTTGGTCAGGATCATACAGCAAGCAAAGTCAGGATTTGAACTGACTTCCTGTTTCCAACACCAGGACTCTATGATTCTATCTAGCTACCTCTAATGATAGCTGAATCCATGAGAACTAATGAAGTGTGTGTGTGTGTGTGTGTGTGTGTGTGTGTGTAAGAGAGAGAGAGAGAGAGAGAGAGAGAGAGAGAGAGAGAGAGAGAGAGAGAGAGAGAGAGAGAGAGAGAGAGAAAGAGAGAGAGAGAGACAGAGAGAGACAGAGAGAGAGTTAGAAAGAATTTTACAAACCTTGAAGAGTTATAGAAATATGAACGATGGTAGCAATGACAATAGTTATTATCATTATTATTGCTTCATAGCAGGTTTGTACACTGAGTAGGAAGTTTGATGAGTTTGTACTCTGGAGCTTCTCTTGGCTCTAAAATTCTAAGATGCTTTGATATTATGAGATAGTCTTCCATAAACTCTGGTTTCTCAGTGATAAATCACATCCAAGAAGTGGTCCAAGAAGGATGATGGATGGATGGTATAGAACACTCAGCTGCAGATGCAACTTGATGAGGAATCTCTTCTTAATCTTTCGTTCCGATCAGTAACATAATTGCTAGTCCAAAACCAAGCCATACTGCATGGTCCCGCAATAAATCCAGTATGCTGGCACTCTTTTATCCTGCCAAGAAAGAGTGCTTGAAGAGATAAATTAGATCATCTGACATGATATAATTTTAACATCCTGTGATGTTTCTTCTATTGAGATGAAGGAAGGACCACCAACTCCTGCACACTCTGAAACCAACTTATGCTTTAAACAGTCTATTTTCCAGAAAATTAAAATAAAAAATATTCAAATCAAATTGGCTCTCTCCCACTCTCCCTAATAGTAGATATATCTCCAAAGCTTGTTGTATGGAGGCTTGACAAACTCTTGAAAATGGAAACAAGGACCAGACCTTGTTTTTCAATGCAGTTATGGCCAACAGTCTAATGAATGACTTGAAAAAAGTCTCTGGTGGTATGCACCAGGGATCTACCCTTGGCCCTTATGACTTGGATGGTGCACAGGGTGAAGTGCTAAACTTAGAGTCAGGAAGACTTGGATTCAAATCTAGCTCAAATAATTTTTAGCTACATCACACATTGTCAAGTTACTTTACTTTTCTGAGACTCAGCTTACTCATATGTAAAATTGAAATAATAAAATTTATATTGCCTGTTTCAAACATTTGATATGATCATGGGTGGGGGGAAGTGCCATGTAAAAATAAATTATTACTGTGCTTACCAACTTTCTTTTTATTATTAAAGCCTTTTATTTTCAAAACATATGCATAGATAATTTTTTAACATTGACCTTTGCAAAATCCTGTGTTCCAAATTTTCCCCTTCTTCCTCTACCCCTTCCCCTAGATGGCAAGTTATCCAAAATATGTTAAATATGTTAAAAATATATATTAAATCCAATATATGTATACATATGCTTAACAACTTTCAGATGACTTGAATTGGGAGGAACACTTGGCACATAAAATGAGAGAATAAGAATCCAAAAAGGCCTTGAAAATTTTAAATGATTGGTTTGTATATTTTCCCCACAGTGATTTCACTGGTCTGGGGAAAGAACCATTCTTGACCAATTCATACCGGCACCAGTCCTCCACTCTTTAGTCTTTTTTTTGGGCACCAAGAGATGAATGAAAAGTCACAAAGATATTATATTTACACAGCAGAGCTTGACTTTGGCTTTTTCTGTCTCAGAGATCAGTGCTTTATCCATCCGCGCTGTGTAACATTTCATTAGGTTGGAATTCAGGGATATACTGGTAAAATGTTCAACAACAAGCTTTCCCCTCCAAAAAAGGTACACAGGACATATTTTGTAGTTTTAACCTATATTATTAATATCTTCTCTCTCACTTTCATAAGTCTAGACAGTTAACAATGAATAACAATAAATTTTTGATTAATAGTTTGAATTTGAATGCTCATACTGAAAATACAACATTTGGTTCTTGGCAGTGTGTTCAAGTGGCCTCCAACACAGCTCTGGGCCAGATACAAGGTCACTGAATCATTCAGATGTCATCTCGTTTAACCCTTTCATTTTGCAGATGAATAAACTGAATCCCACTGAGGTTGAGACATTTGTCCAATGGGTAGAAAATGTCAGAGGTAGGATTTGAACCCAAGTTCTGATTCCCAAGTGAGGATGCTTTTCACTAAGCCACATGATATCTTAACTGTGGGTTCAAAACATCAAAGACAGATAATGGAATGATTAGACACCAATTCTTATGAAAAAAAAAAGAAGATCTAGGAGTTCTAGACTCAGTATGAGTTAAAAGCTGGATATTATAGCCCCAACAATGAATTCCGTCCTAGACTGTGTTAAGAAAGCTTTCTGCACAATGCCTGTGACTAGGGAGATCTGCTCTGGTATAAACAAAACAAAACAACTACAAAAACCGCATCTAAAATATGTTCAGTTCTGAATGCCACATTTTAGCAAGGATCCCCCTAAGCTGCCAGCCCAGAAGACAGCAGACAAGATTGTTAAAAGCTTAGCTCCTGAATTGGCCCTCACCTCCAATTTTGACTACAGACTGGATCTAATTCTAGCCACAAACTGCTCTAATCTTGGTCACCTTCTCATAAGTGTTTGCCATTGGCCAAAAATGGGACCGAGCAAGTGGACGGCTCAGGGTAGCCCAGGCAGATGGTTAAAATGATGATTTCAGCATCAGAGTGGGTCTGTTGCATTCTTATTGTAACATAACCCAGTTTCTCATTCTTCTGTAATATTTTTGATTCTTATCCATTGCTCCAATTTGGACGGGACAAGGTATACAGCCTTGGGTCTCATTTGACTCAGGCTGTTATAGGGAAGCCAATTAAAGAAGATACTCTAGACCAATAGTGTCAAATTAAAACAGAAACAGGGCCCTAAACCATACTTGAGGATTTTTCTAGATGGCCTATTGACATGAAAACAATATTTTAACATTATCTATGTTTTATTGTATTTTTATTTATTTTCCTTCATATTTGTTAATTACATTTTAATCTGGCTCTGACCACATTCATGCATGTTACTAATAATAATAGATATCATTTATATAGAGCCCATGATGTGACAGATTCTGTGCTAAGCACTTTACAAATATTACCTCATTTTATCCTCAAAACCACCATGGGACATAAGTGCTATTGTTATCCCCATTTTACAGATGAGAAAACTGAGGCAAACAGAGGTTAGTGATTTGCCTGGAGTTACTCAGCTAGTTAAGTGTCTGAGGTTGGATTTGAATTCAGTTCTATCCTGACTTCATGTCTAGGCACCCTATCTATGATGCCATCATCTCTGCTCTAGACTATTTTCTCCAATCATCTTGATCTATATCTGGCCACTGGATCCAGATGTCTCTGAAGGGGAAAGTGAGGTAGGGGACCTTGCACAGTCCTTCCTCCCTCCAATCCAACTCACTCACATGTCACGTTATCACTTTCTGGATGTCATGGTCCTTTTTGAGAAAAGACAAACAATAGCAAAAAGACCATTCTCTAATATCCTCAAAGAATAATTTGTCTGTAACATATCAATTAATTAATATTTATTATGTACCGACTATGTGTCAGGCACTGACCTAGGCATAAAGAAAAACAAAAAGAAAATTGGTTCCTGCCCTCTAGGAACTCACAAGTCCAACTAAATGCTTATAGCCATACTATATTACCTTTATAACTTCACTTATGCTGATCCTCCTGCCTAGAACATTTTCCCTTCTATACCCATGTCTACCTGATGGAATCTTTTAAGATATAGCACAAATGTTATTTCTTTCATGAAATATTCCTTGGGCTTTTTCCCCATTCCAAACCAGAAGAACCTCTTCCCCTTTTAGCTTCCATTTATGTATCGTCTTCCCTATTAGAATGTAACCTCCTTGAGGGCAGGAACTGACTGGTTTTTATATTTCCATTGCTTACCATAGTACCTGCCACACAGTAGTAAATGCTTAATAAATGCTTATTGCTTTCTTTGAAAAAGATGTAGTTGGAGTTATGCTATTTTCTAAATTTTTAGATCTATATTATCTAGCAGATGGGAAATCACAGAGTTTTTAAAGGACTTTCAACTTAGAATCTGGAAGATCAAAGAAATCTTTTTGAAGTATTACCTGCCAATGAAGAATCACAGCAAGTCAAGAACTATCAGAGACCTTAGTCCTCAGCTTTCCAATTTCTGTATTTCATATTATTATTTTAAAGTTTTATTGAGGCCTTTCTCCTTCTCCTTCTCTATTTTATGAAATCAATATTGTTGGGGTTTGTTGTTATTATTGTTGAGATGAGTACAAAAGTGAACATCTGAGGCTGGATTTGAACTCAAGTTCTCCTGACTCACCTAGATATCTATGCCTGATACCTATTTTTTCAATATTACAAGCATTTTGGGGGGAAACTCTTCCTATCTCCTATCCCTACCTCCAATTAATCTTTCCTTATAACAAAAAAGAGTTAAAACCAATTGATCCAGAGACTATGACTGATACCATATCCAACATTCTGCACCAAAGGCCATTCACTTTTCCAAAGGAAGGACGCACATTTCCTCATCTCTTCTTCTCTAGGCTCCAAATTAGTTATGATAATCACATAGCTACTGTACTTGATGACATACAATACCTTCTACCCATAAAATTGTATCCCACCTCTGAAGAAAATAGGTTGGTATATTATGGCATCTCTTTTTTAGGATCAAAAATGCTCACTCAGTTTCAAAGTGTTTGTTTTTATTTTATTGTTCTATACATTTACATTAAGGTTAACATGTGTACATACAGTTAATCCTCATTATTATACATTTAATTTTCACAACTTCATGCAATTTTATTACTAGCCTCATGTTCACTTTTATATTGGTAACCATGCATACTAATAGTCATATGTATTAGGAAAAAAAATTAAAAAACACAATATGTGCAAGTTTGTAGAGTGGCTGATATCCTACTACATGTTTCACTGGTCTTATTAATCTTACTTTGTAAAGCTCTTCCTGGGCATTTGTTGCATATTTTCACTGCTTTTAAAACTCAAGTTGTAATGCAATTACAATCCCAAAGCCTAGTGTAACTCCTTAGGACTCTAAACTCAAGTGTACAAAGTCAGCAACGCGGCTTAATAAAAAATATAGGTGTTAGAGAAACTTTAGGCTAGAATGTCTGCAGCTACTGCTGGCCAGGGGTTTGATGTTAATCAATCCATGATTTATCATGCTACCCCACAAGGAGGAAAGGTACTTACTTCCTTTATGGGTTTCAACGCCATCTACCAGTCATGAAAGGTAGAGTGTTGAAAGGGATGTTGAGGTCACAACATTCTCAACATCTTCCAACATCAGAGACTACAGTCCCAGCAACCTTTCTCTTGGTTTTCAGAGGCTGAACAAAGTAGAGAAGTTTATATCAGAATAGTATAGAGTACAATGTCCTTATATCACCATCTGACACAAGATTCAGGTTAAAAAATGTTTTAGCTTTAAAATTTTTATTTGCTTACAACATTTATGGTAGTGTAAATTCTTGTGTTATAACAAGTGGATATTTTCTGAAATCAATGTTATTGGGGTTTGCTGTTATTATTTTTGAAATGAGTACAAAAGATCACAGAATTCTAGGAGATTGCTAATGAGAAAAATGTTTTGCATGTTACCAATTTTATTTTGTGTACTGCATTTTATGGGTTACTTCATGGTTATTGTTAGAAAAAAATGTATATTATCAGAATCCATACTTTGTTATAAAGAATTGTATATAAAAATGAACTTTTCAACAATCTTTAGCTAAAGATTATAGTTTTGCTAGTAATGGGAATCTAACTTCCTATTTTCTATAGGTTCACTGTATCAACCTTTGTGCTTTTGATCTATGTGCCATTTTATAGGAATGTTATCCCTATGAAAGTTGAAGATGTAAATACACACATATGTATGTATATATATGTGTGTAGGTGTGTGTGTGTGTGTGTGTGTATGTGTGTGTATAAGTTAGCCTAAACAAGAAAAATTTTTTTCTCATTTCTGCTGACTTCAGCCTATATCTGTTCATGGAATTCTTTCTTTTCTAAGTTCTTCATTTTTTTTTTTCAGTTTTTATACTGCCATAATATTCCATCACATGCATGTGTGGCTACTTGAGTGCTTAGTATCAGGAAGAGCTGAGTTGGAATTTTATCTGTTATTTATTAGCTGTGTGGCTCTAGGCAAGTTACTTAATCTTCCTGTGCCTCAGTTTCCTTATCTATAAAATGGGGATGATCATAACACCTCACAGATGGTTATGAGGACGAAATGGGTGTTTTGCAAATATTAAAGCATTATATAAATGCTAGCTCTTCTACTTTTTTACTTTTCTCTTTCTCTTCTTTCTTTTGCTTCTCCCCCTCCTAATCATCACCATCATTAACAAGAACCAAAATTTATTCAGCAATTGATTCTTATTTTCCAATTCCTTTTTACAACAAATAAAAACATCACTAATATTTTGGTATGTCAATGGAACCTTTTCTTTCTTTGATCTCTTTGGGGTAATGAAGAGACAGAAAGTGAGCTGTCCAAGGTTACATTGCTAATAAAGATGGAACTAGATCTAAAGTCCAGGCTGGGGCTTCTGATTTCACATCAAGAAGACTTGTCATAGTGCCATAGTTTCTGTTTCAGAGAATAGACCAGATTGATGTTAAAAAAGGCAGAAGAAGAAAGATTAGGAGGAGCTTGCCTTGCATTTCGTTGGGGCTGAGGGAATCAATAATTTCATAATTTAAGGACTTCTGAGGGGACTGCCTCAACTTACTAGCTCTGGACCTTTTAAATAATTTCAAAGGCAACAGGCTGCTTTTCCCAAGACTTCATTGTCTGTTTGATGGCATCTAGAAAAAAAACACTCCCATTGACAAGAATTCCTTCAAAACTCTCCGCAAATGATCATCTAATCTCCAGTTGAAGGACTTTAATGGTGAGGGGCAGCCAGAGTGCTTATTCTCTCCCAATACAATCCTATTTAACTTTTGGACACTTTTAACTTTTAGGAATTTTCCCTCACGTTGAGCCATTTCTTAATTTTCATGTATTTTTCCTTATTTTGCCCTCTGAGACCAAAGTTAATTCTTTCTCTACCTAACAGTACTTCATTCCCTTGAAGACAGAAATCACATCATTCAATCTTTTTCATTCAGTACTACCAGTTTTTTTTCCAACCATTCCCAGTGTAACATAGTCTTCAGTCCTCCCGTTATCTTTCTCATTGTCCTCTGGGATCTATTAATTTTTCAAGAGCCTTTTGAAGGTGTGACACCCAGTACCAAAGAATCTCAGATCAAAGCTAAGGTTCTTTTCACTATATGAAACTCTTCATCATCACAATGAACAAAATATTGTATGATCCTCTGTCTTCTTAAAGGTGTGAAATTCTCCTTTTGTGCTTCGACAAGCATTTACTCAACTGTACTCTCTCGCAGAAGGCCTTTCCCAGTCCTTCCACTTTACTAATACCTTCCCTTCTCAGATCACCTCCATCCTCTCTGTGTATTTCTTGTATGCTACTGTTATTCAATCATTTTTGTCATGTCTGACTCTCTGTGACCCCATTTGAGGTTTTCTTGGCAGAGATAATGGAGTGGTTTGCCATTTCCTTCTCCAGCTCATTTTATAGATGAGAAAACTGGACAAACAGGGTTAAGTGACTTGCTAGAGTCACAAACTAGTAAGTAACTGAGGCCAGATCTGAACTCAGGAAGATGAATCTTCCAGACTTCAGGCCTGGCTCTCTATCCATTGTATCACCTAGCAGCCCCAGTTATTCTTAAGAACATAGATTTAGAGTAAGAAGGGATCTTAGCACCCACCCTTTTTTGCATATGAGTAAACTAAGGCCCAGGGAAATTAAATGAGCAGCAGAGAATTGAACAGCTAGCTCTGAGGCCAGATTGTCATCCAGGTCCTCCTGGTTTCCAATCCAGAGACCTTTAATCATTCTGGTTCTTGCTCCTATTAATAATACATGAGATATCTAAGCTGGAGAAGAAAAGGCTTAGAGGGCATAGGATATATTTCTTTAAGTATTTGAAGGACTATTTATTTCTTCATGAGAAGAAAGGCCTTACTGGGAAAAATCCTGATGATGGGAAAGAATGAAGGAAAAAGGAAAAAAAAAGGATGACGGGATGAGATGGATAGATGGTATCATAGTAACATTGAACATGAACTTGGACAGACATTGAGAAATGGTGGAGGTTAGAAGAGTCTGTTGTGTAATGATCCATGGGGTAACAAAAAGTGGGATTTGACCGAATCAATGAAAAACAAATGCATCAAAGAGAGTTTATTTTGGATTCAGAGGCTAGAATCGAATGCAATGATGGAAGCAGTAAATTCAGGCTTAATGTCCGGAAAAATCTTACTAACAATTAGAACTGTCCCAAAGTGGAACTGGTTACCTTTGGAGGAGATGGCTTCCTTCTCCCACAGGGCTTCAAGAAAACATTAGATGGCCACTTTGGGGGAATGTTGCACAGACTGCTTTTTTGGTGGTCCCATGTATGCTCCATGGCCCATTCCAGCTCTGACACTCTGAGACTATATATATATATATATATATATATATATATATATATAACCCCTACCATAACTCTGCAAACCATATGAACTGAATTTATGTAGAATGAGGTAATCAGAACCAGGAAAACTATGCATAATGACTACAGTCATGCAACTACAATAATGATCTAACTGAATCTGAAGGCTGTGTAATTAGAATAATTAACATTCGCCCCAAAGGGAAAGTGCACTTCCCTCCTTTGTAGAGATGGGGAGTGTAGAGTACTGAACATATCAGACTGGATTAGCATGGCCATTTTGTCTTACTAAGTGCCTTACATTGTGTTACCAAATTGAATCCTCACAACAAACCTGGGATACAGCTGCTTTGATTATCCCTATTTTATAGCTGAAAAAACTGAAATAGAGATCAAGTGACTTGCCCAAAATCACAAAATTAGTGAGTATTTGAGGCAAGATTTGCACTCAGATCTTCCTCACTTCAAGTTCAGCTCTCTACCCACTATACCACCAAGCTGCCTATTGTTGAAGTATCTGCTTGTTTAGCTGAACAGCTTTCCCTGTCCCCCTTTCCTCTCTTTTTAATTCTTTGTAACAGAGTATGGTTCTCTGGGGAAGGGAAAGATATATTTGGAAATAAAGAAGATGTAAAAAAACCAAAGATATTTTAAAAATTATTTTTAAAAGAGAGCCTAGAGAAAGCAATGCTTAGCCTGAGGGAATGGAGATATAACAGAGAGGGAGAGAGAGGAGATTTCATCACTGGAATAGATTTTATCCTTGCCTCCAGTGGGAGAGAATCACAAGTTCTCTGAGGTTCCAATACATGTGTGTGCATGCACGTTCATGTATGTACTGTACATGTACACACACATGCATGCACATATGCATAGATGGTGCTATATGTGTCCATGCATATGTATTTACACATGCACATGTATACAAATGTATAGTGTCACATAGGTTGATATACATATATTTCTATGAATTCATGTGTATGTTAATATACATGTATGTATTTATACACACATAGTGTCACATGGGTTTAAACATTTAAGTCCATATGTTTGTTTGCATCCATATATTTATATGTACATGCATATGCATGCATGAGGCTACATATGCACTTACATGTATATGTATATGTATCGATAATCCACATATCGGTTTACATGTATACCATGCCATATGTTTATGTGTGTTTATGTACATATTAATATGTGTATAATGCCATGGATGTTTACAGTGCATGTATATGAATATACACATCTATATTGTGCTATATGTAGCACATATGTATTTAGACATTTATGTTTATGTGTATGCATGTAGATGCATGTGTACATATTGATATGTGTGTATATATGATCAAGATGAAGTATTTTGTATTCAGTATATACTTATACACCTATAGAACACTATATAATATAAATATACAAATCACTTGTACATACAAACACACAACATATATGGTTATATGTACACATAGAAATACATATTGCACACCTACATATATACATACACACACATACACATACATTAAACCTATTAGTCAAAGGCACCACCAGTCTCCCAATGAACTAGACATCACGAGTCACCTTTGATTTCTTAGTCTTACTCCCCAGAGAAAATCCATTGCCAGGTTCTGCTGCTTTACCCTTCATAATACTTTCCCTCACCTGTGTTCTGGCTTTCCTAGCTTCCTCCAGGTCCCATTTAATACCTCAGTTGTGATAAGAAGTTTCTCCTTCTGGTATCTTCTCTCAATTACGTCCAATTTGTCCTGTCTGATTCTATTTGTACATAGTTGTCTCCATGTCATCTCCGTGATCAGATTGTAAACTCCTTGAGGGCAGGGACCGTTCTTGCTTTTCTGCCTGGCACACAGTTAAATGCTTGTTGATTTGACTGTAAATGGGGGAAATGTCCCTTTGCTGCTTTCATTGAATGACTGTTATGAGGATCAGATGGAATTATGAATAAAGGCAAAGTGTTTGAAAAAGGGGAAATTCTTAAGGGGACACGAGATTTTTCAACAACATTTTATTGCTTCATTTCAGGGGCTTCCTGAGTTATTCTCCACCTAGGACAGATTTCATTCCAAAGAGACCCGAGGGATGGTCCGCGTTCTCTGCTAGGCTGAGTCACAGCTGTGCTGAAGGCTTCTTTTTCATAAATGGGTCGCCAGCAGGAGCTGAGGAATCTTGTATCGAACACAGATTTTGCTGCAATGAAACTGTGGGTTTAGATGGGATTAAAAATGACATCTTGTGCAGATCTTGGCCCAGCATCCCGTTTTGTGAGTTCTCTCCCCAATTTCCTGAGATTTATAGGAAATCCTGGCTTTGAGACACTTTGGAGATTCCATTCAGAGTCACTTTGTCAAACAAGGCTACCTGTTGGTGTTGGAAAGGCCCCAGATGATATAGAAAGAAGTTTGAGTTGATGGGAATAGCAAAGGCAACTAACAGACAAGTGTTTGGTTAAAAGCATTTGAAACAAGTGGTTAACATTTGGATGGGGTAACATTGTTTGCCCAGAGTCACGAAGCTGGTAAATGGCACAAGAATTTGAACCCAAGTTTCTCTGACTCCAAATGCAGCCAATATATCAGAGATCTGTAGTGAAGACAGTACTGTACTTGGATGACCCAAGTTCAAATCCCTCTAAATCTCAATTTCCTTACCTGAAAATGAGAAAGTGGGACAATATATATATATATATATATATATATATATATATATATATATATATATACACACACACAATCAATCAGAAAGCATTTAAAAAAAACTACTACATGCAAAGTACTGGGGATACAAGGGAAAAAATGAATTAATGTCTACTCTCAAGGAACTTGCATTGAATTTGGAGGGACAGTCTATATGTGTGTGTATACAAAATAGACACAAGGTAATTTTAAGCAGGGCATTAATTACTGGAGACATCAGGAAAGGTTTCATGTAGAAGATGAGTTTTAAAAAAAGAATTACCTGAGGTGAAAGGAGTGTATTCCAAGCAGAGGGGGACAACCAATGAAAAAGCACAAAGATGGGAGATTGGATAGAAAGAAGGCTTGAGAAATTAGACTTCAGAGTGTGGGAAGGGGTTGTTGGTAGTGGTCATTGTTTCAGTTATGTTCAATTCCTCATGACTCGATTTGGGATTTTCTTAGCTGAGATCTTGTAGTAGTTGTCATTTACTTCCCCAGTTCATTTTACAGATGAGAAAACTGAGGTAAACAGCATTAAATGACTTTCCCAGGGTCATTCAGCCAAGAAGTACCTGGGCCTGGTCAAGTCTTCCTGACTCCAGGCTCAGCTCTCTATCCACTTGTACCACCCAGCTATCTAAGCGGGAAGGAAAGTAATATTTAATGAACTTAGTAATGTAGTTTGGATCCAAAGTTGTGAAAGACTTTAAAGGCCAAACAAAGGAATTTCCACTTAATCCTAAAGTCCATAGGGAGCCACAAGAGGTTATTGAGCAAGAGAGTGACATGATCAGATCTCCCTTTTAGGAAGATCACTCTGGCAACTGTGTGTATGCAGAGGGAAGAGACTTGAGGTAGTAAGATAAGTAGGAGTTTATTGTTATGCTCCAGGTGAGAAATAATGAGATCTTTTACTGGATTGGGTGCTTGATAATTAAAAGAGAAGAAAGTGGAATGGTATGAGATGAGGAGAGGAGAAGAGGAAACTCTGGGTGAATAGCCTCAATATTTTCAGTGAGTTTGCAGTTGTAGGGAGCTCCCTGTAAGTTCGACCAAAGTCATAACTTTGGTAATCTATGATTACCAAATCTTATTATCAGAAGTTCAGAGAAATCACGGGACTGACTAGGGGTAACACAGTAAACCCCAAAGATAGGATTTGAATCTCAGTCTTCCTGACTCCAAACCCAGTACTGTATCCATTACACATATTGTCTCTATTACACTATTTTGTCTAGCAGAAAACAACCTTTCTACCCATTCCCCCCAGTATTTCCATGGTAGCTCATATAGTGAGTTTCCCATCCTTGGACATCTTAAGCCAAGGCTGGATGACCACCTTTGGGGAGGTAATCCAAGGAAGGCTCACTTCTAACTACAGGTCCTCTGAAGACTCTTCCAGCCTGTGACTTTGGGGTCTTTCTGGAGATGCTGTGGACAAGCTTGGCTCTGATTGTCCCAGTGTGTTATGAATTGGTGCAGCCCTCTACCCGGCAGCCTCTGAAACTTCACTGACGACGAGATTGCGTCTTAATGGAATGCAGAGGCAGCTCCATTCTAGCCTCCCTATCATTATTCTGTGCTAGGTTTGAAATAAAATAAAACACAAAATTACCCAACATTAACTCATCTGCAGTAATGAAATCCTTCCCTATTTGCAACATTCCAGGGTTTTACAAAAATTTACTGTACACAGCAGCCTTGCTTTTTAGTTAGGGTGCATGCACAGGATGAAAACAAGTCATATGCATGTTAATTGAATAGTAATTCTAATGGATTCAGAAATGTGATTATATTTATAATTGAATACGTAAATTAACTTCTTTCCAGAATTAAATGCAGTGTTTGTTCAATGTATGAGTGCATACTGGGTGGGTTTTAATTGGCTGACTCTTCTCAACCCTCAATCCAAACTCATCCTCCTACTTCCTGCCGTCTTCATACACACCATGTCTCCTGGTCTCTGGCCATCATTCTCATCTCTTTGCCATTGACATTTTCGGTTCTGTTCCTAGGTATTTTAGATCTAAAAGAGGAAGTTTTACCTTATCTTGGTGAGCATTAAATCTTTTTCATGTACTGTTCATTGCCCCCTCTCCCTTACCAACAGCTTCCCAACTACTTTTTCTGCATTGTTTCCCCTCATTAAAATGTAAGCTCCTTGAAGTCAGGGACTGTCATTAGTGCTTGTTTTTATATTTCCAGCACTTAGAATAGTGCCTGGAATATATTAAGCACTTAATAAATGTTTTCTCTCTCTCTGTCTTTCTCTGTGTATCTCTCTGTCTCTGTCTTTCTGTCTCTGTTTCTGTCTCTCTTTCTCTCTCTGACTCTGTCTCTCTATCTCTATCTCTGTTTCTGTTTCTGTCCCTCTCCCTCCCTCCCTCTCTATCTATTTATGTACCTATATAATTTGTATGTATGCCTGTATAATTATCTATCTTGTCTCTCTGTCTATCCATCTATATCTATATTTGTCTGTGTGCCTATCAGTAAATCTACTCTCATCTCCATTTTGTATTTATATGGGTGAAAGAGCTGGCCCTGATTGAGAATATTTCAAAATTCCTCTTTTCTTCCTCCCTCCCTCTTTCACTCCCTCCCTCCCTCTCTCCTTTTCTTTCTTTCTTTCTTTCTTTCTTTCTTTCTTTCTTTCTTTCTTTCTTTCTTTCTTTCTTTCTTTCTTTCTTTCTTCCTTCCTTCCTTCCTTCTTTCCTTCCTTTCTTTTTCTTCCTTTCTTTCTTCCTTTCTTTCTCTTTCTTTCTTTCTTTTTTTTTCTTTCTTTCTTTCTTTCTTCTCTTCTCTTCTCTTCTCTTCTCTTCTCTTCTCTTCTCTTCTCTTCTCTTCTCTTCTCTTCTCTTCCCTCTCTCCCTCCCTTCCTCCTTCCCTCCCTTCCTTCCTTCCTTCCTTCCTTCCTTCCTTCCTTCCTTCCTTCCTTTCTTCCTTCCTTCCTTCCTGGAATAGTGGATGGAGATTCAGTCCCAGAGTAAGGAAGATTCTTTTTCATGATCCAGCCTCAGACATTTAGTAGCTATGTGAGCTTGAGCTTGGGCAAATCACTTAACCTTCTTTGCTTTCAGTTTCATCATTTATCAAATGAGGTAAAGAAGGACATTTCAAACCTCCACTCCAGTATCTTTGTTAAGAAAATCTCAAATGGGGTCATAGAGAGTTGGGCACAACTGACAGTGACTGAACAACAATAAAAAGGAATTTAAGCTAGAGAGCATCAAGCCTGTATAAAAATCATATGAACAAGATAATCAATAAAGAAAAAAATTAACTTAGGGCCAAGGAACTGAAATCCAGAGCAATGAAGTGTCTTATTCAGACAGGGAAGTTCAGTGTGGAGAGTTAGAAATAGAGGTTATATGCCCTTGGAAGGGCCAGAAAGGTAGAACAGCACCTTGGATAGCACCTTCCTGGAAAACTCACAAGTTTGATTTCTCTAATCAAGGCAAGCAGTGGATGACAGACCTAGGGTTATCAGAATAGCTGAACTGCAGGAAGGGAGGGAAAGTGTCCCTGGAGCTCAGTCAGGGAACATGGGCAGCTAGAAACTGCTAGCCACAGTAGAGATTCCCAGGAGTTTACTTAGAGGGTAGGGGGATGATTAGAAACTGCTAGTCAGAACAGGATAGGCGTCCCAATGTTTTCCAGGGATTGAGAAGAGCATCCAGAGAAGGGCAGTGAAGATAGTGAAAGGCCTCAAGATCACCCCATCTGAAAATTTATGTGAAAGAACAGGAAATGGTTGGGCTGAAGAAGAGTAAATGCAAGGACGACATGAACAAGTAATTGAAAAGCTCTCGTGTACAGGAGGGATTAAGCTTGTTCTTTCTAGCTCCAGAGAGCAGAACAAGGAGGAACGGGTGGAAGGTACAGAGGCCAATTCAGGCTTGATATCAGGAAAACCTTCTAACAGTGAGAACGATCCAAACATGGAACGGGCTGCTTTGTGAACCACTGGGTTTGACCCCATTGGGCATCGTAAGAGAAGAGTTGAATGGGTGCTGGTAATGCTGTAAAAATAATTCTTGGGCAAAGTGAGAGCTGGGCTAGGGGACCTCTGAAGACTTCCCACTCTGAGACTTGTTTGCTCTGAGTGATTCAGTGCTTTCCCCAAGGGATCAGAGAGCAGCAGAGAATCCAGGAGCAACTAGCTGAACATGTTGTCACCTGGGTAGGCAGTAGTAACCCAGGGCATGGCCCAAGGCTAGCTGCCTGCAGCAATTCCCAGGGCCTGCTCCAAAATAATGATGCTGATCTTAGCATTTTCTGTTTCTATAGTTCTTTAAGGTCTACAAATCCCTTTGCATATGCTCTGAAGAGCTGACATTTATTGAATACAGCCTCTATTTGTGTACAAGTTTGATCTGCCCTGCTCAACTGTAAGCGACGGTAGCTCAACTTAGTGGATAAACCCTTGAACTTGAATTCTGTCTCAGGCAGTGACTAGGAATTTATATCTTTTTTCAACTTTTAGATCAAAGATTATCTTCTACATGAGGCCTTTTCTGATCCCACCCCACCCTCCAGCACTTGTTATTGCTTCACCCTATCTCTAAAATAACTTAAAATATCTCTCTCTCTCTCTCTCTCTCTCTCTCTCTCTCTCTCTCTGTCTCTTTCCTTTCTTCTTTCTCTCTATTCATCATATGTATCCTTTACCTATTCACCCTTCTGTCTGTTTATTTATTTAATTAAGAAAGGTCTGGTATCTGGATCTCCTATTTCATTAGCACAGGGAAGTCCAAGGTAGAGGGTACATCCATGCTATGCTGCCATAGAAAACCATAATAATATGTTCCTCTGGTCTCCTCTTTAGAGGATTCTTAAGTTCCTTCAAGGTTGAACTCACATGCTACCTACTATGAGAAGCCTTTAATATTCTATCCTTAAAATTGGAGCAGCTAGGTGACACAGTGGGTAGACCACTGGGCCTAGAGTCAAAAAGACCCGAGTTCAAATTTGGCATTAGACACTTAATAGCTGTAGGATCCTGGGCAAGTCACGTCACCCTGTTTGCCTCAGTTTCCTCATCTGTAAAATGAGCTTGAGAAAGAAATAGCATACCATGCCAATATCTTTTCCAAGAAAACCTCAAATGGAACCACAAAAAATTGGAGAGAACTAAAAACAACTGAATGATCCACCTAAAATTGCTTTGCATTTACTTGTATATGTTATATAACACATTAATAAAACATTAACTATTTCTTGTTTTTACTTGTCCATATTATGTATTAAACTTATAAATAAATTTATATCATTTATATATTATATTAAGTACACCATAGCTTATATATTATCTAGATACCATGCCTTATCTATTATCTATGTATCCTTCTCTGATAGAATATGTTTTTGGAGGGTAGGACCTTTCACTTCTGTCTTTGTCTAGCTCCCAGTTTAGCACAGTGCCTGGCACATAGTAAGTGCTTATTGAATTGACTTGCAGGCTCTATTACAAGCTAGAGAGATCAGGAACTTTTATGAACTTTTTTTTAAAAGAAATTAATTTATCTCCAAGAGATGGAAGCAGAATGTATTGAATCTCATGTTATCCCTGTGATCTTTTAGTCTATCAGGCCATACAGAAGCCCCAAGATGTGCTGAGAAAAATCAAGCATCTTCCCTCCCCCAAACTTTGTGTAACTCAAAAAGCTGACCTTGTCTTGTTGCCTTCTATATTTGCACTGAGGAGCAAATAAAGTCTAGGAATCTGTTTACACTTTTGGTCACCTGGTTTACTCTTCCTTCTTTCTTTTGTCATCTCAGTCTTAAAAGAGAATTCATTGGATACCAGATTTAGAGTTAGGGCTGGGAAACCTTTGAGGTCTTCCAGTCCAACATCTTCATGTTCTAGATGAAGAAACTAAGAATCTAAGCAGTTGGGACTTGTCCAGATTCACGCAGCTGGTAAATTTCTGAAGATAGGATTAAAATTCTGGTCTGTGCTGACTTGAGGTCCCCCATGCTATGTCCCATGCCATCTTATTCCTTGTGGCAAAGGCAGGATGGACAGTAAGGAAGGGGACAGGAAGCACAGGGACATAGCAGCTACTCCTAGTGTGCCAGCTCTGAATTTCTGTAGTCACTGTTCGTGAGGATTTTTATTCTTCCTTCTTCCTGCAAGTGCCACGTTGTGCCTTCCTCTTGGCCTGAAGCTCACAGATTCCCAGAACCTCAGAGCAGGGAGGGATCTTTGTGTCTTCCTAATCTACTTTGTATTTGAACAAGAAACTCCCCTTTCTCAGACTTAGCAAGTGGTCCTGGGGGCTCTGAAGGCCTCCAGGGAGAATGAGCTCCATCCCTCCCAAGGCCAAACACTCTACTTTGGGACTAAGAGGCAAGGACAGTAACAAGGTCACTTTTTTAAATGTCATCCTTGGTCACAGTCAAGTTGTCAGAGCCATAATGAACTACACCTGAGGAAAACGGAGCTGGGGGTCATGGCAATGGTCGTGTGTGTATGTGAAGATGAAAAGGGCAATTCTATCATGGATATAGATGTGTTGGAAGATCAGTTCTCCAGAAATCCCCAGTCTTCATCTCCAAAGACTCAGGAGAGGGAATTTTCAAAGCAATGGGAGACGTTGGAAGAATGTAGGGTTTGAACTCTGTTCCTTCAGAGGACAATGAAATAAGAAGTAAGTATGGCAGTTGTCTTAATTGGGAAGAAGCCTTCCCCATCCCCTATATCAACACCCTGGGGCAAAGGTCTACTGGTCCCTTGTTAGGTAGAAGTCTGATTCTTTGCACTGCTTCCAGGCTGGGGCTGAGGAGTTGGGGAGTCATTCAGTCTAGACCCACATTTCTCTTTCCTGAACCTGGCATTTTCAAACAGGTTTTGGCCCCTGTCCACCAGTTGTGTGAGCATTCCTATTCTGCCTTTCCCAGCATCTCTAATGGGGTTGCCTGGCTCTCTGCCAGCCCATCACAGTGTTAGCTCATCCTTTTTTCCCCTGAGTGCATCTAAGTTCATGCCGCCACCTCATCAGCACAATGCAGGCAAGCTCATCTCTGGACCTGCTAGAAGGAGCTACAAGTTTGGGCTTTGTGTTTATATTCCCCAGGCTGGTCCGTGACTTTCCTATCTTCTGAATCCCACATCCTTTGTCATCATGACCCTGGCACTTGGGATCTGTGATTAAGCATAAGTGTCAGGCAACCAATGTGAAAATTGGTACTGGGTTCCACCAAAAAGAAAGCAAAGAGAATCTCGTGCTGGTTTAGGAGCTCAGCAAATCCATGTAAGTCCTGTAAGGAAACCACAAATTATATGACCAGGAACTTCCACATTTTTCTTTCTGAGTTCATTTTCAATACAGTAGAATGTGTCTGGGATGGCTTCCTGAGCTGAAGAGTGAGATGACCCTTTATTCCATATAAGAATTGGTTGAAAGAATTGAGATTGGGGATGATTGTGATAATTTTCTCTAAGCATTTGAAGGACAGAAAACTTTTGAGCTATTCTGCTGCATCCTAGAATTCAGATCTAGGGGCAAAGTTATTTCGGCTTGATTTCAGATTTACACTTGATCAGTTTTAACAATTAAATCGCATTTCATTTTCAGATCTGCATTTTCTCCTCATAACTACCATTCCCAACTGAGGAAGAAATAAAAACAAAACCACTGTTGCAACATGTATAGTTGAGCAAAATAAGTTCCTGCATTGGCTATCCAAGAAAAAAATCTGAATCTGTTCTCTGTCCTCACCTATTTATCAGGAGGTATAAAGTATGTTTCACTTGAAGTTTTCTGAAATTGTGGGTTACTTATAGAATTCAGGAGAAAGTTCTTAATGATGAGCCTTTTCCCAAGACAAGATTGGACTGGCTTGGAAGATTGTGCCTCTCCTTGTCTCCTCAACTCTTCAGACAAAGATTGTATGAGCACTCACGGGTTTTGTTGTAGTTTGGGATTATCACCCAAGCGTAACTTGGAATAGAAACTGGGGTTTACTTGTAATTCTTAAAGTCTGTGAAGAAGTGATCGTTTTTCTATGATCTAGAAGCTGGAGTTTCCACTTTTTTGGCTACAGGTTCTTCCAAGGATTCCATGGTCACACTTTTAGGGTCTTTCAATCTTCCTTACAACCTTCTAAAAAATAAAAAAAAATGTCCCTCCTAGGAAAGAAGCCAATTTGACAAGGATCTACCTGCCAGGTTCACTTGAAACCTAATAACATTATAACCTTTTTACACAAAGAGAAACAGTTACTTGGCAAACATAAATTGTGCCACACTCTTTGCCAGACCTCATCTTGACTTTCTTGTTTGTCCATTGATAGGGATGTTAGTGTGATGTTAAGTGACAGAGACACAAATGGGAGTCTGACTTGTACCACAGACTTGGGGAAAACATATTTTAAAGGACTCAGAGGAAGGTAAGGTAGTCTTCTATAGATGAACAATTTGCAGGGAGATTTGGCCCAAGAGAAATGGGAAGCTCTCAAGAATGCAATAATTTCAAATTATTCTGAAAGGGAGAAAAGATAAGAACATTTGAAGAAACCATTATGGATTCACACTGAACTTGCTAAGCAACTTAGATTTTAGAAAAGAAATGTATAGAAGATGGAAGCAAGAGAAAATAAAAAGAAAATGGATGTAATTGAATGAGTTGAAGCTTGTAAGTAAGCTAGGAACAAGTAAAAGACTTGGGGTGGTCATCATTTTTTAAAAATTATTTTGAGGAGGGAAGGAAAGATCAAAGAAAGAAATAAGAACTTTATTTGGGGATGGGTGGAAGAGTATTTACTGACAATAGAGAGAAGGAAGAGCTGCTGGATCCTAATTTTGTTTTGACCTTTGCTTTGGAAATGAAAAAAAACAAAAATGACTACTGCATGGTTAATATTCAAAATAAGTAAAGAGATAGTAAGGGAACATCTATTCAAGTTATTTTGTTCAAATGAACTATATTTTGGGGTTCTGAGAGAACAGACAGATGTAATGATCAAGTCACAGTCAAGGATCTTTTTGAAAGATTGTAGAAAATGGGAGAGAAGCACTACACAATTACCAAAAGGCAAATGCCCCCATTTTTCTAATTTTTTTTTTTGCTGAGGCAATTGGGGTTAAGTGACTTCCCCAGGGTCACATAGCGAGAAAGTAAGTTAAATGTCTGAGGTCAGAAGTCCTCCTGACTTCAAGGCTAGTGCTCTATCCACTGTACCACCTAGCTGTCCCCCAATTTTTCTGAGAAGTCTAGAGAATAGAGTCTGAAAATTCTAGGCTAAGGAACTTATATATATATATATATATGGATTATCAAAGGAGTGATTACTGAATATATAAAAAGGAAAATGATCATTCCAAAGAATTAGCATGATTTCATCAAGAATAGGTCACATCAGCCTAAACTTATTACCTTTTTGAAGAGGCTTATAAGGGAATAGTGATTTTTTTAAAATGAGAATTTATCTAATATTATTTTTGTGGAACAGATCTATTGATGTAGACTAGACGATAATACAATTAGATTGTTTAGTTGTTTGACTGGAATAAAAAAGTAGCTATTAATGGCTTACTGCCAACTGAATAGGAAAAATGGAGTACTCTAAAATTCTATTTTTTTTTTGTTTTCATTTTTATCAATAACTCAGATAAAAGCATAGTTGGTGCACTCATCAAATTTGCAGATGTTGGAAGAGTTAACTAATACAATGGAAGACAGAATCAGGATCCCAAAGGATCTTGATAGATGAGATCATTGGACCAAATCTAATATGAAAAAAATTCAGTGGAAAAATGCAAAATCTTGAACTTTATATCACAAGATGGAGGTAAAATGGTTGGACAAAATTTGTCTGAAAAAAATAGATTTGGAAGATATAATTTTAATGAATTAGTAATGTGATGTCACAATGAAAGAAGCTTAGGGGATGCTGAGTTGCATTGAAAGACTTACTTTATAGGAATAAGGAAGTGATAATGAGATCACTGGACTTTTATTTGAGCTGATCATGTCTGTAGCAATGGATTCAGTTCCAGATAACTCAAGTTTAAAAAGGAGTGGAGAATATTCAGAGGATGTCAATAAGGATGGTGAAGGGCTTTGATACCATATAATATGAAGAACTGTTGAAAGAATTGGGAATGTTTAGCTTGGAGAAGAGTAGACTCGGGGGTGGGGGAAGGAATGCGTATCTTTAAGCATTTAAAGGGCTGTCACATAAAGGAGGGCATAAACTTGTTCCATTTACCCAAAGAGGGAAGAACCAGGAGCCATGAATAGAATTTATATTGAGGCAGATTTTAGGTTTGATGCCAGGAAAAAAGTTCCTAACTATTAAAGTCTTCTCAGAATGCAATGGGAAGCTCCCAGAGGTAACAATTTCTCCTTTTCTGGAGGAGCTCAAGCAGAAATTAGATCACCATTTGTCAAGTATGTTATAATACTGTGAATTGCTGTGGGGTATTTGTTAGATTAAATATCCGCTGAGGTCCCTTCAACTCTTAAGTTTTGTGATTCTAAGATTCCTTAGAAGTTTTTAAGCAAAGACTGATGATCACTAGTTGGGAATATTGTAATATTCAATCAGGTTCAGGTGGGACTAGATCCTTGAGGGAAGCTAAGTGGTGCCATGGATAGCACTCTGGGTCAGGAAGATCTGAGTTTAAATCTGCCCTCAGACACCATCTCTGTAACCCTGGGCAAGCCATTTCACCCTGTTTCTTCATTTCTAAAATTATCTGGAGAAAGAAATGACTATTACAGTATCTTTAATAAGAAAATTCCAAATGGGGATATGGAGAATCAAGTACAAATGAGCAACAATAAAAAATTTCTACACAGTAGAATACCTATATAGTAGGTATTTAATAAATGCTTGTGAATTTGCTTTTAGCAAGAATCTGAGGTGAGATCTGAATCCAGGATATGGAATGAACTGCTACTTGCCCCTGCTCTCTACACATACTACTTTAGAAGCAACTCTTCCTGATCCTGTAGCCACACGGTAAACAACAGATTTTTAATTGGCTGCTGAGATGGAATTGGGAGTGCATACAATGGACTTCTGTGAAAAGAAACCTGAATTTCAAGACTGAACATTTATGAATGACCTTCCTCATTGGTGGAGATAATGATGCTCAGTGTTCCATGCTTGCAAGAGGAACCTCAAACATATTCCTACTTCTAAACTCGTCCCACTAGAAACTGGGGGAATTTTCTCTGGAATGAGATCAGGAACTTATAGAAGAAGCCACAAGAAAGATCTGTCTTTGGGTTTCCCAACTTTTCTCCTTACAAAGGCTCAGAACATTGAGTTATCATTCTTTCTTATATAATCAAAAAGTCAAAGTTCATTGCATAATGACTATTCTCTTTGGTGAGGAATGATTACTTAAAGCTCCATTCCTGAAATGAAAGTCAATGTTAGAAAGCAGAAATCCTGATTTTCAGGTTTCTACCTTCAAGAAAGGACACACAAATTTCCAGAATCTCTTCAGACCCCTGGAGGGAGAAAAAAGACTCTGGGAAGAAGCTAATACATAGAGGAAACAGCTCTTTAATCATAACCCTATGCCCAATTTGCTATAGTAGAAAACTTGATGAGTTTCTACTTGAATGAGGTCTGAACTCTCTCTTTTGGTTGAGCTGAGCTATCTCACATCAAATAGATCTCACTGAATTCGCACATTATCTGCTAGATTCTCATCTGTATGCGTTTTCTGATTTTGGCTTGCTAAAAGCGTGGATAAATGGGTTTATTTGCTATTTGCTACATCTATTGTTTGTGACACTGGTATTTAGTGGGAAGGAAGTCAAGCCTTATTTATATTACTTGGGCACTTCTCTGTTAAGGATTAGCTATCTCTCCCTTAAACTAACAATATATTGGGGGACAATTAGAACTAATTCTACCATAGTACCCTTTCTCTGGGAAGAACAAGGTAGTGAGCCTCTGGCCTCAACCTCCTGCTTCTGGTAGGAATCAGTTTTCCTTGGAGAAGGACCACATGACCAATGAGAATGATTTTATGCAAAGGAAGAAGTTTGAAATCTATCTTCTGCTATAAAGTGATTAGTAAACTAGATATTATTCTGCTCTAGGCTCTATAGTTAACTATGTTAAATGACTCTTCTCTGATTTTGTTTCCTTTTCCATAAAATGAGTTTTAGAATGTCTGCTCTCCTAGCTCTGACTTTTTTTTTTTGCTGAGGCAACTGGGGTTGAGTGACTTGCCCAGGGTCACACAGGTAAGGAAGTGTTAAGTCCCTGAGATCAGATTTGAACTTAGGTCTTCCTGAGTTCAGGGCTGGTGCTCTATCCATTGAGCCAATTAGCTGCCCTAACTCTGACATTACTAAAAGTATATGATTTTACTGGCAGAATTTCAGATGCCAGGAAGGACTGGTGAGGGTTACATATTTAGGGGGAATTTTTCCAGAGCCCCTCAAATTATACCACATGGACGTTCATTTTCTTTCCTTCTCAGTTCCATATGATATAAAATACATTAGACAGCTGAAGAACTGGACAAGGTCCCCAGCGAGCAACCATGAAGGCTGTGACAGGTGCCATGTGTCTGGGCGTGCTGCTAAAAGTCCTGTCTCACATAAACACTGAGTGTCTACCAATTTTTCTGTGTATCCACAGAGTGCCAGGACAGTGGCCAAGTGCCCACTTCCTTCAAAGTCCCAGAAACTTGGGAGGAGATTAGAAGAATCTCTATAAATGATAGTTCGATGGATTTGAAATGTTGTCTCTGTTTTAAGTATTCCTATAAAATGATTCGATTCATCTGGGGAAAAAAGTGCTTACCTGTGGGTCATATTTGGATCCTGTGAATGTACCCCTGCTGGAGACTTCAGGAGAGCAGAAGCATATGCAAGGATATAGCATCTACTGAATGCTTGAGGATAATAGAATGGCAAACTTCATTTCTCTTCTTGGTGAAATTTGAATTGAAAACATGCAATTTAACTTAAGGTTGATTATTTGAAAAATTATGTGTATATATATATATATATATATAATACACACATATATAAATGTATATAAATATAATATATAAATATTATATGTAAATATATATATATATATATATATATAATCACAGACATTTAGATAATGTTGTATGGTAGGTAATGTTAATCCTATGTTTACAAAGACCTGGATTCAAGTTTCCGCTGACGCTTTATAACTATGTGGCCACAGGTAGATCTCTCAAAGAGTTACAGTTTACTCATATTTGAAATGTGGATAAAAATGCCTAAGGACCTACCTCCAAGAGTTGCTGTGAGGCTCAAATGAGAAAATGTAAATAAGTGTTTTGCCATCTTTGAAGCACTAGAAAAAAGTGTTGTAGTGAAAGAAATGGATGAGTGAAGTCACAAGTGAATGAATGAGAATGAACAAATGAGCGAGTGATGAATGAGCAAGCCACCAAGAAAAGCCATCCAGCCTCCTTTTGAGCAAATGAGTAAGTACACTCAAAGAAAGAAGCCTCAGCCATGAGAGCAATTGTCAATTCAGGAGAGACACAATGTTGTACAGACTAGAATGGGCTATTTCCTGGAAAAGAGATGCTACTTGTTAGAGATGAGGAAAATAAGACTGAGGGTGTTTAAGTGATTTGTTGAGAGTTACACATCTCATAACAATAATAGCTAATACGTGTATAGTACTTACTATGTTCCAGGCATTATGTAAAGCGCTTTAAAATTATTACCTCACTTGAGCCTAACAACAACCTTGGGATACAGGTACTATTATCACTTATTTTATAGGTGAGAAAACTGAAGCAGAGTGTAAGTGTAAGTGACTTACCAGGATAACAAAGCTAAGGAAGTATCTGAGGCAGGATTTGAATCCAGCTTTTTGTAACTCCATTATTTAGCTTCCTTCTCAGGTATACAAACAAGCGAATGCATGAGCAACCCAGTGTACCGTGAAATGACTATGGGAGTGAACAAGAAAACAGTTAAATGTGAAAGTAAATAGATGAATAAGTGAGCAAGTAAGTAAATGTTGTAGTAAGCAAGTAAATGAATGGGTGTGCAAGTGAATAAGTGTGTAAGCAAGTACACATTTAAGCAAGTGTGTAAAGGAGTGAAAAAGTAAGTGAGCAAAGAGATGAATGAGAAAGTGAATGAATGAGTGAATAAGTGGCTAAGAAAAAATTAAAATTTGAAAGTCAGTAAGCAAATGGATAAGTATATGAATAAGTGAGCAAGTCATTGAATTAGTGAGTGAAGGAAGGAATGAATGCAGTGGCTGTACCAGTGAATGCACATGGATGAAGAGCAATGGCATGAAACAGCAAACTAACAGGAAAATGCATCAAGCCTCCTGCAAGGGAACAAATGGACAAGTGAATAAGCAAATAATGACATGATAAAATGTGAGAGTTAAAGAGCGAGAAAGTAAACAATCAGAAGAATGAATATACAGGCAAGGGGGGAAAGTAGTGAGCAAGCAAGCAAACAGGTGAGCAAAGCAGTGAATTCAGAAGTGAAAGTATAAACAAGTGAGTAAGTGAGGTAGGAGACGAGATTGAGGGAATAAATGATTAAGCAAGCCTCACATTACACATGTAAAGTGAGGGTGTTGGATTAGAGAATGAGTGAATTGAGTGTTGAGCAACCATTCAAGTGGGCAGATAGAGAAGGAAGCAAAGAAATCCACAGGTTTTATTGGACATAGAGAATATGACCTCTTCCCTAAATGAGAGTTTTGATTTCATTAAAATTAAAAATGTTTTGTACAAATAAAACAAATGTATCCAAGATCAGAAGGAAAGTAGAAATTTTTGGGGAGGAGAAATTTATAGACAGATTCCCAGATAAAGGTCTCATATCTCAAATATATAGAAAGAACTTTGTTAAATCTATAAAAATATGAGTCATTTCCCAATTAATAAATGATCAAAAGATATGAGCAGGCAGTTTTCCAATAAAGAAATGAAAACAGTTTATAGTCCTATAAAAAAGTGCTCTAAATCATTGTTGATTAGATAAATGCAAATGGAAATAACCTTGTAATAGCATTTTATACCTATCAGATTGCCTAGAATGATTGAAGGGAAAAGCAACAGATGTCCGAGGGAAGTAGAAAAATTGGGACATAGTCACTGTGGGAGTAACTGTGACCTGAGTCAACCCTTTTGGAGAGCAATCTGGAATTATTCCCAAAGAGTTATTAAATTGCTTATACCCTTTGACCTAGCAATACCCACTACTAGGTCTGTTTCTCGAGGTGTTTAGAGGAAAAAGAAAAAAACCTACATGTTCTAAAATAATTTTACCAGTTCTTTTTAAGGTGACAAAGAAGTGGAAATTGCAAGGATGGCTATCAATTGGGGAATGGTTGAATAAACTGTGGTACAGGATTGTGATGAAATACCACTTTGCTATAAGAAATGATGAGTTCTATGACCTCAGACAAACATGGATAGACTTAAATGAAATAATGAAAAGTAAAATGCACAGAACTAACAGAACAGTGTATACAGCAAAAACATTATTTTAAGAACAACTTTGAATGACTAAGTCATTTTGACTATTATAAATATCCAAATTAACTACAAAGGACAAATGAAAGAAAAAGCTATCTGCTTCTAGAGAAAGAACTGATAAATAGAAGTATCTATAGAAGAATCTATATAGAAATAGAAGTATCACACACACACATATTTGTGTCTAATGGTAGTCATCTGGGGGGGGAAGAAAAAGAGAAGAAAAAGAAAACTGCATGATAACTTTATTATATATTTTAGAGGAATAGCAAGTTGTACATAATAGAATAGCAGTTTCATGCACAGTCATCTATTTTTTCTGTTCTATTATGTTGTAGAAATGCTTGTTTTATTTCAGAATAAAATTATGATTTTTTAAAAATGTAGTCAAGCCAGGGTAAGAAGGAAAGGAAGGGAAGGAAAAGGAAGGGAAGGGAAGGAACAAAGGGCTTAATAAATGTTTATTGATTATGTGACCTTGGGCAAATCCTTTCACCTTCAAGGACCTCAGTTTGTCATCTATAAAATGAAAGGGTTGAACGAAAGGTTTGAACTAAATTGATCCTAAAGTCCCTTCCAGCTCTGGAGCTATAAGTCTTCCTATTTCAGGCTGTGTGATCCTGAATAAATGGCTTAACCATTGCCTACCTCAGTTTCCTCAACTATAAAAAGATGATAATAACAGCACCTACTCCCAGAGCGTTGTGAGGATCAAATGAGATAGCGGGTTTGTAGTATTTAGCACAATTCCTAGCACATAATGAGCACTTAATAAAGGCTTCCTTCTTTCCTATCCACTTTGTTCTACTTTCTTTCAATACTTTGAAAATAATAGGTGCTTAATTTAAAAAAAAAGTTTTTTAATCTAAAAAGCTTTTGCATTAATCCTGTTGGGGTTGCATGGACATATTTTAGGAAAACCTATCCTTTTGCAACGATGTCACGAGGGTTCCATTTATATGTAATTATTGAGAGAAATGTCTAGAGATAACATTGACCTTTTGAAAGACTAATCATTTCCTCGAGGAACCAGCTCTGAAAATTGGAAATGATCCTGGCTAACCTCTCCACTTCTGCCTCCAAAGACTCACCGGCTTATGTCCTTCAGACCCATAGCCTGCCTATGTGCCATCTGCTCTCAGTTGCCTCACAATGCCAATTTACCTCAAAAATGGCTTGTCACATAGAGAAGTCCCTAACATTGTCAGGATTTAGGATTTTCAGAGGCTTGGGTTATCCCAGTGTTGCCTATTGTAACTTTTTGAATCCATTCCCTTTCCCAAACCCTGAAGCAGGAGAAATCAAAACAAAACAGGACATAATATTCATATACCACAATTTATTCAGCCATTCTCCAACTGATGGACATCCATTCAGTTTCCAGTTTTTAGCCACTACAAAAAGGGCTGCCACAAACATTCGTGCACATACAGGTCCCTTTCCCTTCTTTATAATCTCTTTGGGATATAATCCCAGTAGTAACACTGCTAGATCAAAGGGTATGCACAGTTTGATAACTTTTTGAGCATAGTTCCAAACTACTCTCCAAAATGGTTGGATTCGTTCACAACTCCACCAACAATGCATCAATGTCCCAGTTTTCCCGCATCCCCTCCAACAATCATCATTATTTTTTCCTGTCATCTTAGCCAATCTGACAGGTGTGTAGTGGTATCTTAGAGTTGTCTTAATTTGCATTTCTCTGATTAATAATGACTTGGAGCATCTTTTCATATGACTAGAAATAGTTTCAATTTCTTCATCTGAGAATTGTCTGTTCATATCCTTTGACCATTTTTCAATTGGAGAATGGCTTGATTTTTTATAAATTAGAATTAATTCTCTATATATTTTGGAAATGAGGCCTTTATCAGAACCTTTGACTGTAAAAATATTTTCCCAGTTTATTGCTTCCCTTCTAATCTTGTCTGCATTAGTTTTGTTTGTACAAAAACTTTTCAGTTTGGTATAATCGATTACTGTTAATTAATAATTAATTAATAAATAATTAACAGTTAATTAATAATTACTGTTCTGTAAGAAATGACCAACAGGATGATTTCAGAAAGGCCTGGAGAGACTTACACGAACTGATGCTGAGTGAAATGAGCAGGAGATCATTATATACTTCAACAATAATACTATATGATGACCAGTTCTGATGGACCAGGCCATCCTCAGCAACGAGAGCAACCAAATCATTTCCAATGGAGCAGTAATGAACTGAACCAGCTACGTCCAGAAAAAGAACTCTGGGAGATGACTAAAAACCATTACATTGAATTCCCAATCCCTATATTTATGCACACCTGCATTTTTGATTTCCTTCACAAGCTAATTGTACACTATTTCAGAGTCTGATTCTTTTTGTACAGCAAAATAACGTTTTGATCATGTATACTTATTGTGTATCTAATTTATATTTTAATATATTTAACATCTACTGGTCATCCTGCCATCTAGGGGAGGGGGTGGGGGGGGGTAAGAGGTGAAAAATTGGAACAAGAGGTTTGGCAATTGTTAATGCTGTAAAGTTACCCATGCATATATCCTGTAAATAAAAGGCTATTAAAAAAAAACAGGACAAATCTGGATTTGGAGCTCAGTGATGCGGTGATAGAGTGCAAGACCTGGAGTCAAGAAGACTCCAGGTATCTCAGATATATCTTAGCTGTGTGACCTTGGACAAGTCACTTCAACCTACCTGCCTCAGTTTCCTCATCTGTTAAATGAAGTGGAGAAAGAAATGGCGAAACCACTCCTGTATCCCTGCCAAGAAAACCCCAAATGAGGTAATACAGAACCAGACATGACTGAAAAATAATTGAACAACAAGACTACAGACCTAGCTAGCCTCTCTCCAAAGATGCTAGCCCTGACCTCTTTCTGTAGCTCCATCCCTGGCCTCTAATCACTTTCTAATATTGGCTCCACTTACCTTCATTCCCTGCATTTTCAACTGCTTATTGGAACAAACTCATTTCTAAGTATAAATTGCTTTGCAAATCTTAAAGTGTTTTTGTTGTTGTCCAGTCATGTCTGACTCTTCATGACTCCTTTTGGGATTTTCTTGATGAAATCATTTGCCATTTCCTCTTCCAGATCATTTTACAGATGAAGAAAGTGAGGTAAATAGCATAACATGCCTTGGCCAGGGTAACACATCTCGTAAGTGTCTAAGGCAGGATTTGAACTCAGGTGTTTCTGATCCTAAGTCTGGCACTGTATCCCCCAGCTGCCCCTAAAGTACTATCCAATAGCACAGGAATTTCTACATAGTAGCTCACTTGAATCCAACAACCATACGGGGAGGGAGCCATTACAGGTCCAATTAACACTTGAGGAAACTGAGGCTCAATTTGATCAAGTGGATTGACAAGCATTTATTCCATGCTTCTGATGTTCCTGGCACTAGGGTTAGCCTTGAGGGTTCAAGGAAAGGTTAATCCATGATCACACAGCTATTAAATGGGGGAGATGGAGTCAGGTGTTCCTTAGGCCGGGTCCACACTGCCTCTCTTCTAGGGATATGGATCTAAGAATTAAAAACCTTCTTTGAGTGATATTGATCACCCTGATCTCCTAAAGCCTTTGTGCTCAGAAGGAGAGTTTATTTCCTCTGTGTAGCTGCCAGAAAGATAATCAGTTCCTTTTCCCTGGGTCTCGGTGCTCTAGATTCTCTGAGAATAAGCAAGTAGATTTCACCATTCGTCTCCATCACCATCACTCTGGGTCTCACTATCTCCTTCCTGGCTCTTTTCCCCCTTACTTTTCCCCTTTCCATTTCCTCACCCCTCAACTTGGCCCTGGGGTACCTAGATGGGCCACAGTGCACAGAGCATCAGGCTCAGCTTCCTGAGTTCAATCCACCTTCAGATATCCTAACTGTGTGATTTACAGTCATTTAACCCCATTTCCCTCAGTTTCCTCATCTGTAAAATGAACTGGAGAGGTAAATTGCAAACTGCCCCAGTATTTTTGCAAAGAAAACCCCCAATGGGGTCATGAAGAATTGGCCATGATTAAAAACACCTGAACAACAACTGTGCTCCTGGTGCTTCTCCCATCTGGCTTTTTCCTGCTGATAGATTCTGAGCTCTGAGTTTGGTAATTCCCTTTTGAATTTCTGTGGTTCAAACTGACATCATGAAAGTGCTTCTAAATGGGGTGCTCCATAACAATGCTGTATCCCAGCTCCTGTTAGCATGCTCCTCCTGTGCCAGTCCATTTCCAGTCAGTTTTCAAATGCCAACTATAACTCCTAGGTATGGGTGATATCTTGGCAAAAATGATGGATTTTTTTTCTTTTTAAAAGAAAGAAGAAAAAAAAAAAAGGAGAAGCAAGCTGTTGTATGTCCCTGGAACATAAGAAAGGAAGTCTTTAATTTGCACACACAGCAGCTTCTCATCTCAGACCCCCAGGAATTTAAAGTTTAAAAAAGTAAACACTGACAGATCCAAGTCATCATTGACCAGATGGTGGGTCCAAAACAGGAGGAAGCTCTACTTCCCACTCCCCACTCCCCAGGAAGTTTGAATATTCTCAGTTACATAGGAGTGGTGGTGACTCACCATTCAGTAGGAAGCCTTTCTTCTCAACTCTTTGCTATGAAAAGCGACAGAGGAATCATAAGCTCCAACTATTTGTCCTCATGGTCCATGAATAAAAAAATCTCTGCAGTTTTTTATAACCTAAATGGAATTTATCTGTCTGTCCCCCAACCTCTCTGTACCCATAATTCTTAATTCTGCCCTTTGAAGTCAAGGGGGTTACTTAGCTGATGTGAGGTAGATAGAAGACTGGACCTGGAGTCGCAAAGACTTGAATTCCAATTCAGATACTTATAAATGGCATGATCTTGGGCAAATCTCTTCTCTGTCTCAGTTTCCTCATTTGTAAAATGAGATAAAAATAGCAAGCATCTCCTGGTGTTGTGAGGACCAAATGAGATAATATTTGGAAGTGTTTTTAAAATGCTATGTGAATCTTAGTTATTATTATTAAAAAGTTCAATTTCTCTTGAGTTTTCAAAGCCATTTTCAAATGCTTTAAAATAGCTATCCTATTTTCCTTGCCTATTCCTGAGAATGTGCTGGGTACATGGATCGTGTTCAGCTTTGGTCTGCTGCAACTTACCCTAGTTCACGACTCCCAAATGGATTCTAACATAAAGCTGATGAGCATTCATAATGTGTACTCCTTGGGATGGATGCAGGATAGGGCAGGAGAGAACAATTACTTAATGGTCTCTTCTGCAAGAAGGGGGGGGTTTCTAATAGACTAGTTACCTTTCTTGCTCTGTCCTTCATTGTGCTTCAGATCAGCACTTCTATGTGAGGTTTCCCTTGTGCTTTGTCTTGAGGGTTTTGAGTAGGCTTCCTGACCTTTTAAAACATCCCCCTGGAACCTGTCACTTGTACCTGATATTTTACCATTCATGCCTTTGGATCATTTAAAAAGAAACAAATATACCTGGGAAGGGATTGTGTATTAAGGTACTATAAATAAATTTATCCAAGTTTTTTATGCAATTGGGCATTTTGAGGAAGAGTGAATAAGAGAAAATACCAAGGTTCTGGGTCTTTAAAAATATAGAAGTACTGTACCTTCATTAGACTATACACTTATGTATAGAGAAAAAGGGGTCCTATAGAGATGGTATAGTTACTAAAGGCAAACTTAGTTGAATTCACAATTGCCAAGCACAAATCTGGGTTGGAGTTCTGGTAAGCATTTTTATCCTGGCATTTATTGGGGTTCCATATTAAACAATGCTATCAACTCATGTGATCCTCAAGAAGTTGTTTAATATGAAAAGTTCAATGATCCCGAAGTGATTTCTTTTCTAATACCTTCTCTGTCTTCCTATCCTCTGTCCAAATCTAGAGATTGCTTGACATAGTGAACAAGGATTCATGGACCAGGTTGGTACCAACCCAAGGAAAATGGGTTACTTGCCTACCAAGTGTTCAACTAATGTCACTATCCTTTGTGCTGATCAGAAAAAAGGACTTTGTCTTGGATTAGGGAGGGAGGATCTGGGCATTCTGATCCATCTTTTACAAAGTTTGTATGAAGTGGGACACCAACAAAAAACACAATATACCCCTTATACTTTTCAATTGACCAGCCCATAGCTTCAATACTAGCCCTTCTTAATTCTAAATTATCCAGATACAGCTCAGGGATCACTTTTTTTGCATGGAGCCTTTCATAATTCCTTCCAGCCACTAGTTTCCCAAATCACCTTGTGTTTTTACTACTTAGTATATATTTGAATTTATTAATTTTGTCCTTAAACCTTATACATTTTATATGCAGTATATGAATTATATTGCATGAAGGGCTTCTCCATTATAATATAAACTTGATCTGAGTAGAAATTTCTTCATTCTTTGTACTTATGTTCTTCGCACCTAGTGTAGTGCCCAACACATAGTATGCGCTTCATAAATATTTGTTAATTGATTATTTCTTATGGAATAATAATATTCTTGAATTCATATGCCACAGTTTACATAACATTCCCACACTATTTAGACATATTTAGAGATTTAGCTGTATTAGACATTTATTTAGACATGGACATCTGCCTTAACAACAGCCATGTAGTGATCCAATTCAATTAACACGTATTTATGAAGAGACTACTATGTGTCAAGCTCTGTGGAATGTGCTGAGGGTGTGAAGAAAAAACAGAATTGTTCCAATCCTTGAGAACTTTACAATCAAGTAGGCACTGCAGAATGAGTGAATCATTCTGGGAGTCACTCACCTCCTGTTCACTGACAGTCAGAACAGGAGATCCAACCCATTGAAAAGCTCTTCTAAATTGGTTTTCTTTTTGGAATCAAATGGAAAAGTTTTACATTAGGCAAGGTTTTCAGATGAGACTGGGAAGACCTGGCTGTTTGGGTCTCCTTAGTGTCCTCAGCTAACTTGAAAGCAGCCTCTGCCCGGCACTGGCCTGATCTATCAAAGTCTCAGGCACAGAGCAGGAATGAGTGTCAGGAGCCCAGTGGCTGTTAGGATGGGGAAGATCGGAGAGAATTCTCTCTGTCCTCTTTGTCCATCTGCTCACACCTTCTAGAGACTTTCAAGGCAAATAGGAGAAGATAGAACCTTTGCAAACTGTAAGCTAATGGATCCAGCATTTCTAAATGAAATTGGAACAGCGGTCATGTCTGTATTATCTCTGGCGATTCAGGGCTGTGTTTGAGAGGGGAGAAAAGCTTAGCAAAAAGTAATTTCAGAGCCTTGACTGCTTTCTGATTACAATTCAGGATTACTGTTTTAATCATCGCTTATCAAGTAATACCACAAACCCCAGAGCATGACCATCTTTCTCAAGGGAAGCCAGATTTAAAAGCCAATTTTCAGCAATCCTTTCCTTTTCTCCAAACTCGTCTAACTAATATGGAGGGATGATAATCTAGCACATTACAAGAGACTTGAAGTGATGCCTGAAATACTGCTGCATTCTCAGACTACTCCTCACATAGGACTTATTTCTGTCTGTCGTTCTTTCCTCCTCCCGACCTCCCTTCTCCTCTTTACTTTTTTCTTTCTTCCTTCCTTCCTTCCTCCCTCCCTCCTCTCTTTCTTTCCTTCCTTCCTTCCTTCCTTCCTTCCTTCCTTCCTTCCTTCCTTCCTTCCTTCCTTCCTTCGTTCCTTCCTTCCCTCCCCCTCTTCCTTCTTTTCTTCCTACTCCCTTCTTTCCTTCTTTTTCCTTCTCTTCATTGTTCGCTTTTTTAATTTGTTCATTTCTTCCTTTTTTCCTTCCTTCCCCACCCTGCATTGAAGGAAAAAACCATGTTTCTGCATGTACAACTTTTGAAATGTTCAGGCATCTGAATTTCTGTAAAAATAAAAGAAATTGAATCCAAATCTTTGAAAAGCAGTTGCCTTTGGAGAGAAAGAAGGCTATTCTATTAACCCACAGTGGGCAGCCCCATACAGTATGTGGATGAAGAAGTCCTTGGGGCAGTTTATAATGATAACAATCACGGTGCTACTATGGATCTGAACTGAATCTGCAGTAGAGCAAAAATCTGTAGTCAGAAGGCATTATAACACTGACTAAATTAAACATACATTTACTAAGTTAATGCTAGGAGTCAGTTCTGTGTTAGGTGTTGGGGAGACAAAGGCTACAATATAATAGAATCTACCTTCAAGAATCTTCCATTTTCCCATGAGGAAATAGCATTATAAAACAAGTGTCATATAGAATATATGTAAAGTAATTTGGGTGACAATAATTGTGGAGTCAGCAGTTATTAGGAGCTTCCTTTTTCCTACTGCTGTTGCTATTTAGGGGCAAGGATATTTGATTTAAAGAGATGCTGCAGAATAGAGCTAGGATACCTTGATCCTATGGACTTCTTCTCAAGGATCAATGTTTTTCTTCTCACAGAGCAAAAATTTGTAACTAGGGTTACAAAAAAAAACTAAACCCTGCATCTGATCTTTAAAAACCTTCACTAGAATTGTTCAGAGAGACCACAAGGTAAGCAGATTGGTCCATGAAAATGGAGGACCACTGTGATCTCTTTCCTTGAGTAGGTGGTGTGGTAGAAAGAACATAAGATTTGTAATTAAAAGATCTAAATTCAATCCCTTTACTAATTCTCTATCTATCCCCATCTTTTGTTGCTTTTCCTCTTAAAACTACTTTGTATTAATTTTGTGTCATTTTCTCTTTCCCTTCCCCATCTCCTCCTTCTTCTTCTTCTTCCCTCCCTTCTTTCTGTCCCCCTCCTCCTCCATATTATCTATCTATGGATATAAGTTCCTTGAGAAGAGGAACTGTCTCATGTTTTTCTTTGTATCCCTAGCTCCTAGAACAATGCCTGACAAATAAGTGCTTAATAAATATTTTATGATTGATTGAATCTAACAATTATGCTGTGTGTGTCACCAAGCAAGTCATTCTACCTCTATAATTCTCAGTTAGAAGCTAGACACACAGTGGTAAAAGTATTGGGTCTGGAGGACATGTTCAAACTCAGCCTCATATACTTACCTAGCTATATGACTTTGAGCAAGTCATTTACTCTACTTAACTCAGTTTCCTCTTCTATAAAATGGGCTAGAAAAGGAAATGGCACACCATTCTGGTATCTTTGCAAAAAAAAAATGGAGTCACAAAGAGTTGGACAGGACTGAAATGACTGAATAAAATCCTCAGTTGTTCTCATCTGTAAGAAGGAGACAAGGACAATTATACCACCCACTTTATAGAATATGAAGAAAATGCTTTATGAAGCTTAAAACATGAATGAAATGTGAAGTAGTAATCCATCTTCCACCATTCTCTCCCATTTCCAATTCATCTTCCTCATGGAGCCCAACAGATGTTACTAAAACACAGACCTGTCCATCTTGACTGCAGACCTAGTGCTTTATCTACTTGGCCACTTAGCTGCTTCAACTGCCTAATAATAACTGACATTTATATGGCTTTTAAGGTTTTGCATATGATATTTCCTTTAGTCCTCAGAACAACCTATGGGATAGATGTTATTATTTCCCCTATTTTAAATATGAGGAAAACAGGATTGGGAGTGTTTAAATGTTTTTCTCAAGGTCAAGCAGGTAGTATCAGAGGCAGGGCATTTTTCTAATTGTTCTCCATCTCTTCTCCCTGCTACATGGTACAATAGATAGGATGATGGACCTGGAGCCAGGAAAACCTGAGTTCCAATCCGGTCTCAGACATTTACTAGCTGTGTGATTCTGGGCAAGTCACTTAATCCTGTTTGCCTCTATTTTCCTCATTTGTAAAATGAGTGGAGAAGGAAATGGCAAACTATTCTAGTAGCTTTGCCCCAAAGAAATCCCAAATGGGGTCATGAAGAGTTGGACTGAACAACAACACATCATTGTTCGTTCTCTCTCCTTTCTGAAATTGTATTGTAGAACTTTTATGAATTTTGAATTTGCTTATCTGTGCAGGTTTTGTGCATTCACATGTGTATGTGCTTATCTGCCTACAAGCTTCCTTAGGAAACAAAGGCCCATCTTTTTAATACCAACATCCCATCAGTGTTGCTGTCTGACAACAATACATTGAACAGTCTCCAAAGAATTAAAAATGAGTGTCCCACAGAGGTCAATGAAGAGGTATAAGGGAGTGGGGCTGTGAGATCAGGCTTCACTATAGAAACAAGGAGGAACTTTGAGGAAGAAGAAGTACAAAGGGTGTTATCAAAGAGATATATAATAGGAAGAAGATAAAAAGGAGTCAGACAAAGAGAAGAGATGGGGGTGGAGGGAAAAGAAGAGCAAGATTATGAGGAAAAGGTAGAAAGAAGAAAGGAAAGAAAGGTGGAGAAAGACTGAGGCAGACAGACAGAACAAAGGAGAGATAAGAGGGAAAGGGGAGAGATTGGGGATGGACAGAGGAAATGGAGTGGAGGAGAGGAGACAGAGCGGAGAGAGAGACAGAGACAGAGATAGACAGAGACAGGGAGACAGAGACAGACATACACAGAAATGGGGAGACAGAGAGAAAGAGAAAGAAGGAGAGCAATAGAGAAAGGTAGAGAAAGGGAAGAAGAGAGACAGAGTAAGATATAGAGACAAAGATGCATCAAGACAGGAGGACATTCAGAGAGACAAAGAAAGAGACAGAGAGGGAGAGACAGCGACAGAGAAAAAAGAACAGTAGGGAAAGGTAGAGAAACGGAAGAAAAGAGAGAAATAGAGAGACAGAGGAAGAAGGAGAGAATGAAAGAAAGGTAGAGAAAGGAAGTAAGAGAAACAGACCGAGAGATAGAGAAAGAAGGACAGAATGAGGAAAAGATGAAGGGAAAAAGCGAGCAAGAGAGAAAAGGATGCAGAGAGACAGACAGAGAAAGAGATAGACAAAGACAGAGAAAAAGTAAGAACATGAGAGAAAGGTAGAGAAAGGGAAGGAGAGAGACAGACAGACAGAGACAGAGACAGACAGAAAGACAGAAAGGGAGGAGGGAGATAGTGGAGGAAAAGAAATAAAGGAGGGAGACAGAGGCAGAATCATGACTATCTTTCCATATCTTTCTCTATACCCTCCCCCTTCCTCTTTCTTTCCCCTGCTTCACACATGCCCCCACCTATCTAGGAAAACAAATAACACAAAACTGAAATATACAGGGTGGGTGTCCCAAAAATCCTGGTTCAGTGTTGAGCTCTAACACCTGCTCTAAGACTTTTGGAACATCCTGTACTTCATGCTTTTGGTATTTACTTTTTTGTTCCCTTCTCTTAATTTAAGAAGCCGGTGAATGGAACATTTTCTATTTCACTCTCAACAAATCTAAATGAGCAAGGGCAGGGACCATGGCATTTAATCTCAGCATCTCATCGAGAGCCCAGCACCAGGCTTTGCACAGGGTAGATGCTTCTTAAGTACCTTTCATTTCAATTCAACTCAACATTTATTCAGCAGCTATTCTGTGCCTGGGTCTAAGTAGTATGCTATTGGGGGGGGGGGAAGAAAGGCAAGACACAATCTCATTACTCAGGGCTTTTTCCTTCTGCTTCCCAAATTCTGCCCTCCATCTTTCCCCTCCTTGCCTTTGCATGGGTTTTCCTCCTTCACCTGAAATGAACTCCCTTTTATGCCTCTTAGAATCTCCAACTTCCTTCAAGATTCAGCAATTTCCTTAATGGCAACTGTTCTTTCTTGAAAACTAGTATGTTGAAGTTTATGTATACATATTATATTATATATACATATAAAGATACATATCTATACACATATATAAATACATACACATATATCTATATTTGTGAGAGAGAGAGACAAAGAGAGAGAGACAGAGAGACAGAGACAGAGACAGACAGAGACAGAGACAGAGAGAGGGAGAGAGAGAGAGAGAGAAAGAGAAAGAGAGAGAGAGAGAGAGAGAGAGAGAGAGAGAGAGAGAGAGAACATTTCCATTCTTTCCCCAGGAGAATATAAGCTCTTTGAAGGCTGGGACTGCTTTTCCTTTTGTCCTTGAATCACCAATGCTCTGCATGGTACCATATCTATAGTAATTACTTAATAAATTCATCTTGAATTGGATTAAGTAAGATTGGATTAGAAAGGGTAGGGAGAGAAGTGAACAAGCATTTATGAAACATCTATTATGTGCCAGGAACTATGCTAAGCACTTTACAAATATTATTTCATTTTATACTCTGTGATCCAACCTGGGATCCGCATTGGGGAAACTGAGGCAGATATTTTAAGTGGCTTGTCCATGATCACAGAAATAGTAAATATATGAGGCAAGATTTGAGCTTATCTTCTTCACTCCAGACCCAGCATTCTATTCACTGTAGCATCTAACTGCCAATGACATTGAATTCAATTGAAGTGGAGGAGATCTCAGATATTATTTTATGAAGTTTCTTCATTGTACAGATGGCTTAGAGAAATAGGGAGGCTCTTAGGTGCTACGGAGAGAGATGAGCTTGGGTTCAGGGAGTTGGACTTTAATCCTGGCTTTGCCATTGTGAGACTATGGACATCACTCGATCTTTCTGGGTCTCATCTGTAAAATGACTCTCTGTATTTGGGGGGAGTTCTGGGTCTCATCTGTAAAATGACTCTCTGTGTTTGGGGGGAGTTCTGAGTATATGACCTTTGAGATAGCTTTGTTCAAAATGTATGATCCTGTGATACATTTGCCTGAGGATACACAGCAGGGATGTGGGTGAGACAACAATTCAAATCAGGGTCTCTTGTTCCAAATTCCTTATCCACTATTTCAAGCTCATTTTGGACAAATCTGACCATGCTCTTCTTCTGCTCAAAAAAATAATACATACAAAATCAAATTTAAATTTCTGTAGTTGGCATTCAAGGACTTTCTTAATAGCTACCTTTGCCTCCCGCATTCTAACCCCATCTCCTATTATTCCCTTTCAATGAACTTTATGTCTTAAGACATTAGACCTTTTTGCTTCTTATCTTTGTGCCTTTGTTCGTGTTATTTCCTAGGGTTGGGAAGCCTTTCCTCTATTTCCTTATTCATTGATTTCTTCCTCACTCTTTAAATACCAAGCTTTGGGCCACTCTTCTCAGAAGCCTTCCTTTGGTCAGTAACAACCTTCTCCTCCATTGCAGTTTGTTGGCACTTTACTGATGCACTTAACAAATGATGTGCCTAATGATTATTACAAGTTATGTTCCATAAGGGAAGGGACCCTGATTTATCTGAACCCTGTATCTCACCCAGTGCCTGTCACAGTACTCTGCACTTAATTTCCTTCCATCAGAGTCAGGAGCTGGATTGAGACTTCTTGGGAATGATGATCCAGGTAGCAAATCTCCCTTCCTGCCTTTCACACTTCCTAGCCACCATTCATCCTTTCCTGTTTTGCCTGGAGTCCTAGAGACTTGATAGGAGATGGTGTGGGGGGGAGCATTATTTTCTTATTGAGGCTTTCATCCACACTCAGAGAAGAAGGTCTCAGAGATCAATCCAACAGGATTACCCAAAGCCTTGTCTGAGGAAGACTAAGCTACAGGTCACCAGGACCTGCTCATGTGTCGGAGGCCATCCTCCCAGAGAGAGCTCATTGTGTCAGAAGAGAAGAAATGAGATCTGCCAGTATTCACTGTGTAAGAAGGGTGGATGTGAGTGTGTCCCCAGATGACTCAAAGAAAAAAGAATCACTTTGCAATATTGTCTCTAAATGTATACACAGCCTCACGTAATGCAAAGGGACACTTTGGGTGGGCACTCAAGAGCCCCAGAACAATACTGACTGGGAGGGATCTTTATAAATAAACCATTTCTGTTTCTGTCACTTATTTTTGTACATTGTTCTTTAATAATTATGAACTTAATCATTAAAAATTCAACTCAGGAACCTTTCAACATAGAAAAAAAGAAAAAAGAGAATTGTATATGAATCTGGAGTTTCTGGGGCATAGTGCTTTGTTTCAAAATTTCTATGAAATTGAACAAAAGAGTAACATAATTCCCCTATTTGTTTCCTCTTTTAAACTTTAAATTTTCTTCTGTGCATGTTCTTTAATATGTCCTTGTCATAAATGCACATCATTTAGAAAAGTGAATCTCACTGGAAAGGTTCAATATTCCACATGGAATCTATTCTCCATTATCATCGGAGGAACGTTCCCAGAGAACTCCCCCAGATCCAAGGAAAGTCGAATTTTGGAGTTTGCTTATGATCCTCGATACAGTAGAATTAGGCTCACAGGTTTTGTCAAATTAGAAAAACAAGTCAGAGCAAGTTCACGGGGAAAAGCCATCAGTCCACTTCCATTAAGACAGGTCCTGATTATCCAGGACTCCAAAGGGTCAGTTTTGATTAAATTCAATTCCATGAACATTTATTAAGTGCCTACTAGAGGGCAGCTGGGTGCTGAGGATACAATGATAAGGGAAGTAATCGGGTGGGGAGGAAGCACAGGGAATACAACATGTACTAATCACACTCTGGCGTGATACACATCACACACAACCCATTTAAGCCCGATGATCTGTGTCTGCTCATAAATCCATCATAAGTAGTCCACCCAATATATTTGGAGGCTTTCTTCTTTTCTGTTGACATTGCACAGATGGATACCCATGGTGCATATGAATTATGCCTTGCGGTTGTTACATGACCAGTCCATCTTATTTTTCAATCCTACATTTCTTTACTGATATTTTTAATCTGATTATTACTCTGATTAGTTCCTGCTTTGGTGTGTATGAGTCTGCTTGTATTCACCATATGTTGAGACTGCATCTCCCCACTTAATTTCTCACATGTTATTAATAAGCAAAGAATTGTCAAATAAAGTCATCTCTGCTGTTATATATTTTAAGAAATCTTGTATAATTTTGATGGATTCATGTGAGATGCTTTGTTGGAGGGACATTTTAAGATAGCATTTTGTTTTGTCAAATCAATTGCATTTCAAAGCTAATATACCATAAACCTCAATAAACCCTGTATATTTACATATCATCTACATCTTTCAGTCAATTGTGTGTTAGCAAAGATATGTTCTAGTGTGAAATATTGTGTCCAAAATCCAATGTCAAGAATGCCCTTGATATGAGTGCAGATTATGTACTTTCTGACCATCTGTCTATTTCTACATGCAGACAAACAGATGGATAGATAAGCAGACAGACAGATTGATAAATAGATGGTTTGTATACGAATGATGACAAATGATTACCAATTAGATAAATGGATGGAGATGGATAAATGTGTCTACAGAAAAATGGAAAGAAGTGATAATAGATGATTGACAGTGAATGGATGGATGTAGAGATGGAGAAATAGATCAGTGAATAGGTAGATGATAGAGCGGCAGATATTGATTATTACATAAATGGATAGATATAGAGATAGATGGATAGGCAGAAAGAAATGGAGACAAATAGATAAATGGATAAAGAGATAGATGGGTAGAAAGAGATAGAGATGATAGGTGATTGACATTGATAAATCGATAAAGAGAAATAGATGGACAGGTAGAAAGATAGCTAGAGAGATGGGTAGACAGCTAGATCAGTAGGTAGGTGATAGGTGATGACTGACAACTGAAAGTCAATTAGATAAATGGATAGATAGAAGACAGAGAAGTATCTAGGTGACACAGTAGATAAAGGGCTAGATCTGGAATCTGGAATGTGTTCAAATCCAGCCAACTTCAAGCTATGCGACTCTGGGCAAGACTTAATTTCTATCAGACACATTTCTAGATTGCCATGGGTAATAGAGCTATCTAAATCAGTGTGATATCATGGAAAACAAAAACCTGGCATTAGGGAAAAAGCCCTGAGTTCAAATCCTACCTCTGACACCGTCCATGTGACTTCAGGTAACTTGCTTAATTTTCCTTGGCTTCAGTTTCCTTATCTGTTCAAAGACAGTTTTGGACGATGACCTCTGAGACCCTTTCCAGATCTGGATTTGTAATCTAATCCAGTTCTTAAATCTGACCCATTAGCACCCCAGGACCCAGTGACTTACTCAAGATCACACAGCTAGTAAACGGCAGGACCAAATCCAACCTTTGTTTTCACTCTTCCAGGGAGCAACTCCTTGGAAAAAGTAGAGGGAAGTAAGAAAGTGAAATGGGCTAAAGGGACTGGGTGTTGTCCGTAGTCTCTTGCCTAGTCTCTTGTCTTCATGTTAAAGACTTACTCCAGAATCTTATATCGGAGACAAGCCTTGGGAATTAGGGCACATGCTGGGCTGACATTTTTGGAAGGTCAGAGTTTCTGCAAAATCTCACCCAGCCTAGGTAATAGGTCAAGCCTGTCCATCTCCTTGCTGACCCTCTGACCAGATCCCTGCGAGGCCAGAGCTCCCTTTCACTTGTCAGGCTTCATCTTGGCTCCCCCAACGAGTTTCCCCCAGAACCCCCTAGGGTCGGCAGTGTTTTCCCTCCTCCCTCCTTCCTAAGCCAATCTTTACCCTTCCTCTTCCTTCGCCCATCCTCCCTTTTCTTTCCTACCTCCTTTCATCCTCCATTAGCCTTGGCTGGAAATCCCCAGAGCAGAATTTTTCAAGTTTTTGACTAGAACTCTGCACAATTCTTCAGGGCCTTGTCTTTCACCAGGACCCAACAGGAGTTTGAGCTTGCGTGCCCCAGCATTGCTCTGCACACACTAATGAATAACTGCTCTGGGCAAAGACCAAGCAGAGTTTGTAGAAATCTGATGTTTCCTACCTCCTCGGCTGGGTACAAACCAGCTAATCTTTCCTTTGTTTCTTCCCCTCTCTGCTCCCCGTGAACCTGCCACCATGTCCCCAGGACCGGGAGATCTCGGAGACATTAACAAGATGCCTCAGCTCGGGCCTATAATTGCCTCTCCAGTTCAGAGACAGCACATGCTTGGGGTGTTGGGCTTGGCAATGGCCTCATTATGTCTGCCTGCTGTAGGAACAGGGAGAGATGGTGAGGGGCCGCCTCCAAAAGAGCCCAGGGACCCCGGGGTCGGGAGAGTCAGGAGGGTTGGGGAGGAGAGATCAGAGAAGCTACAATCACCAGGTACTAGCCTAGGGGAGAAGGGCCAGATGCTAAACTGCCAGCTAGTCACTGTAGACAATTTGGCAAAATGAAAAGAGTGTCAGATTCAGGTAACTTCAGGTAACTCCTTTCGACTCTCCAAGATGCCTTTTTGCCTAGAAACTTCATCTTGTTTTCCTTGTGTATAAAGGTAGGATTAAATGATCTAAAACTGTCTGGTACACAATGGGTGCTTAATAAATGCTAGCTAACTGAGTTCAAAGTCCCTCCCAGCTTGAAATTATATATTCTGTCTTTCTATGAGTTCTTCCCATGAACCACATTGTAAACTCATTCCCAGCACTGCTATTCACTCCCTGTGTGACACTGGGCCAATTTCTCTGAACCTCAGTTTCTCTGACAGTAAAGTGTAGGGACTAGAATAAATAAGCTCAAATTTCCTTTTCAATGCATGGTAGGATGCAAACATCTCTGTCCCTAAAGTCAGAGGGCTTGGGTTCAAATCCTTCCTCTAAGTCTCATTGTTTTAGGTCAATGATCCAATGATTCCTAGGGTAGATTACAGTGTGAAGATCTGGGGAAGAGAGGGAAGGATGTGTATGTCCATCCTGAGGCTCTCTCAACATCATCTCCATTTCTAAGATCTTAGGATTTGAAAGTACTTAACCTTTTGGTATTTTCAACATTGACCAAAGAAAGTAGGGCAGCGTCTGGACTCAGACCCCATCCTAAATGGGGCAAGAAAGAGGCCCACCATAACTCCTCCTCATCCCTTCGTGAGGAGGGGACTCTGGCATTTTTTTAAGCAAAGTGTTTGGTATTGAGATGAAAATGGTGCATGTTTAAGAAAACCCTGTTATAAAATAAGCCTGTTAATTGGAGCCTGTGGGACTGTTTACACTAACGAAAAATTAATGAGCAGCTCCCTGCTGCTCTGACAGAAACCATGGGTGTCTTAGCACATGCTGCTCATGGGAGGTTTCTACTAGTATTTCAAACCTCTGTCCTTGGGGTAAAGAGGATGAAGAGACTCCTGAGAGCAGAGAAAGAAAAGTCAACCAGAATAATGGATTCTCTTTTAAAGCCCTAAAATTCATGCTTTTAAAAAAATTCATATTCTTAGACCAGCAATATTTATTTAGTGGGAGCAGATAGATGCAATTCCAGTCTTGGAGACTGAAGACAGAGTGTCCAGCCTTAAAGTGCCCCTGGGACTGCCTGCCCCAGTCCCTCCTATCTATCATGGTGGTAATGGGGCAGACATTTCCCTGGGCTCTCCTTCCCTCCTCAGAGGTAGTCCAGACCTCATGTCATGTCTATTCATGACCCCTGTGATCTACACACTTATGCTTAGAAAACTTACGTGTTTAAGCTTGTCTTACATGGACCCACAAATCTCATACAAACAATCTGGTGCCATCTACCTTTCCAGACTTATCTCATATGACTTCCTTCTATGTGTTCTCCATTCTAAGCATCCTACTTCTTTCCTTGACACAGGCTGTTACCCCTTCCTTCCTCCTCATTTTCACCTCATTGAATCTCTAACTACTCTCAAAGCATAGGTGAGGTACCACACAAAGTCTAAATTGGTCCCCTGAGTTACTATTATTATCCTTACATAAACTTTGTCCCATGCTTTTCTCCCACGGTACAGTAGGGAGGGGGGAAAGCACTGAATCTGGGAGCTGGATTTCTTCCTGCTTCAATCATTTACTGTCTGTGTGAGCTTATTTTTTCTCTGCTCATCTTTGAACTTTCCTCATCTTTAAAATGAAGATGTCAATTAAAGTCACTTCTAGTTCACAGGATTTATGATCATAGGTAACATCACACAATAAAATTTTAGTTCTTCAAAGGTAAGGAGTATTTAAAAAAAATCTTTGTGTACTAGTGCCTAGCATAGGACATTTTTTTGGGGGGGAATAAATCTTATTTTTTTCTAATTAATAAGAATAATTTTTTTCTTCTTCCATCATTGCCTTTTACCCTATTTCCAATATTAGGAAGGAAAGAGAAAAGGAAAGAAAACCACCTTGTGACAATGCAATTGAATAACGAAAAGAGGCATATTGACCACGTCCAAAAAATTTCTTATTTTGAGTATATTGTCTTAGGTGGTGAAAAGTATGTTTCTCTATTGATTTTCTAGAATCATCATTTCTTACAGCTTTCAAAATTGTCTTTACAATGTTCTTGTTATATAAATTGTTTTCTTGGTTCTGCTAACTTCACTCTGCATCAGTTTATACAAGTCTTCCCAGATTTCTCTGAAACCATTCCCCTTTTCATTTGTCATACCATAGTATTATTCAATTATATACCATTATTTGTTCAGTCATGAAATGACATTCCTGCCTTAGTTTCCAATTTTTTGCTGTCATATATGTTCTTTGTTTTATGGGTCCTTTACCACTTTCTTTAATCCTTGTGGAATGAAGATCTAGAAATGATATTCTATCAAAAGATGTGCACCATTTATTAAACTTTGGGGCGTAATTCAAATTGCTTTCTAGAGAGACTGTACTAGTTAATAACTCCTTCAATAGTGTATCAATAGACTGTCTCCCCAAAGCTTCTCCAACACTCATCATTTTTCCATTTTTATTTAGCCAATCTGATGAGTATGAGATGAAACCTCAGAGTTGTTTTAATTTAGCTTTCTTTAATTATTAATGATTTAAAATGTTTTTTCATAAAGCTGTTAATAGATTGGATGACTTCACTTGAAAACTGCCTGTCCTTAGACCACTTATTAATTGGGGAATGTCTCTTATTCTTATGCATTTGAGTTTGTTCCTTGAGTATGAGTATCTTGAGTATGAGACCTTTATCATTAAAACTTGCTGCAAAGATATTTTCCCAATTATCTATTTCCCTTCTAAGTTTAGATATAATGGCATTGTTTGTGCAAAAAAAAATAATTTTATATAATTAAAATTGCCTTTTTGGTTTTGTTTATTGTTTAGCTATGAACTCTTTATTCACAAATCTAAAAGCTAATTTTTTTCCTTTGGTCCTCTAATTTGTCTCTTTTTCTAAGTCATATATCTATATATGTATATCAAGATAAATAGTGTGAGATGCTGGTCTATAACCTCATTTCTTTTCTTTTTTTTAATAGCCTTTTATTTACAGGTTATATGTATGGGAAACTTTACAGCATTGACAATTGCCAAACCTCTTGTTCCAATTTTTCCCCTCCTTCCCCCCACCCCTTCCCCCAGATGGCAGGATGACCAGTAGATGTTAAATATATTAAAATATAAATTAGATACACAATAAGTATACATGACCAAACCATTATTTTGCTGTACAAAAAGAATCAGACTCTGAAATATTGTACAATTAGCCTGTGAAGGAAATCCAAAATGCAGGTGGGAAAAAATATAGGGATTGGGAATTCAATGTAATGGTTTTCAGTCATCTCCCAGAATTCTTTTGCTGGGTATAGCTAGTTCAGTTCATTACTGCTCCATTGGAACTGATTTGGTTCATCTCATTGCTGAGGATGGCCAGGTCCATCAGAACTGATCATCATATAGTATTGTTGTTGAAGTATATAATGATCTCTTGGCCCTGCTCGTTTCACTCAGCATCAGTTCGTTTAAGTCTCTCCAGCCTTTCTGACATCATCCTGTTGGTCATTTCTTACAAAACAATAATAGTCCATGATATTCATATACCAAAATTTATTCAGCCATTCTCCAACTGATGGGCATCCACTCAGTTTCCAGTTTCTGGCCGCTACAAAGAGACCTGCCACAAACATTCTTGCACATACAGGTCCCTTTCCCTTCTTTATGATCTCTTTGGGATATAAGCCCAGTAGTAACACTGCTGGATCAAAGGGTATGCACAGTTTGATAACTTTTTGAGCATAGTTCCAAATTGCTCTCCAGAATGGGTTGGATTCGTTCACAACTCCACCAACAATGTATCAGTGTCCCTGTTTTCCCACATCCCTTCCAACATTCTGCATTATCTTTCCCTGTCATTCTAGCCAGTCTGAGAGGTGTGTAGTGGTATCTCAGAGTTGTCTTAATTTGCATTTCTCTGATTAATAATGACTTGGAGCATCTTTTCATACGGCTAGAAGTAGTTTCAATTTCTTCATCTGAGAATTGTCTGTTCATATCCTTTGACCATTTATCAGTTGGAGAATGGCTTGATTTCTTATAAATTAGAGTCAATTCTCTATATATTTTGGAAATGAGGCCTTTATCAGAACTTTTGACTGTAAAAATATATTTTCCCAGTTTATTGCTTCCCTTCTAATCTTGTCTGCATTAGTTTTGTTTGTACAAAAACTTTTCAGTTTGGTGTAATCAAAATTTTCTGTTTTGTGATCAGTAATGATTTCTAGTTCTTCTTTGGTCATAAATTCCTTCCTCTTCCACAGGTCTGAGAGGTAAACTCTCCTGTGTTCCTCTAATTTATTTATAATCTCATTCTTTATGCCTAGGTCATGAACCCATTTTGACCTTATGTTGGTGTATGGTGTATAACCTCATTTCTGCCAGGCTGCCTTATCACATAGTGAATTCTTACCCTAAAACCTTAGGTCTTTGGATTTATAAAAAATTTGTCTATTAGATTCCTTTGCCTTTGTACTTAATTATCTTACTCTTATAGACTTGAGTCACTTGAACAACTTTAATCCTGTTTCCTCATCTGCAAAAAAGGAGATACTAATGGTGATAATACCTTACTTCTTGGGGACATAGTAATAAGTAAATATGGCACATGTACAGGAATGAATAATGTCAACTGTTATATTGTTGTTATTTTTGCTTTTATTATTATTATCATCTCCAAATAGACTCCCGTATGATTCAGTGCAGAAAATTCCAGGAGGTAAATTTTCTCTCACAGCCTCTTTGATCAGTCTTCCAGGCATCATGGAATAATGGACAGTCAATCAAGGAGCATTTATTAAGCACAGCATCCTATGCACTGGATACAGTGTTAGGCTTGAAGTCAGAAAGGCCTGGATTCAAATTTTGCCACCATTGTTTATCAGTTGTGTGCTCTTGAGCAAGTCACTTAACCTCTATAAATCTCAGTTTCCTCATCTGTAAAACGCTAGGTTTGGTCTAGACGTCCTTTGAGGTCCCTTCTAGCTCCAGACATATGATCCATAAATCCACAAGCAACAACTTCCCCCATGCCTTCGATAGTGTCTTTTAGTGAGCAATTCCTGCTGATGAAGCTGTTAAAAAAATGATATGGAGTGCGGGAATTATATAACTCTTATTACAGCTTGTTTAAAAATTATTTAGATTTAATTGATCAATTAGATTAAATTATAGAGTAGTGTGAGCCTGGCACAGACCCAGGCTGGAGTCTGCAGACAGTCTGAAAAAACCCATACGATCAACCCCATTCCTCTGGCAGCTGATTCATGGGTGGGAAAACGTTGTTAATAAGGTCATTACACGTTATTTTAGGTTGCTTGTTTCAAATAGGGAAGGCAATCCTGGCCAGGCAATGTCCCGGTGCTTAAGCATCCCATTCATGACCCTGAGACCCAGAACCAAACGTGCTAAAATTAAATTTTTCAAGTGACCTGGGTGATTTTTATCTCATCGACTCATCTCATTTGGTTTCAAAAAGAACATTGTAGTTTGTTTTAGGTAAGCTTCAAAAATAGTTAAAGGAGATGTTCCTCCCCACCTCTCTCTTCTTTGTCCCCCAATATTTTTTAAAGTTATACCAGACCCATGAAATTCACTTTAATTCCATTCACATTCATCATGCCTCATCTTTACCCACTACTTCATTTCCTATCTAACCCAGTTCAAAAAACTGTAATGTGCTGCTTTTAAGAAAAACATTTTACTAGCCCTGAAGTCAGAAGGACCTGAATTCAAATCTGACCTCAGACACTTAATACTTCCTAGCTGTGTGACCCTAGCTGTGTAACCCCAATTGCCTTGGCAAAGAAGAAAGAAAGAAAGAAAGAAAGAAAGAAAGAAAGAAAGAAAGAAAGAAAGAAAGAAAGAAAGAAAGAAAGAAAGAAAGAAAGAAAGAAAGAAAGAAAGAGAAAAAGAAGAAAAACATTTTAAAATTAACTTTATTTTCAGTTTCAAAGCTTTTTTTTCACACTTCCCTTCCCCCACACATTAAAAAACAAGAAAAAAGAAAACGAATTACAAATCTGCTGTCATACAAATTCCCACTTTAGCC